>NW_015552625.1:5965468-6002280 GCF_001515605.1 Sinocyclocheilus anshuiensis | reverse complement strand
CGACAGCAGGTGACACTAATTAACAGGGTTGCCAGGTTTTCGCAATAAAACTAGTCCAATCATGTTTCGAGGGGGGAGTTCCCCTGTAAAAATCGCATTCCGGGGGTAAAATACACTTTTTTCGGCGGGGATCTTCAAGTAAACAAAGAAAGAAGGCGTAACTTTTATTCTCGCTGTAGTATTGTTGCCGCCGCCGCCATGTCGTGAAGGTGCTGTGTGAGTCGTTGTGAAAGCGAAACCACTTTGTTTGGCCTTCCAAAAGAAGACGATATCGCTTCGTCATGCCTGGAGCTTGCCGGAGTCCAGCCCGGGGTCGTCACATGTGGTTGCCGCAAGGTAGAGTAGTGCTTGTTGTTTGTCATTTCTCCGATCACAAGACATGGTTTTATGTTTACGCGGCGCGGCGCGATGCAACGCAACGCGTAAAAAGACAGTATAAGTTATAACTTATTATAATCCATAATTATGTCCCCACTGGATGCAACGAATGCCTCATTTAAAATGCGTTTTAATGTTTTTGAATCATCGCTCCAGCCTGACAGGGCATCACCACAGTATGGTAGGAGCGTAACATTTCCGTCACACGCTTGAGGTATTCGGCCAATCACAACACACTGGATAGCTGGCCAATCACAGCACACCTCGCTTTTCAGACCGATGAGCTTTGTAAAAATCGACGCGTTTCAGAAAGGCGGGGCATAGAGGAGAAACAATAATGTACATTATGTGGAAAATAATGTGTTTTTTGAACCTTAAACCGCATAAACACATTTCATTACACCAAATACACAAAATAATGTTCTTTTTAGCAACATCATATGACCCCTTTAAACTATTCTGTTATGGTCAAACCAAGTACCTCCCACAATATGATATGCTAAGCATTTGATTCGGCCATCTACGAGTCCAAGCTTTTAACATAACGACACTACTGAAATATCTTACCTCACAATCATAGTCTGACTGATTTTAAAGAGATGTGGTGTATGTGGGGTGTGAAGGGTTAAATCCTGATGTGGGCACAGGATGCTGTGGGTACAGAGTGAGGTCAATCTCTGACCTTGCTATTGTCCTTGAGTTCAGCAGAGTTGTCCGGAGGTGTCAGACAAACACACATACCGCACAGCGAAATATTTCGGCTAGATTAGGGATGCAATGTGCATTGGCCAACAGAAAGAGATCCCTACAGCAAAGCAGAGGGTTCTGGGTGACACACTGCCCCCTAGTGCCCTGTGTGGCTGTCAGAGGTCTAAACAACTACCTTATACAATGACTCTTTGGAGCCATCTCTGAAACACACACACATTTAATTAATACTTTGTGCTGTCACTTGTGTGCCCTAGACCTCACTTCCTATCTGTGTTTGCCTGTGATAGTCAGATCATAAGCTTCACAGGAAATGTTTTGTTGTCTTTCTGGACAAACAATGGGTATTGGAGATTTATGGGTTGTGACTGCTGACTGTAACACTTTAAGCCAAGCGGTACAACCCCAAAACGTCACATACCATCTTTTTGCATAACTCCCGAGCTATCTATTCACATCACAAACACAAGTAATTGGTTTTCAGATAAATAAATCTAATCATTTACTCCCAGAACAGTTTCTGTTCATTCCAATTATTAGCAAAAGGCATAAGAAATATGTAGTCAGCTATATAGTGATCTAAAATTATACACAGGGTATTTTTGCAGCACAGGTCAACAAGATTCAACACTCAAGAGATTCAAAACCGCCACAACTGAAAATAAAAAAAATGTATTAATCTACAGTACAACATCAATTTTATGGCTTGCAAACATGTATGTTTGGTTTTCTGTGACGTATTCTAGATTTTTTTTTACAAATTATGTTTATTATGATATTCATCTAATTATCATGCAGTCAGACACAGATGAGGTTTTGGCAAAAAAAAAAAAAAAAAAATTTCTTCAGGAATGTATGTGTGTGTGTGTGTGTGTGTGTGTGTGTAAACCTGTACTGCAGAACTACTGCAGTCAAAAAAAAAACACTTTATTGTTCAGACCCGAGTCCTTTCACTGCTATTTTTGAAGCATGTGAGCATATCTTAGTGAAATGGATTTAAAAAAATAAAATTGTAGGGGGACATAGGTCTATACTTTCTTTGTTGATTGGATGGAGGAAGATCTGAATGCAAGCTTGAGGTCAATTCAGAGAAAGGGGTGGAGTTTAAGAACAAAATTAATTGAGAAGTCAGGTATACATCAACAAAGTGAAGTTTGTTATTTCACAGGAAGATACAGTTATGACATTTTAATTAAGAATTCCAAAGTCAATTTTAAAAAATAAACATCGATGAGCTGTTCACAATAAGATCAATAAGCTGCATTAAAAAATTAAGTGAATTTTAATTTCATGCTGACTTTAAACTGAAATATGAACTGAGTGACTGAGTTCACTTTTCATTCTTACTGGGTCTCAGTCCACTTTGCATTCACACTGGAACCCAGCCTACTGGAATATTACTATGCCCTGCAAATGCAGTAACATGATGTCAAAATGGGTATTTTTATAGGCTGAATTGAGTTGTCAGATTGAATAACTTTTTTCAAAGTTTAATTTGTCCAAATTCTTTCTTTGCTACAAGCATTAAGGTCGAGCCATGTAAACACTAGGTCTTTTTGGGTTTGCTTCACAGACACACACACACATTCAAGAACACATTGTTATATTGTATCTCCAGGAAGAGCCAACAGTCAAACTGAGTGAACAACAAAGGGTGGAGCTTCCTTCCCCTGGACCCTCACCTAATGTAAGCAATGTATCAGTGAGAGTATGTGTGTCTTTGTGAGTGCATGGGCACGTGCTTGTGAGAGAGCATGCACATGCATTCACAGTGAGATCTGGAATGAATTTATATCATAATACCTTGACATCTAGAACAAATATGAAAGATGTTAAAATGGAGCAATCTTTAATACCTAAGATAATACAATAACAAAGTGTGCAACAAAAATTCTGTTACCTCACACTTGCAGTACTTCATGAGCTCCAAGGACAAGAGAATATGTGGGAGAAAGCATGTTATGTCTACACGACTATTAAGGGAACTTTCCGATTTTTGTCAGGCGAATGAGAGTCTGAAATGCCACCACTGCTGTGGTGGATGCTGATTCTTATGGGTGTGCAATGATGCTTTAAAAAGAGGCCTTCTAAATGTTTTGTATAGATTAATAAACAGGGTATCCTCGTTGATCAGACAGCCTGATAACTTTTGACTTTGTGAGACTAACAGCTGAAAGACAGCAGAATAAAAAGATGAATTTTATCCAGGAGTCTTCTTTCCCTCATTACCCTAAGAGCATGAGCCCAGGCAGCTTATGTGCAGCTCTATTGTATAGCGAACTATTGAGACACTCATCCATTCTTTGTTGTGTCAGTCTTGATAGGGAACAAAAAATACAGCTTAATCATGAAGACAAAGGTAATTATGCTGATACAAAATTATTGTTCTTACACATTTTCCATTTAAATGTGTTAATACATCCAGAATTATTTATGACTAAACTGTTCATCAAAAAAATTTAGCAGACAATAAGATCAGATTTCTACGGAGCCCCTAAAGGGACATGGTGGTGGTCGAGGGAACGCAAAAAATCTGACAAATATTTTTTCCTCCCACCCCAAATTTTTTCACTCAATCTGATTTTTTTCCACCACCATGTCCCTTTAAGGGCTCCGTAGATTTCCGAGTTCTACAGAATTTTCTTTTTGCGAAAGTGCTACTGCAGAACCTGGCCAAATAACTGCATGGATATCATATTAGGCGAAATATTAACAGATTTGCATAATAAATACCTTTATAAAATAATTTATAAATTAACCATATTTATCATGGTTAGTCAGGTTGTGCAGTAGTTATCACTTCTGCAGTCTTTGGCCTTGTGCTTGTCTTGAATAACAGGACTAGATAATGTGACTGTGGCAGTGATAATGAAGGCTAGAGTTTGGATTTCTGGAAAATCCAATCTCTTAAAAAATTACCATGATAACCATAAAATAATACCATTGTTACAATTATTGTGACTTTACAACAACACACGTGTGATTAAATATCAGCAAAAAATATATATAGGCCTAAACACTGATAAAATGACAGCAAGTTCTTCAAGGTCCTTCTGTTTGATGTTCGTCCAATATTAAATTAATATGGCTTTACAGTAATGTAAGTAGCCGTAGCAAAACTATGGTTGCCATGGTAATGTTTGTTAAGGTTTTTTGGAGAATGGCATCCGTTCAAGACTAGAATTGGAAAACAAACATTTGTTGTTTTTTGCGGTGAAGTATATTCAAATTACGCGACATTCAGCGGGACTTTCAGGTTTACCACAAAAACATAAACTTGTATTTTTAACATTAAAACTCTTACAACTACTATCACAAGCATATTTCCTTAAATACTGTATTTTCATTACGTTTCTCACCTTGTCCGTGTCGATACAAATATTCTTACCTTCAGCAAAGCGGTTAACAGTCACTCCCCTCATGTCTGTACCGTCTTTATCCGTCTTCATGATGTCTTTCAGTTTGGTACACCTTTTAATGTCTGAAATCACATCCAGAGGAAGCTTTTCTGAGAGTTAGCTTATCTTTATATCCAGACTAACTGGTCAAGTTGTTCTCTTTTCTCCTGAGTGTGAAACACAGACTGGCATATTAGCGGTACACGCGAGTGTTCCGCAGGTGTGCATTACAGCACGAGCTCAAGAGGTGCAGCACGCGAACAAAAGCTCGTGAATCTGGACCAATCACGCTCCAGCAAAACAGTGCGACTGGACACGGATGGCCCATCAACATCACTGTTGTGTGGATTTTAGAGGGAAAAACAGTTTCTCGTCCTGTTTAAGAATATTTTAAACGTGACTTTAAATTAATAGCGGACTAGTAACTGACATACTGACAAGTTAAAACTAGTATGAGAGAAAGGTTCCCCACTAGAGAGCGCGCAGAGAACGCGACACACGTGCTTTCTTTGCAGGTTGGAGAGCCCTGTAGGAGTTTCATATAAGATATTATTGTTTATTTTTTATTATTATTATTTTGCATTCTTTCTGTAGCTGTGACTGTGAATTTAGGATTCTTTCTTCAGTTTAGTTTTGAGAACTTAAGTAGAGAACACTGTGTTACAGTACTCAGTACTAGCTACTGATCCTTTAGTATCACAGCACTGGACATTTGTCTTTCTTATCTGATTCACCCAGTTCAGTTCGTGGAGCCTCTACTAATGAGCTGATGAGTTGAATCAGGTGTAGTAGATAAGGGAGACATCCACAATGTGCAGTGCCGGTCGATGATTGAGAACCACTGGTCTTTTATGTTCTGCCTACAGAAGATATAGATACACTATTTAAAAAATAACATTTCAAAAGGTGGGGGGTTTACAGCGATGAACCGTTTTTCTTTCAGTGAAGTTCTCAAAACAAATTTTTCCAAGTGCAAAGAACATTTTAATACTCTACAGAACCTTCATTTACTGTAAGGAACCTTTTGTGGAATCGAAAGGTTCCATGAATGGTAAAGGTTCTTCATGGAACCACGGAAGCCAATAAAGAACCTTTATGTTTAAGTTTATAGGAGACAGAGCGCACTATGCCTATAAATGTTTGTTATACTGTTCAAGGCTACCTTTTGGGCTTCTTTATTATCACATCTTGAGAAGGAGAAAGATCATCACCCCATGTCCTCGTGTTATCTACAAGGCTGCATGTACATGGAAAAGACTTAATGTTAACATGATGCAAACCAGAAACAGGAAAACTTATGCAAGTTTTATTCCAAAACCTGAAGGAGAGAACTTCATAAATAAACACACAACTGTAGTCATTGCTATTCTGGCACACTGCCGATGGGTAAATTGGTCAGGGGTAATTCAGCCTGCTAGAGGGGGTATGTAAGAGGACCCTTGAGGGCCCCCGACAGACTGTCTGATATGGAGCCCGAGCCAATGAGGATGTTTTCGGAGGAAAGGTCTCTATGTATGGAAATAAAAACTGCTTTGTTTTCCTGCACATAGCGACAGTATCCACTAAGGTCAGCTACAATTTCCATATCAGTGATTTTATTTACAGAAGGATAGTAATTTGGAGAGCAGGGTTAACGAGTCCAGGACTGGCACTGAAGGAGATAATGATTATTGTGATGAATTATTGTTATGTATTTGTGTGTGTGTGTGTTCCTCCCACGTTATTTATTTTTTTATCCTAAGCAGACTAAACATTCACACAAAGACTTTAATACCCTTAACAAGGTCAAGATAAACTTGTTTACGCATGTTTGTTAGCTAATAAATTTATCAGTTACCAACCACAACCTTCTTCACCCTCTGTGCCAATATCAAATGCCCTTCTTTTGCCCCCCTCTCTTGTATCTTTGAGCTCATTGGCTGTCATGATAAGTCCAAGTGTATTTTTAGCATGCTATCCTTTCATAGGGGTGGACACAGGGAGAAAATAGATATATACAGACCCCTGCAATAGAAATCAAAACATTATATACATCTGCTACTACCAACAATACTAGAAGTGACAGAAGGTATGAGTTTCACAACTGCGAAAGGTAAGATTTTCCATCTAATTGCATTTTAAATGTATTTTGTAGTGTTTTGAAACTAAGAAGAGATAGTATGAAGTATGAACTATGTCATCAGATGTTAGTTTCTGAGTTGAAAGTGATATAACAAGCAGGATGATGTACATTTTAGTTCAGATGTTCTCTTTTCCTCTCATCTGATCAAGCACAAACTGATCAACAACCAATCACGACAGAAAACAGCAACCGAGGGTGCCAACCAGAAGAAACTGTCACAGATTTAAACAGTGACACACATAAACAAAACTTTGATTTGAAAATCGAAAAAGGGGTGGTCAAATACAAACTTCAGAATGTATCTGAAAGCCAACAGACCAACATGAAGGATGAGAACAGCGCTAAAGTCTGTTTGACTATTAAGAGCCACCGAGGAGGTTCACCTTCAGTGGAGAAAAATGACCCAAAGCCATTATCCATTGTACCAATTCAAGAAAATGTGGTTTCACATAAGGTATTGTTAGAGAACTATGAAGGGAAGTTATGTGAGGAACAACGGCCGAGTACAAAGCGCCAACTGTCCGCTGAGAGCGCGGCGAAGTCAGTGAGTGTAAGAAAGAGGAGCACTGTGAAAAAGAGCCAAGAAGAAATTGTGAAACCCCTCTCAGTTGCCAGCCCTGGCACGCAGTCTGGGAGACCTTATCTACCTGCAGTCTCCACCTCTCAGAGGAAACCCAGAAAATTGCTGTTCTCCAGCACAGATATTTTCAGCAAAGTAGACACATTCTCAATCCAGAAAGGAAGAGAGGTAACAGACAACACACAAACACACAAGTCTTTGTTTTTATATGTTTACAAAACAGGAGTGTCCAGTCATGGTCCTGGAGGATCAATGTCCTGCAGAGTTTGGCTCCTACTTGTCACAAAATACCTGCCTGGAAGATTCTAGTGATTTTAGACATTGACTACATTGGTTCAGGTGTGTTTAATTGGGATTGGAGCTAAACTCTGCAGGACAGTGGCCCTCCAAGAGCAGGATTGGACAGCCCTGTTATAAACAATAGATTTAGGCATGTAATATATAGTTCAGTCATGAAACTCTAGATGGCGCAGGCTGACGGGTTGTTAATGTAACTGATGATATTCAGAGAGCTAAACGACTTGGCACAAGCTGATTGGTTCATGCTGCATATGCAGCCAATGAGTTTACTGCCTTGCATTTATATGGCTGGCTAGCATTCACTAGAGATTCCTGCAGCGCGCTTTCAGAGTTTCTCTGAAACCCTCCACCTTCCCCAGCTCCACCTGTATAGATCTGCTACGGGTTATTTTATTGGTGCAGCAGCAGTATGTCTTAAATACTCACGGCACCGTATTGCCGTATGCATTGGCAGTAGCAAGTTCCTTTATTTGCTTGCAGCAGCAGTAATAATCTACAACTACAGCAATTCAGCAGCAGCAGTGTAGCAGATCTATTCCACCAAGACCAAATACATTAACATTGTCATATCCATCACCATGTTAAATCTTCCGAGAGTTGTCATGATTGAACATGTGTTTTTCAGTTGAGGGAGCAGGAAGTATTTAATGCTCAGAAGATTGCTCGTGCTGTCACTGAGGGGGGCAGAAATGATCTGGAAAAACTCAGGGCCATATGGATCTGGCTATGCCAAAATATTGGTAATTGCACATGCAAAAATGCATGCACTGTTAAAAAGGATTTTTCTAAGTTGTAAATAAAACGAAGTATTGGACTATGTTTTACAAGACAATTTCATGTTTTTCAAAGTTTCACAATTCACCTTGTCGTTTTTTGTAGTTGTTTGTGAAATTTACTAGCTATTTTTGAGTGAAAACTCTTTCTACACAATTCTTTTAGTGAGTCAAAGCATGTTTAAATATTTAGTGAGTCTACTTCCTCAAGTATAATGTCTTATGTGTTTGTGTGCGAAGAGTATGACTTGGAGGGGTACCTTGGTCTTTCCCAGAAGATTTGCTCTTCTGATGAGGTCATCAGGACAGGAAAGGGTGTATGTAGTGGATACTCAGGCCTCTGTGTGGAAATGTGCAGGTAAATGGCCACAAGTATATAAATACACATGCCAGTAGAATGCGGCTCTGAACTTTCTCTCTTTCTCTAGGGAGGTGGGCATTGAGTGTGTGGAGGTGAGCGGGTACAGCAAAGGCGTTGGATACCAGGTCGGGCACAGTTTAGCTGAGAAGCGTTCCGATCATGAGTGGAATGCTGTCTTCATGGGGGGTCAGTGGTGGCTACTTGACGCTTGCTGGGGCGCTGGCACTGTGGATATGAAAAGCAAAACATTTGTGAAGAGGTCAGGCTCCTCAGAGTGTCAGTTATTCATATCATACAGTACACACATACTGCAGACTACAGTATATACAGACAAATCATGAGTAGTTTTTACATACTGCAACAAACCCAATATATTCTACAGCATGCAAGTGTTGGGTTTCTGGGAGAAAATAAATTCCATGCATTCATTCATCCATTGTAGAGAAATTGTTTTTGTATTTAATTGCTTCTAATGTTATTAACTGACTGGATATGTATCTGTTGAATCCATCAGTTAGCATAATTTAATAAATCATGTTTATTAGCCACTGAGGAATTACACTACCAATATCCAAGAATGAAAGAGTTGTGGAAGAACAAATTAAGACAGCAAATTAAGACAACCGCCAATCAACTGCCAATGAAGCACTGTGACTGTCAACTCATTCTCCCTACTACACTATTATTTATGAATATTTTGCAATAAACTGAAAATGTATTGTTACTTCTAAATCATGACTATAAATCAATATTGTACAATCACGTTTCATTTGGTTACATCATTTGCAACGCTTCATGGGATTATAGTTCATTCAAAATCAAAGTTTGTTATGCAATTCATCTTGGATCTGGTTGTTTTGGTTTAGCAGATGCAAATTTACAGTCTTCAGAGAAATTGGAACTCATACTGCAGTCTTTGAAAACGAAAAACCAGTGTAATATTCCACACTAAAGAGTAGGAAAATAAGTAGCGATGTCTGTGTGTTTCAGGTATGACGACTTTTATTTCCTGACTGAACCTAGTGAGTTCATAAACTCACATTTCCCTGATGACCAGACCTGGCAACTACTTACCACTCCCATCTCCATGGAAGAGTTTAAATCGAGACCCTTGAAGACCTCAGCATTTTATCAGTTTGGATTGACCCTGACACAACCCAAACAGAACAACACCATCACAGGTATACATATACACACAAAACATACACTAACGACACAACTACACATATGCAAAATAGAATAATGCACCAACTCAAAAGGGAAGATCAGTGAAGCACACGCAATGTCTGTCACACTGTAATGAGATAATAGGCTGCTGCTGGCATCAGCATCTTCAAAAAGCTGGTCAGCAGAAGGAAGCATGAAGTGCTCCAAAATTTCTTGGTAAACGGGTGCAGTGACGTTGGTTTTCAAAAAACACAATGGACCAACACCAGCAGATGACATTGCACCCCAAATCATCACAGACTGTGGAAACTTAACACTGGACTTCAAGCAACTTGGGCTATGAGCTTCTCCACCCTTCCTCCAGACTCTAGGACCTTGGTTTCCAAATGAAATACAAAACTTGCTCTCATCTGAAAAGAGGACTTTGGACCACTGGGCAACAGTCCAGTTCTTCCCCCACCCATGACCACTGACGGACTGTCCCGTATTAGCATATTTCCGCACTCAGAAATGTTAGCAGACATACGATAATTATATTTGTATGACAGTTTTGACCTCTGTACGATGTACGATCAATAATGAAAAAATCACATAATGTACGATCATTTCAGAATTTTGTGACACTCAAATGATAATCGCTGTAATCATAGGGCTTCTATACTCATTGGTCTAGCTGTGGATCCTACATCTACCGTCATGATTGTGAGGAGACCTCAAACGTGGTGTTACGCATGTCTTCCATCTCATCTCACGTTACGTCTTCTCGGCCAATCATTGTGGAGAATGACTCTCTCTCACGAGCACAAGTTAATGTTAATGTTCCTATTGCGCTTAGGTCAGTTGTGTCCAAGCTGAGGTCGATAGTTTAGAAATAAAGTATAGAAAATGATGTTGGTCTATTTAAATAGCTGTATTCTGTATGTTTGACTCGTGTACGATAATTTTCTTCTAAATATGATAAATTTGAGCTTCTGGTATGATACTTTTGACATTTCTAATCTAGCAACACTGGCACTTAGTTAGATGTACGCTCTATGCCATTTTCTCCACGCTGAAGCAGATTTAGCATCAACAATGTCTCGTAAGCAATGCAGGTGTTTTGTAGTTGGATGTAAAAATGAACATAATATTCTTCATTTTCTCCCAACATCAGAGCCACAGAAGACTCAGTAGATTAGTTTTGTTTTTGATGGTAAAGCGCCACCGAATACACATAAAACAAGAGAGGGGCGGGGTGAGCAGGAGCTCATTATCATTTAAAGAGACATGCACCAAAACGGCTCACTGTGAACAGAGCAGTTTTTTACAGGGTAAAAAGGGTGTTGTTTTACTCAACCATTAAGGAATTTTAACCAAAGTATGTTTGCAGAGATTTCATGAAGACCCTAAAGAATCATACTAACTTGTGGATTTTACTTCCTTATTTATATGTTGTCACTGCCATAATTTTCCAGTGTGAACGTAGGCACAATATTACTGTAACATTTTGCAAATGTGTCAAAATTTGTTTTCCACAGATGACGGGGAAGCAATTGTGTCTGTGAGCTCCTCTAGACCGTTGACCTTTTCGTATGAGATGAGGCAGCGGGATCCCGAGACAGGAGCTCTAAAGCAGGAGGAGGTTGACAGCTCCTGTGGTCTCCTGTCAGTGACTCGTCAAGGGATGAAATTGCGATTACTGCCCCCAGAGCCTGGGACCTACGAGGTGAAACTGTTCGCCCGGCGAGAGGGTGAACCTGGTGCTCTGCGGTGGATTTGCTCTCTTGAACTGGAGTGCCCGAGTATCCAGAAGAGGCAGGCCCTGCCTGATAACCCATACTTGAACTGGGGCCTAGCGGCAGGGACATCGGCACTAGGTGTCAAGGGCTGCAACTTCGCAGGAGAAGAGGCCGTAGAGGTGGATGAAGGTGGCGAGTGCAAGGTGATCCTACACACATCACGACCCCTGATGATGGTGTGCGAGCTCACGCACCACGAGCTCGAAGCCACCACAGCCAAGCGCTGCCTTGCGTCGCAGATCACAGCAGAGCAGCTGGTGTGTAACGTCATGTGCCCGTACAAAGGATTTTACCGGCTGTCTATATTCGTGCAGGATTACGACAGCGGAAGTGGGACTTTTCAAAATGCTGGGAACTACCTGCTGCACTGTCAAAGCCCAGGGTTGAACCCAAACGCTCTGTATCCTCCAGACTTGGGCCTGTGGTGTGGTCCCGGGGTGCGTACCCAAGAAGCCGGACTGTCCCATTTCAGCCACACAGGGGCGATAGTAAACACACCCCAGGGCCGGTGCAACATTACCTTCCACTGCGCTTCACCAGAGCTGCAAATACACGCGGCGCTCTGCGCTGAGCTGCATGAGCAGGCTCATTTTCCTCTGTCCCGATATGTACTCTTGACATTTACAGATACTAAGGTAACCGTGAGTGTGTGCGCACCCAGAGCGGGAGTCTATCGTCTTGGTATTTATGGACGCAAACCCCCTCAGCAGGACCACATGTCACTGTGTGACTTTATAATCAGGAGTGTGTGTGAAAAGCCCGGAGATCCGTTTCCATGTGTGTATTCAGCGTGGGGAAGAGGGTGTGTGCTGCTGGAGCCCCGCACAGGTGTACTGGCTCCACAAAGTTCGGTGAGTTTTCGCGTGCGGGTACCAGGTGCGCAAAGAGTGTGTGTGGTGGGAGAGAAACGAACCGATCTGAAGATGAATAAGAGCAGAGTTTGGGAAGGTGAGGCTGTCACTGGAAATGCCACACAACTCAAGCTCGCTGCTGTCACTAAAGAAAGCAATGACATGCATGTTCTCATTACCTTTGATGTCCTTAACCTGAAGAATGAACTGTGAACAGAACAGACTGTTGTCTAGAGGACAAAAGGGCTACGGTCACACTGCAGTTCAATGTGGTCCAACAGATTTTTTCAGTCAACACATGCAACACATTTTTTTGATGATAGTGTGAACCTGGAAGATCTGGTTATCCTTCATATTTAGAAATAAATCAGAAATAAATCTGTTGTTTACCAAAACTGAAAAAAAATGGTAAAGATATGAAAACATTTACAACAAAATAAATGAACATGAGAAGATAAACTTTGTAAAATAATTAGAGAACAAATCTTTTATTTTATTATTTTTTTTATTAAAGATTTTTTCTTAAATTTAATTAGGTTTTATGCCCGAAAGAAAACAACTTTGTTATTGAAATATGAAGAATAAACTTACAGTAATTTGATGCATGAATAAAAAAATATAATGAGCATCTATGGTTTATTTGATCAAATATTTATTGCAACAAGCCTGGTTATAGCTGGCATTTTAGAGCAGTTTATGACCGACATTTAAAAGAATATTAAAAAAAATATATATATATTTTCATCACAGGAATAACTTGCATTTGAAAATATATTTAAATACAAAAAAATAGTTTTGTAATAATATTAATATTTACAATATTATTGTTTTACTGTACTTTTTGATCAAATGCACCCATGGTGAGCATAAGAGACTTTTGCCAAAAACGCGTGGATCATGTTTGATCAGAAGTGAAATTGGGCAGTTTGTCTTGCGGTGCAAGCGTAGCCTAAAAGAGGAGGAAAGAACAGGACAAAAACATATGTAAGATCTCCAGGTCAAAGTGTGATAATGTCCACACACAGTTTCGAAATAAGCGGTTTCTTAATGACATTTATGTCACTGTATGCATGTGCGCGTGTGTGTGTGAACGTTATATTTGCATGGTGACACAAAGAGTCTGCATACTCAACTGCTCTTAGGCTCTGCAAGTACCAAGGACATAAAGTGACTACCAGATAAAAGGGATCTCTGGCCTCAGTGTGTATGCAACAGAAAGGACTATTACTCTCCATCCTATACATCAGTCCCTGGCAGTGATCAAAAGACAGAGATGACCAAACAACTGCACCACAACATGATGCTGCATAATGCTAGCAATACCAAGGTCATGGGTTTGATTCCCAGGGAATGCATGCATTAGCTTGAATGCAATGTACTGTAAGTCACTTTGGATAAAACTATCTGCCAAATGCATAGATGTAAATGTTTAATCTTACACTGCAATTCATATATTCTTATATAACAATTTAAGATTTAAATTGTTGTATAAATGTAATAAATAAAAATGCTTAATGCTGGAAAAGGAGGAGCCATGGGAGACAAACAGTCCTTAGTAAGGTTTACATGATGCAGTCATAACAGTTTATCAGAAATGAAACCTTGAACTCGTCCCACTGGCCAGTGAAAAACAATGGCTGCTATGTGTGCAAAGGGTGGGTACCGTCTCCAGGGAGAGATGAAGGGAGCCTGATGTAAGTCGAAAGAAATGTGGGTATTGTATCTGCAAGAGGGTGAGCGCATTGTTTTTAGACCCACTCTGGAGCCGAGCACAGGTTGTATAAACGGCCAAGGATGGGCTGGGACACGTGTGCAGATCCTTGAGGTGCATTAGAGTAGAGTCCCGGTGGATCGAATACAAGTATTTTGGAAGGTGGGCTGGGCAGGGACCCAAAATAAAGGCCAGGAAAAGGATGTGTGTGGTAGGCTTCAATTTGACACACAAAACAGTGCTCGATTACATATTACAGATACACATACTAAGTTATAAATAGCTTCTGTTGTTGCAGGCCCCTGAGATTAGTGTTTAAGCTGGGCTTGGCATCCTAAAAGATGTTATCACCATGTGACAAATCCACTGCTGAGTTGATAACCTTACACACACACACTTCTCTTTCAGTCTGTTTTTGTCAGAAGACATTGTTTGCCTGCATTGTTTGACTGAGCAGACCACTACGTTTGACTGATAATAAAAATAGCTCATCAACAGAAGTAGCTTATAAATATTTTAATGTGTTATTTTGTCATAAATACAACATATATATTAGAAAAAAGCATCAGTCACAGGAGAAAACACGAGTTACAGTAGTTTTGTGCAAACAACACTCAAATTTAGATTTTTCACAAACTTTTGTTTAACCCCTTTAAACAAACAAACAAAACAAACAAAAAAGTTATTTAAGACCTTTTGGCACTTTTCAAGTAGAACCGTCTGAAATCTTGTTCAGTTAAGAAGATATTATGAACTCTGAGCACTGGATATTCGGAAACTGAGGTAAAGACTAGGGAATCTAAATGAATCCCACATTTTCCCTCTGGGTCAAAAAGGTCCAATGTTTCCCCAAAACGCCAATATAAGACCTCATGGGTGCATGTTTAGCTTTGTGCAAATAACTTTTAGCTAATAATATCTATTTTTAGCTATTTCAATTTTCAGGCTTGTCCCCAGCCAGCCAGCAGCAATTGGAAATCATTTAGCCCTTTAGCTTGTCCTAATTTTACTGTTGCCCCTGAAGCACAGCACATTCATCCACAACACTAAATGCACTAAATGTAGGCCGGCTGTGATGGACGTTTGAAATAAAACTTGCAATGCTGGTGTTGCCAACTCTACTACATACCTGAGAACACAAGACATGTGCTGTCTGAATATTCAGCCTCTGGTTGGTTATTAAAACAACGATCAGATTTAGGGGCTGGACAAGATAAAAAGTTTTGGTTGTGAACAAGCCTTCAGTGACCACTGAAAGTCAGAATATTTATCTATAATAATAAGAGTTCGCCACCAAAGGCAATGTTATGACTAAAAAAATTGCTTTTCTTTAAAAGTTGACCTTTTGGAAAACCCAGGTCGGTTTGCGTTCAGCAAAACAAAACAACATAAATCTATCCCTCCTATCTAAATAGCATTGCAGCCGCAAATTAAAAATTATTCTTGACATATTCATGTCATAAACCTTTCCACCAAACTCTGTTTTATTCCTCTAACCTCAGCTCCACGAGCACAGCTGTGCGGGCCAGAGGGGGTTCACATAATACCAGGAACTGCCTCTGGAGGGCCTCACTAGAGTCCTCTGCGATGAGGAGCAAAAGACAGATTCATAGTTCTCATCTCTTGACAAAAAGCCCAAATTTCTTGAGTTTTACACGGTGACCCTCCAGTGCCATTCTGTTACTCGGCAGACCCTTACTGGCCCTTTACACTTACATAGATAAACAACTCTTCATATCCTTTCACCAACACTGGCGCTTGGCTCTGCTCGGGGATGCCCCTGCTCTCTGCCAAGACTCTGCAGCGGCAGCCAAATATCTCTCACAGGAGAGAATCTGCTTCGCCTGAGGAATACTATCATCTGGCTCCAATTTAATTGATTTCACAGCATTAGAAAAATAGAATTTGCAAAGATAAATCACCTTTTTTCCAATATGAAAAATAGATAGAATTCTTGCGATTTCTTACTTGGTTGTTCCAGTTTGGTGAAAGGCATTTCAGTTAGCTTAAATAGAACTCTATATGACATCTTAACACATGCGGATAGTATGTGCTAAAAATTGCCGCTACTTTGAACTACACATTATATAAGTGTTATGTAGCCCTGTACCCATTAAGGACAGCTGCTGTGTAGAACCCAACTAATAGTGACACCACCAGCTAAATGAGCGGTGTGTGTGTGTGGGGCACATCGGTGATTGTGTTTCAGCACTCGTGAAGTGACTGCTTACCTCTGAGGCTCTGTCACCTATTAGGGAGTAGTCGGTTTGTCTTTGCTTGTCGGATCTACATCTCAGCAATGTCCTTTCAGAGTTTATTCACAACAGGGCGGCCTTGAGTAAAACTGCACTTGCATACTGACAAGGTACAGAAGTGTCAAGAGACATAAAGGCAAAGTTACCATATTAGAAATCTCTAAAGGAACACTAAAAAGGCCCATAGCAACATTAGCACTATGTAGCTCATAAATCTCCACAGTAAAGAGTGAATATGGCTTGGTGAAAGAACTGCTAACCATGTAGTGTATTAACACCGGTACAGTATATTGCAGCACAGAGGAGACCAGCAGTGTCTGGGTTTCTTTGGAAGTGCATCCCTTTAGTAGCGCTGTAATTGTTTCAAAACATTACTTTTAAGGCTCGTCTTATAGACAAAAGTTCAAATGTGTGTGTATATACACACACAAGACACTGCTGCTCTCCTGCTGTGTGTGACTAGTCCAAGTAAACATGCATAGAATGACACACACCCCAAGATAGAGTTAAAATACGACCGTAATACCGAACGGTACGGATCTAATACAGTACAGGGGTGATATAAGCACACTAATTCTGCTTCTGCCATGCTTTTGTACCAGCACACGCTCGGCAAGCATGGGTTTAACACACCAAACCGATCCCTGGTGCTACAAACGAAGCCAACACCAACAAGTCAATCTGATTAAGAACACATAAAAACTTCTAATAATAAACGCTCCATCATACCCTGATTCCCTAACCCTCCCGAAATGGGGTTACTTGACGCACCGGCGTGTCAGTTAATGACTTTGGAATGGCTGACAAGAGAACTGCAGCACATGAGAGATCCTCAGCCCTGATCCACACAGTGGGGGTCGATAGATTGACAGAGGCTGACTGAGGGCAGGTGCAGTGCACCTGCTTTTCCAGATGCACACGGCTGGAAATGAGCCTTCTGTTTGATCACTTTCAGCCTCACTGACAACCTTCATTACAATTCAGCTCAATATGTCTGCTAGGCACTGGAATTACAGTAGAACAACCTTCACTGCAGGGAGCCTCAGCACTACAGTATGTACACTGCGGAGAGAGTAATGATCTGGGCATCCCTTGTAGCCTATATATAAGCCTCGAATTTCTGTTTACCTCCTATTTTATAATACAGAGAAAATATTGTTCTTTACAGGAATGTTTCGACACATCTGAGGCTTTAGCTGTGTCGTTTTACACAACAGCATTTCAGCTTTCTCAGGGCGCTGGTACTATTTACAGTCATGGTATGTTGGGCAAAGGATCTCTCATTAGGCTGTGATATTTCTTCCTGGCTGTGAGCTAAATCCTCCCCATCTCTCAACAGCAAATCCCTCATTCTAACATGTGAAATGGACGGTTTTGAGCGGGTAATTGGATAGTGGACGTTAGTGATTGTAAAGTGACCCTCCCCTCCCTTTTCCCGGAAAGTGAATTTGTCATATGAGAGGATTAGGGGTCGAAGAGGTCAACGTGAGGCTGCAGGTCCACCTTTCTGTTGAAGTGTTCAATCTCTTTATTGGCCTCCTGCACATATTCATCAATGAACTGATCCATCACTGAACACACACATGTAAGGAATCAACAACAAGCGGATCACACAAACACATCGGTTCTGACAAGCACACAGTAAATATTCAATACTGTCAATATTCAATATTATTTTTAATGCTGTTGATTACAACTGAGAATAATTTTAAATGATGCCTCATGAGTGTGTATAAATGCATTTACAGTAATACACTTTTAATGAAAGCTTAGCTGTGCAAATGTGCTGCTTTTCAACGCTCCTGATCAAACATTAAGCCTACTTATCGGATTAATAAAAGTAAACATCACCTTCCTGTTTGTTTATACACACATAAACAAACAGGACAAGTTGAAATTACTGTCTATGGTAATCAACAGCATGCTACTGTTGCAGTGCAGACATTAGGTTAAAAGTACACTACTGTTCAAAAGTCTGTGGTTGGTAAGTTTTACATGCTTTTAATGGAAGTCTCTTATGCTCACCAAGGTTGCATTTATTTGATCAAAAATACAGTAAAAAAAAAGTTTTTTATTTTAATACGTAATTTATTCCTGAATTTTCAGCGTCACTACCCCAGTCTTCAGTGTCACAAGGTCTTTCAGAAATCATTCTAATATGCTGATTTGAACAGTATTCATTTGAAATAGAAATATTTAGTAACATTATCTTTAATGTCACTTTTGATTAATTCTAATGCATCCTTGCTAGGGTTGGGTATCACTTGAATTTGATCAATTCCAATTCCGATTCCAATTCTGCTTATCAATTCCAATTCTTATCGATTCCCAGTTTCGATTCCAATGTAGTTAAAAAAAGTCATTTAAAAACATTTAGAAATCAGACATATTTATTCTGGGTCTCTTTTAGCTAAACATTTAATTGCTGCCGAATACCATGAACAAAAATCAGCTACATAAAAACTGGACTTGATTAAGAGCCATTTGTGTGCAAAATAGAGCTGCATGATTCTGGATAAATTTAGACTTTTTTTTTTTTAATGAAGATTGTATTTCTCTCACAGTTCTGAAGAAAAAAAATATTAGACAACTAAACAAGATCTCATGGAATTTATGAATGGAATGATTCAATGATTCATTACTAGATGAATCCGTGTTTTTGAATGAATATCTTGAATGAATGATTCAAAGAACATTTTTAACAGCCCCTTTTCACCACGTAAAAATATATATGCGCATACAGGAATTGATAGGTGGAATTGAAATTTTAATTTTACAACAAGTATCCGATTCCTGACCTTGAGTATCCGATTCTGGAATTGGAATTGATATTCGATTCACAACCCTAATCCTTGCTGACAAAAAAGTATTAATTTACAAAAAAAATCTTACTGACCTCAAACGTCTGAACGGTAGTGTAAACTTCACCACATCTGGTTAAAAAGTTAAACTACAATTTAAAGATACGAGGATGGAAGTTTTGCTTTTCTCCAAAGAAACTGACGAAGTGATGACCATTGTAGAAGTAACCAGGAGGGAGAGGATCAAGGTGTCTTTTCACCTAAAGACACACAAGATGAAAATATTTAGATCAACTATTTGCTTTGGTGCTAAATTAATGAAAATATGTGTGAGCGCAAGCGTGTCGGTACTCACATGAATGTATCTGATCTCCTGTGGGGTGAGCGTCCTCTTATTCTTCTTGATTTTTTTTGCAACTTTCTGTGAAACACAAAAACACTGACATGTTTAAGCCCTAACCCTCAAATGTTTATGATTTCATTAAAATTTCCTTCTCTTATATGCAGGAGTCTGCGCCCACAGAAGTCTGCAGAATTGCACGTAGTTCATAAAATTGTTTAAGTATTCTGGGTTACATGATAATGCTTTCGGCTACCAATATGTTGTT
Source organism: Sinocyclocheilus anshuiensis (assembly GCF_001515605.1). Taxonomy (NCBI): domain Eukaryota; kingdom Metazoa; phylum Chordata; class Actinopteri; order Cypriniformes; family Cyprinidae; genus Sinocyclocheilus; species Sinocyclocheilus anshuiensis. Next base: position 5,982,489 of record NW_015552625.1, on the reverse strand, counting down.
GCTCTCAGCACACATTTTACTATGCTTAAATCAATGTTTATTCCTCCCACAAAATTAGGGAAGAAAATATGGAAGAAGTCTGTAGATTCCACCTGCTCCCACCTATGAGAATTTACCTGTTTGGCACAATGCCGAAGCCAGTCTTTCAGCCCCTCTTGGGTGAGCCCCACTCCGTGAAACATTAGATAACAGTTGTTTGTTGTCCGTGGGCCATGGTGAGTCCCCTGATCAGGGGCAATGGTCACATTCCCACTGATAGAGTTACAGTTTACCACCATCTGTCTGTCATTGTCTACAGTGAAAACAGACACCGCATGCAGTCAGATACACACACACATTTCACTGAGTCCAACATGCTGCACACTAATTTATCAAACATGTCATCAGACGGAGCTATGTCTAGCATGGCGTGCCAACAGCCATCCATCCCATCAATCACTCCTCTGCAGTGTGGACTACGACTCTGCACTCTACAAGCAAGCAAGGAGTCAAACTTGAAAACAACTTATCACAATGCACTGAATGTTACGAAAAAAATCAACTTACAGTATCTGAAAGCAAATCACACACCAAACCGAACATAGGCACCAAAAATCAAAAGATTTCCATAACAAAACACAGATGATTCATGGTGATAACTAGGCATCACAGATGGTGTTCGGACCGTATGGGTCCTAAATGAACTACACTATCTAGCGTGCTGTTACTCAGGCACTATTAAATCACTCAGTTCTCTCCATTCTGTCAATTTACCCACTCTCTCCATGCAACTCCACCACAGATTCAAAGGAACAGAGGACAGTCAAAAACCCTCCAAAAAAATGTGACCACAGGAGGAAACGACTGAGAAAAAAGGAGTGAAAACAAATGTGTGCAGGCCACATCACTTTGAGGAACCAGAGGTGAGAGTCCTACCGTGTGGCGTTACCCCACAGGCCCCCTGCCTACTACTTCTCATGGAAAAATCATACATTAACTACACAGACAAAACCAGAGCAATAGACATCCTAGAATCAAACAATACACATTTATAGACAATCATAACTGATTTGTGACTATGTCACGCTGTATAAAGCCATAAAAAAATTAATAATAAGAGATTTGAGGGAGGTTATGGAGACTGACTGGCCTACCAGAGAACAGCACTTTCCCACTGATGTGATAGATGTTTCCTGTGAAAGAGCTGGGTTTGAGAGAGGATTTCAGAGCTGAGAAAAGAAAGGAGACAGAGAGACTTGTGAGTTGTGTTGACTTTGATCACTTACTTTTGACAGTTACATTTTTAGCACATGATTGTACAGCATCCTTACATATACTGTCAGCAATCACTTTATAATTAAACCCTCTTGAATATTTATTATTGATGATTAGGCCTCTCACAATTATTACATAATCACCTGATCACAATTATTTGATCAGATTGCTTTGATTTAAAAAGACCTCAAACATTCTGCATGTTAAATTACAATCATATAGTGGCATCAAAATAGTCATTTTAAGTAAATATGCCATTAAATGCACACGCTGTGCCTCTTTTTAAAGCATTTGTGCATTACGCAAAATTCAGATCATCTTTAGAGGTGGTGTTCTCATCTCAATTCAACTGACCCTATATACTTTCTTAATCTTTAATTAAAACATATTTTAACAGAACCATAAAGGAGTTTTTTTTGTGCAACATAAAGGTTTGAGTTTTATCCAGACCACCTTACAATGCCATGTGAATAATTTAGAATGGAAATAATGATACTAAAATTTTTTTTTATTACTCTTCATGTCATTCTGCTCTGTGCCAGTGTTATTTATATATTACTATAGTATTTAATACAATTTTGAATTAGCCATTATTTCCAATTTAGCAATTTTGTTTTAGTAATTAGTTTTAGTAGTAGTAATTTAATTTAAGTTTTAGTAATTTAGCAATTAAACATATTTCAGATAGTTGCTAATGCAACATTTGTAATTTTCATTTTTATTTCGTAAAGTAAATATTTGTATTATTTAAAATATTTTATAAAAATATTTTGAAGCTTTTTGTTTGTTTATTTTTAAATTTATTTAAATTAATTAAAAAAATTGTCATGATTGTGACAGTCTTATGAATGATGATAAATACACACAAACAGATGCTTACCTTTGCAGAGCTGCAGAAATAATGCCTTTTCCAATGCACGACTGAACTCAATGCAATGCTGAGACATAGACAGTGATCCACTTCCAGAAACAAACCTGCCTTCCCACCTGAAACAATACACACTATAGTTCAATATAGTTAAACATACACCTGTGTATACGCACACATGTAGAGAACGAAAACATTACCAGCCAGGATACAGCAGGTATCGTGCACTGATCATATGAGACTGTGAGAAACTGCTGTCATTCAGAATAAGCCGTATATCTTCAGTCCTACAATACAAAAAATTATCGCTAAGTAATATTAAAATTAAGTGAGTGTGTATGTCAGAGAAAATATCAATGTACAAACCTTCTAACCGCCCATTTCTCTGCTGAGATAAATGCAGTGCTGGGACTGGCTGCACGGATCAGCTGCTGCATGTGTTTGAGAAGTGGGTGCTTCTGCTCGGTAGTCAAACCCGTGAAGATAACATTGCTGACGACGCCTGAAAGAGAAGCTCATCTAAGAAATCATTTTATCCAAAGCCACTTACAGTGCACTTATTACAGGGGCAATTCCCCTAGAGCACTGAGGTTAAATGAGGCTGCTTTAATTAAGGGCACACTGGTGATGTCTCACTGTCTTCATAATATACTCAGTACACTTTGATTGATATTGTTCATATCAGATGGAAATGATCAGGGACTTTGTTAAAAATAATGCTGGTTTCTAACCATGGGATTCTTCACAGGGATATGCAGATACAGAAAGTTGCTGAACACCAATTAAGCACTGTTGATATGTAAATTTGGTTAGTTTCTGACAAATTTTAGTTTTAAAAATGCACTTTATCGAAGCAAGGGAAGTTTAAACTCTGAAAATGATGGTAGGTTTCATAGTACAAAGAACTTTCAATCTCCAAAGATCCAGGAAAATCTGATTTCACACGATACGACCCCACAACAGCGACAGATCTGATAATCTATTCTGCAACATTCATACACAGGCACCATATTGAGAGAAACTCACCCTGACTGCACTGCTCCAGGAGTTTGGGGAAGAGAAGCCTGTAAAGAGCAGTTTCAGAGAGCTTCAGAGACGACATCAAACAAGGGAAATTACAGCGTGTTAACAGGCCCTTTAGACACTTACATTATAATTACATAATGACATATAATTCTTATTACAGCATTTACAATCTGAATTACAAGTGTTTGTCTGGAAAAGTAGGTGTGATAAATGTCATGTGGAAAAACTCTTGCCTGTGTTTGATGAAGGATGTGAGTGGGTTGACACATGCTGAGACGGCACCCACTGTCACTTGGCTGTGAACTTGTGGGTCTGGAAGAGCCGTGATTGCCTGGATTACATCTAGCACATCGGTGTACCTACAACACATACAGTAAGCATAAAAACTTCATTTAATTGATTCTTGTATGTGATGGCTATGTCTCAGAACAGTCAAGTCCAGTCAGCTTTATTTTATACAATACAGACTGATTGTTTCCAAGCAGCTTCATAGCTTGTCAACAACAGCATCAATGACGCAAACTTTATTAAATATATGACAGTGACGAGTGGGGGCGGGGCCGAGAGCCGTGGGAATGGAGCGAGGCCGGTGGAGTAATTGATAATGAGCGAGGACTCTCTGACAGCGTGTTCCTCCTTCCTCCCGGGTTTCGGCACCAATGTAACAAAGTTCGTAGTTCGGGAAGAAGGAGGCGGGAACCGGCGAACATTTAAAGACTTTAATAAAATAAACAAACACAAAATGAAAGTAAAGCGGCAGCCCCTCGCGGACGACTGCCGCACACAAAACACAAAATAAAATCCAGGCCTGGTCCTCTCTCCTCTTTCAGCTCTCTCCACTCCTCCTTTTATCCTTCCGGAGCTCCTCCGTGGGACTCGAGACCGGTGAGTAGTGCAGGTGTCGCTCATTATCAATTACTCCACCGGCCTCGCTCCGTTCCCACGGCTCTGGGCCCCGCCCCCACTCGTCACAATGACCAATTTAAATTCTCTTGTAAAGCAGCTCTAATATGACAATAGTGTCAATATTCTGCTCAGTCAGTTTAATGTTGATTCAGTTCAAAAACTGCAAAGCTCATTAATTCTGAAAACAGTTAAATTCAGCTATAAGCAGCTCTAAAGAAGGCAACATATTGTTATTCGCCTCAAGTCCATCAATGCTGTAAAATTCATCAGTAGTGAGCAGCTGAAATAAACATGATCCTCAAGGTTTTGAGACTCAATGTTCATGTCTGTCTTACCCTGGTATAAGCAGCACAACTCTGGTTGAATTCAAATCCGTCTCCCTCTGCTTGGCCAGAAGGCTGCTCAGAAACCGCTGAAGGTGTGACGCACTGAATTCCTCAGAGCCTTCCAGAGCAGGGCAAAACACCTCCCACCTGTCAATCAAACAGTCCTCAGTTTTGGAGTGTAAGGATAAAAAGACAGTAATGAGCACGCTAGCATTCAAGATGCTTTCCACTGAACTCAGAAAGTCAGAATTTCCAACCTTCTATTTAGATAAATGCAGTAGAACACATATTCCAAATTACCATTTGGTTTTAAAGTTCTTCCAATAGCAGTACAGCAAAAATCATTATGGTCAGAAGTCAGAAATCTGCCACATCCAATATTAAATGTAAGCCAATGTGACAGTTGTAATGAGCATAGATAAAGTTCATGGCATTTTGATTATTCTCTCACCTGGCGCTATTTTGATTCACTTCCATCAAGAAATCACACAGATTCTCCTTATGACTGCCTGGCAAGCCTGCAATGATAGTGAGGACCACCTACACACACAAGCACATTTATCTATTATTATTCATATGCTCTGTTTCCTCCAGCATGACTTGTCAGATTATGTATGACTGTGTTGTATTTATACACATGCATTTCACCTTTATCTTGGATTCAGGTTTGATGTTTTCAGGTGCTGTGTTTGACAACACAGTAGATAAGTGGTCGCTACAGACAGATTCTTCACCCACGCTACTGCTGATGGCAAAATGCTGAAGGAACCTGAGCAGAAAATTTGACAGACATCAATGTACATGAGCAAAGCAACAAAGTCAGTGCAACCAATAAGACGATCGGAATATATGCTGTATATACAAGACAGTTTGTCGTCAATTTGTTGATTTTTCAGCATGATAGCACCATTTTCAATAGTGGGCTCAGAATTTTGACAGATAGTTCAGAATTTTGACCTTACTGACAGATACCAAAGAAAGCAACTGGCACAATGTCTTGTCAATTGCCTGTCATAGTCATAGCTGGTTAGGTCAAAAACTCAGATTAACAAAACAGAGACAGATTTATCGCTTGACATTCTGCCACATCATCCCTAGTTAGGACGGGGTGGAGGTGTGTATGTGTGTGTTACCTGTCCTGCTCTGGCAGCTGTGGGTAAGCAGTCTTCAGAACAGCTCTATGGCTGTTTGCCGCTGCTGTATGTATCTCATGAAGCTTTAACAGCCTGAAGTACCTGAGAGGAAACACGTCATGGGATACATTTATGTGCTACATCATGATACCTTGGGGCTCAAGCACAATAAGATCTTAACAAATCAGGCTGAATGCTGTTGGCTGAGCTGATGCAGAATGAAGTGTTAACTCACATGTTCTTGTGCTCAGGGCTCAACTGATCATTGAGGACGTGTTGCACTCTCAACCCAGAGTCTGACTTACGCCAAGCTGGCAGGACCTGCAAATCATATCACAACTCATTTACAACCAAACACTAAACAGAATACAACAACTCTGCAGGACGACAGAAACCTAAATGTTCCGCCTGCATATGTATGTGTGTGTGTGTGTGTATGTGAGCACCTGTGAATAGAAGCTTTTGTAGCACTTGGTTCTGGGAAGCAGAGCGATAGCCAGAGAGAAATCAGCACTGTGTAAAGGGAATGGAAGGTGCGGAAGCAGAGAGGTCTGATACTTGATGAACAGCATTGAAACATCAGACAGAGAGCCCTGTGAAAACAACATTACATACAAAGCTAAATTGATGATATATACAGTACTGTTTAAAAGTTTTGGGTTAAAATATATTTATTTTGAAAACATCTTCTCTTAGTCTCTTACACTCAACAAGGCATTTATCTCATCAAAAATATAGTAAAATTGTGAAATATTTTTACAATTTAAAATAACTGTTTTATTTTAATATATATATTTTTTTTTAATGTAATTGATTCATGTGATGCAAAGATGAATTTTCAGCAGCCATTAATTACAACTCCAGTCTTGAGTGTCGCATGATCCTTCAGAATTCATTCTAAAATGCTGATTTGGTACTCAAGAAATTTAATTATTATTTTTTATTATTCATTAATGTTCATAAGTTGTTCTGTTTAATGACAGCATTTATTTGAAACAAAAATGTACTGTAAAATTTTGACCAATTTAATACATCTTTATTGAATAAAAGTATTAATTTTTTTTTTTTTTTATCATTCTGACCCCAAATATATCATGAATGTATTTAATAAATAGCTATTTAACTATTAGTTAACATTTCCCAGCTCATGCAACCTAGATGTCAACATTTAAGATTGCTCACCCCATCATAGAGCTTAATGGTGTTGATGTGACTCATAGAGAGTGTAATGGAGCCGTGACGAGGATGCACAAACAGGATACCCTCAGAGAAAAACACCAGTTTCCCTACAGGACAATAAACACATTAATGCCTATGCACAAAGAGTACTTGAAACCATGACCTTCCAGTAGAGATGAAATCTGACCTTCCTCAGGTGTAGACAGCAGGCTGTTGGAGAACATGTAGGCAGAGTCTCTCACTGTTAGAGGAATGCCCAAACATGTACCATCCTCTTCCTGTTTTCACACACACACAGGTTTTAAAGCATATATATATAACAGTTAATACAGCATGAGGGAGGAGGTTCAATGGTTTGTACAAACTACCGCATTGTAAAACTTCACCTTCAGCAGATGCTGAGCCTGTTCAGACATTCGCACATCAGCCTCATCTACCTATAACAAAGAAAACAACAAATCAATTAACTCAGCGTTCAATCAAAATGATCAATCATAATAGTACTGCTAAAAAATTATTCTGCCATAATTTATCATGTTTTTAACAAGAAATGCACATTTTGGCACAACCGTGCAGAAAGACAATGAGTGCACTGTACCAGCCAGCAGACATGGCGAGGAACTGAGGAGGTGAGCACAGTGAAACAGCTGTCAGAGGAAAGAGCGCCATCTGCAGGAGAAGAGGTGCCTTACAATCTCACATGTACTACTTAGTATTAATTAGTACTCTATTAACCTCCAACTGAATACTCTCACAAAACGGATTTTTACCTCTCTGCTGAATGTAAACGTTGGACTCTAGAAAGGACTCAGAGAAAACTACTGATCCCAGGTTTCCTCCGCACTGGAGATCTGGGATATCGTGCACCATCATGGACGCCTGTGGAGTCAGCCATTTAATACAAGTTGCAGTAAAATGAAAAGCTGCAGCTGGGATGGAAAAGTTTTATACTCACAGTTTTTACCATAAAGCGACTGTCCTCATCACTGAGGGGAATGATTCTGTGTAAAGGAAGATTGTTTCAAGTGATGAAATACAGAATGTGGAAAATGTACAATGCAGTATAATGTGTGAAGGGCAATAGCTGTGTCTGTGCTTAGAAACTCACGTTCCCTCATTGTTGACAGCCTGTATGCTAAACACAGCTTTGGATCTGAATTAAACAGACAAAGTAGATTCTCAAATCACAAAGCATGCACAAAATGTGTCCTATGGTGAGACCTAAATATAACTTCACTTTTAATAACCACTGTCTAATAGCCAAGGCCCACAAGGAATCTGCAAGCTCAGAACCCCAGAGAAAGTTACAGAGATTTCCAGATTTGGAAGGTTTGTCAGTTCTATACATTCTGTAGCCCCTGTGTGTTTGTTTAATAAATATTGTTACATAATTTGATCATACTTCACCTTTCTATGACATTGTTTAAATTCATTCCATAGAATTCACCCCTAAATCAGCTTAGAAAGAGTCATAGAAAAAAATATGCAGATTTCTTCTGGGCCCTTTCTGTGTGAATTGCATACCTGAGAGCTCCCCTGTACTGAATCAACCCAAAGTTGTCCAAGGCCAGCTGAAACGTTTGCTCGGCTACATCCTTTGCCTTGAAAAAAAAAATGCATCATTTTCTATATTGATAACCTGAGCAAAATTCTTTCTAAGCCCATAATGATGGCATCATAAAAATACTGTGATACCGTATAAAGGCTCCTTGTACATATATAAATGTATAAATAATTCCTGTGTGGTTATCGTTATAGTTCTGGTATGGTGCTGTCATATTTACCTTTGTTCACCAAAATTTCAGGCAAAATCCAATCAATTTAATAGGAATCCACATGATTTAGAATTATTTGTTAGGGTTTCCACACGCAGACAAATTCATGTTGACCAAAAGAAAGCTGCTTAGTTTTACAGTGATTTCTGTGTGAACTACGCTTAATGTTTCATTACACCTGACAATGGCCCCTTTTTGTCCATAAAACTTTGCTAATGGGAAAACACCTTTTGTGATTTTAAAACATTATACTTATAGTTATCGGAAAGCTATTTCTGAAATGAAACTTTTTACCCACATTTACTTCTTAAGCTGCCTTTCCCATCTTAAAGGGATACTCCACCCCAAAATGAACATTTTGTCATTAAGCACTTACCCCCATGTCGTTCCAAACACGTAAAAGCTTAGTTCGTCTTCGGAACACAATTTAAGATATTTTGGATGAAAACCGGGAGGCTTGTGACTGTCCCATAGACTGCCAAGTAAATTACGCTGTCAAGGTCCAGAAAAGTATGAAAAGCATCGTCAGAATAGTCCATCTGCCATCAGTGGTTCAACCGTAACGTTATGAAGCGACGAGAATACTTTTTGTACGCGAAGAAAACAAAAATAATGACTTTATTCAACAATTCGTCTCCTCTGTGTCTCTCCGCATCACCGTAGCACCATTTTGGAGAATATGAGCTGTGTTCCGAAGATGAACGAAGCTTTTACGGGTTTGCAACGACATGGGGTAAGTGTTTAGTGACAAAATTTTCATTTTGAGGTAGAGTAACCCTTTAAGTTGCCTTTTTATTTTATTTGTAAATAAGCTTTACTTTTAATGTGAACCCTACATTAATGTTCATCACAGTTTTACTAAACAGGGCCCCTTTGGTGTAATACTTACCTTACTAGCACTGGAGTTGATGGAGAAACATTTGATTCCTGCTAGTACAGACTGAACCACAGCTGTGTAGATATGTGAAAGCAGCCTGCAACACAACAGGTCTACCTTTAATACCAATCCAGTCATCAAAACACAGTACAGAGAGCGATTGGTGTACTTACTGGAGATCTGTGCCCTTCTGCTGGATGTTGTCATTTCCTGTCGGATTAAAAAAAACAGTAAACTTATGACAGAGAAATTAAAAATTATTTTATTAAAACATTTTCTAGAGATACACTTACCCAAATATGGGACATGTGTGCTTCCAAAGAAATAGGTTCGAGCACAGGCTAGTGGCCCTTTAGGAGCCACACATTGCAGCAGCTGTGAGAGAGGTATAACAAACACACATATTAAATTGTTTTATGTAGAAAAATACATAAAGGAAGTAGAGGATTTAATGTAAGTAGAGGTCTCAGTCATCATGCCGCTGTGTGGCGCTCTCACCATGTGTTTGGCAACACCCCCACCAGGGCCAGTGTTGCGAACCTGGTGGCCTTCAGAAGGGAAGGTGAAACAGTAGTTCTCCAGATCTTCCTTAGTAGAGTGGCTCCCAAACAACACAAATGGCTGCCTGCTTTTACTGGCATACAAACAGTGTAAAATTCATTACATGCCATACAAAGAGAAATAATTCCTGCAGAATGTCTTTCTTAGAAATAAGAGCTACTGTATCATATGTAAATACCTCTTGTCTGTGATATTGCTGGAAATAAGGCCATGCGAATAATATGTCCTGAAAGGCTGAAAGACACAGAAAATGAGATTAAGCATCACACAAAGAATCACACCCAACATGTTATTTTCAGTGACTGTTAAAGCCAACATGAAACCACAATAATAAAGATGGATTTTATCCATTGGGACCATTTAAGTGGCTGTTCCATACAAGAACAGAGTAAAATTGAGGTTGCAGTCAATTGTGGAGAACTACAATGCCTAAATAGCTTGAAAAGCATCGTCAGAATAGTCCATCTGCCATCAGTGGTTCAACCGTAACGTTATGAAGCGACGAGAATACTTTTTGTATGCGAAGAAAACAAAAATAACGACTTTATTCAACTATTCGTCTCCTCTGTGTCTCTCCGCATCACCGTAGCACCATTTTGGAGAATATGAGCTGTGTTCCGAAGATGAACGAAGCTTTTACGGGTTTGCAACGACATGGGGTAAGTGTTTAGTGACAAAATTTTCATTTTGAGGTAGAGTAACCCTTTAAGTTGCCTTTTTATTTTATTTGTAAATAAGCTTTACTTTTAATGTGAACCCTACATTAATGTTCATCACAGTTTTACTAAACAGGGCCCCTTTGGTGTAATACTTACCTTACTAGCACTGGAGTTGATGGAGAAACATTTGATTCCTGCTAGTACAGACTGAACCACAGCTGTGTAGATATGTGAAAGCAGCCTGCAACACAACAGGTCTACCTTTAATACCAATCCAGTCATCAAAACACAGTACAGAGAGCGATTGGTGTACTTACTGGAGATCTGTGCCCTTCTGCTGGATGTTGTCATTTCCTGTCGGATTAAAAAAAACAGTAAACTTATGACAGAGAAATTAAAAATTATTTTATTAAAACATTTTCTAGAGATACACTTACCCAAATATGGGACATGTGTGCTTCCAAAGAAATAGGTTCGAGCACAGGCTAGTGGCCCTTTAGGAGCCACACATTGCAGCAGCTGTGAGAGAGGTATAACAAACACACATATTAAATTGTTTTATGTAGAAAAATACATAAAGGAAGTAGAGGATTTAATGTAAGTAGAGGTCTCAGTCATCATGCCGCTGTGTGGCGCTCTCACCATGTGTTTGGCAACACCCCCACCAGGGCCAGTGTTGCGAACCTGGTGGCCTTCAGAAGGGAAGGTGAAACAGTAGTTCTCCAGATCTTCCTTAGTAGAGTGGCTCCCAAACAACACAAATGGCTGCCTGCTTTTACTGGCATACAAACAGTGTAAAATTCATTACATGCCATACAAAGAGAAATAATTCCTGCAGAATGTCTTTCTTAGAAATAAGAGCTACTGTATCATATGTAAATACCTCTTGTCTGTGATATTGCTGGAAATAAGGCCATGCGAATAATATGTCCTGAAAGGCTGAAAGACACAGAAAATGAGATTAAGCATCACACAAAGAATCACACCCAACATGTTATTTTCAGTGACTGTTAAAGCCAACATGAAACCACAATAATAAAGATGGATTTTATCCATTGGGACCATTTAAGTGGCTGTTCCATACAAGAACAGAGTAAAATTGAGGTTGCAGTCAATTGTGGAGAACTACAATGCCTAAATAGCTATTGAACTATTAGTTAACATTACCCAGCTCATGCAACCTAGATGTCATCTGAAAGTTAATAAACCATCTATGATTTTATTTGCACTTTAAATTTTGGTAGTGATAATATCACAAACAGCACCTCTGCAAATTGGGCCTCTGACAGTTCCTGCATGGAAAGTGCACTCTCGATTTCCATACTGGAGAACAGACAGCTCCACTGTCTTTCGAAAAGCTGAAGATCCTGTGAGAGAGTATCACATCCACTCTTGTATAAGAAAGAAATGTGTGCATGGGCATTTGACTAGCAATCTATGCAAGTGATTTACCTCATTAAGAAGGGAGTCCAGAGACGCTGGGTCCAATCTGCTGTAGACTTGCCAAAGTCTCTGACTTACATCTGTGAGCTATAAGATGCAAGAAACAATTTGGTGAAGAACACAATAAAAACAGGTATGTTAGTTTATTTGCATTTACACTATTATCAATCCTGTTTATATAACATGATTATTACAAAATGTGTATATGTGTATATGTGTATAACCCATAAGTCATGTATAAGTAAAGGTCATGGAGTATAAATACACAACCTTATATTTCATGGTGAAAAACACTCCAGCCCCAATTCCTTCCAAGGCAAATGCCTGAACGATGGGCCATTTCTCCAACATGAACATGTCAAACTTCTGAACATGGCCTATGGACAATATGAATCAACCGTAAACATTATGGTTAAAAGTACAACGCTTTTGCAATGCCTTCATCAGTGTATCACATGCTTACCATGTGAACTGTAGGGAATTCCAATGCAACGGCAGTCTTGAACCATGGACACAAAACTTGAGATTTTAAATTCCTCCGCAACCTCTTCATCCTCATACTGAGACAGAAAATGAGAAGAAAACAACAAAAATAGTAATCAGATGAATATGAGTGTGTTTTACTTGTTTTTTTTACATTTAGATTCTCTCTGCTGTCATCTAATGCTCACTTAAAGTTAATATGCAAGAAAACAAATAATTTGACAACACTGTTAAAAAAACAGTGATTTTAATTCATACTTTTTTATATTTGTAAAATATTTTATTATAATATTTATATTTTATTACATTATTAAACATATAGACAACATTTGTTTATATTATATATAGTCAAAGCAGTATCATATTTTAATATCTGCCTTCACATGAAAATAATTATCAGCCTATTGTATCAGCTTGAATTTTAATATTAGTGCATCCCAAGTAGAGATGTGGATATCATGAAAGCAGTGCTGTAGATCATTACTTCTGTCTCGGTCAGACAATGAAGCTGCAGATTCCTCCAGTGAGATACATAGGGAAGCAGGTACCCATAATTCACTGGGTTGCAGTACAGATGCACACACTCTGCCTTAATAAGGATGATCACATCTAGGAATAAGCAAACATACAATCAATACAACAAATACGCTAAATCCAGCCAATAATAACTGATAGAAATGAAAGAGCTTTTTAATCCTATTAGTGAATATGAATGCATATATTATTGTTGTACCATCCAGCACTTCCTCTGGGATCTGTTCCATGTCAAAATGGTTGTGTTTATACAAGCCGCAGAAAAGGTAGCTGGCCAGCTCGCTGCAGCCTTCATTGTAGCGGCTGTCAATACCTGAAAAATCAAACAGAGCATATTACTTACAGGTGGCTAACTGGAGCAAGTCATCTCCGCCTGTCTCTTTGGAGTAAAGATCATGTGAGTGAAAGAGCACAGGTGATATTGATTAATAAACTCACCCAGGGAGCAAAGGATGCCATCTGGAGCTGTATTAACATCATCCCTTAGCAGAGCCTGAACCTGCCGTAAGCGGGAGCAGCTGCAAGAACGGCATTGCATTACATTCACTGAACATAGTTCAGGAAATAACAAAACAATACAATCCTGCATTACATGAAATAGGAAGGAAGGACTCCTTATAAGACTTGTGCAGAGAAAGTTCACAAAAATGAAAATTCTGGCATTATTTATTCACCATAACGTCTGTCCAACTCTTTATGCAGCTCTTTTACATACAAGAACATTTAATAGTGATCAGGGGCACCAAGGACACCATAAAAGTAGTTTATATGGCTCATTCACAGCATTCCAAGTGTTCTGGAGTCATGTGGTATATTTGTGTAAGGATTAGATTTAAATTTAAGTCATTATTAACTAATAATCTTCTACACCAGAGTACTGAAATTTCATTTGCAATCATGCACAGATTAAAAAAGGCCAAATGCCACGGGTTCTTGTTTGTACTGTAACTAGTGATGATGGGTGCTTTTGAAGCACTGATTCATGAAAATTCAAAACATTATTTACAAATCTTGTTTTCAAATCAGTGGTTCAACGCATGTATCAAACTCCCCAAGTCACATGAATTCACAAATTGAGGCTTTAATACGTAATACTGTTTTGAACCTTGGTTTCAAAGTGTTTCAAAATTCTGATGGTTGGCACTGATATAAAAGAGTGTTTAATAGTTTTTCATTATTTTGGGTTAGTAATGTAGGTTCAATTTTAATTAAATAAATGTTAATACTTATGCATGTATAATACAAAAAGGAGGATGATAGTTATTTGTTTTTAATTGCCCTAGTTTACCAAGGCCTGCCTAAGGACACACAACCAAGCACAAGAACACAATAAAAGAATACAGATCATACGGGACCTTTATATTTAATGATATTTAATATTTGTAGAGTATATTTCATATTTACTTTATACTTTCATAAAAACATTTGAAATTGGTTTGTGAAAGGTGTCACTTAGTACTTACTATAAACTGTTGTTTGGAAAAATCTGAGAGAGGATTCTTCAAAATATATTTAATTTTCTGTTCCACAGACAAACCAAAAGTGTAGGAGTGTGGATTGACAAAGTGAATAATGACAGAATTTTCATATTTGGGTGAATTATTCATTTAATATTATCAAATAATGTGCAAAGACTCCACGGCCATATTTTATTGAAAAGAGGCCACAAAAAGGCTTTTTTATCTGAGAATGTTTGTGAGAAACATGACGGCCCTCCCTCCATCCCCCAAATCCACCATATTCATCATTGGCCATGATCTCATATAATGGCAACGCTTATGTAGACTACAGCTATACAACGTCAAGATCAAGATTTTTATTACTGTACTATTTTTTATTTTCATATACGTATATTCAATACAATACGTGTAACTAAAATGGATGTAATTACAAACAAACATTATTTTGCATGAAATGAGATAGGTCTCGACAATTAAATCAAATATCACCGGTCATACTGAATTTACCATTGAATTACCGAATAAAGAAACGATTGATGTGACGTTTTACATTCAAGGCATAGCAAAATATATATCTTGAAGTTCATATTTAACTAAAACCCAGGCGAACGGATTTTTACAGTCTTCCCATGCTGTCACCATCTTGGAAACGGGAGAAGTGTCTCTCTCAGGGGATCAGAAATCAAGCGAGAATAATGGGTTCACGCTGAGGGGTGGGCGGGGGCGCTCGACAATTATCTGCTAGCTAATTACAATGTTATTGAATAACTGGTTATGTTAGCATCTTATTACACGGAAATATCTTCTTTTGACACGATATCTTTAGATGGAGGAGGCGCGCGCGCGGACGGTTGGCCCGCGAGCCTCAGCAACGGTCATTTCTGCTTGAAATAAAAACATCGTGCCTATAATACAACCGGCACGAAAATAAACGACGGAAAATAATAATTACCTTACGGCAGCGGTCATTAAAGGAGATTTGTTTGTCCTTATAGCAGCCATGGTCGTTGTTTGGTATTTAGAAAGCATTTGGAGATCTGTCACTATTTCTATTGCTGTTAGCATCCATAGTAAGCAAACGATTCACTGTAGGAGAGAACAATAGACTAGAGCGCATAGGAACCGCGCATACCATCTTCTCACGGATGGGGGGAGTCGTTATTTTCAGCGTTGCACAGTGTTAGAGTACAGACAGTGTGCCATCTCCTGATGGAAATATCAACTTTGTTTTTACAGCTATTTATCAGTTTGGCATAAGAAATGTTTATGAACACATTTATTGCTAAATCAAAACAAAAGAATATACGTTTGCCTCCTCCTCCGCTGCTGACGTGCTGAGGTCGAAGGAAGAAGTCTCGTGCAATCCTCGAGCAATGTTATTCTCGGTTCAATTATTTTTTATGCGAATAAAAAAAAAGTTTTTACACAGCAATAAGGTTACAAGTTAAGAGTGGTTCCAGTTCTTAAGACTGATCCGCATTTATAATATGTGTATATTAATCTTATAAATTAGGTTTATAAAAGAACATAAATAATGCAAATCCAAATTTAAACATTTTTTTGACTGCTTATTTTACCAATTTACTTAACACGTTTCTGTTTGAAAATCTGTTCTAATTTTATAGATCTGTGAATCTGAATAATACTGTGTTTGCTGTTGATCAGCCACTACCACTATGTTTGAAAAACTATATTGATCAACTGGGTTAGTTGCTGGTCAACCAGCTAACCATTGTCCATTAAACCCGAGCACAAGGGTGAAATATGTTTTAATTAAGCACATGCAATTGTTTAGGAAAAATACTGCTATATGCAGTCTATTGTATTTTCTATAATCTATTTGTAATAGTTTTGGTTTGTTTTATTGTGATGCGCTTCAATTTGTAATGCTACATTTTGTGTTGTGTGACATTAGCTGTTGAAAAAGGCTATACTGTTATGCATTCCATTGGCGTTATCATGGGGATTCTTGCCATGTTTATTTTTCTTTCCTTTTTTTCTCTAATCTGTCCTGTGAGAAAGTTGTAAGAAATGTCTTGATCCTTTAATGTTATCGAAAATATGGATTGTTTGGGGATGGGAGATGAAGAACCACATGCAACATGTCAGTGAAAAATTATCAAGCCTACTGATTTGTGTAGGTCTGAGACCAGCAAAAATAGAAAAACAGGAACTTCGGTTGACGAATGCAGAAGCCCAGAGGAGAAAGCAAAACAACACCTGTCATGAACTAGTACTACAAAAACGAAGATTCTGAGTGAAAATGTCTTTTTTTTTGAGGATTTTGATATAAGGCAAGAGGAGAATGAGTTTTTTGCCCAGTCATATTTGTTTGAACCAGAGTAAACCGAACAGGAGCTCCACGAGATGGAGTAGGCTGCAGCGGCGGCAAAAACTACAGATGTAGTTTACGTGGTTTCCTGTGCTGTAAACAAAACTTGGTTCTCACGAGACTACACTCTTCTCCCCGGAGCTTATGTTGCGTTTTCTGTTACGCCTACGTCATACGCATGAACGCCTTGTCGAGAACGCGCCTA
>NW_015552625.1:5961309-5965400 GCF_001515605.1 Sinocyclocheilus anshuiensis | reverse complement strand
AGTAGCTAAAGAATAAGCACTAGTACCTAATGAATAAGTACTAGTACTTAATGGAAAAGATACTAGTATCTAAAAAATAGGTACTAGTACCATGAAAATAGATACTAGTACGGCTTAAAGATTAAATGTTACAACGGCTTGCCATAAAACAATAGCTTCATTCGAGTACTGACATGCGCACTTCATTTTTCACTTGAGGCGGCTGGCAACGGCTGCCTGCAGCTCCGTATCACACACACAGCATCAGAGAAAATTGAGAAGAAGCCCAGCTAACGTTACTAATTTGAGATTAATTTACTCTATCTTTGCCCTAATCTACGACAGTATAATTTATCTGGTTGATAATATAAAATACATTTCCTAGGTGAAGGCCACAGCTTACCTTACAACTTTATTCCCCAGTGGTCACCGCAGAAAAAAATGCCGAGGAGAGAATAGCAGGAAAAGAGAGAACGCTGTTAGCTCTAAGAAAAGCTCATGTTAAAGTTAACAGATAATTACCTTTTTTTTTTTCAAATAAGGCTTCATGTCTCAGTTAGATATCAACTTAATACGGTACAATTAATACTACAACCAACCAATGTCTGTTCATTTCTTGTTTAAAAAATTGGCGCTCAAACCTATGCAAGAATGTTAACCAAAACCTACAACTACTGTAACGCTATTTGGTTAATACTTTTAAATTACATACACTATCAGATATATATAATATATATATATATATATAGTTTCCTGTAACTGCCCCGCCTGCAGCATTTTCACAGTGAAATTCTGAATACGTTATTATACTGTGAAATATCACAGTTAAAGCCTGTGAAGTGATAATAATGTAATTTACTGTGAAATATTACAGTAACATCTTGTGAAATCCTGGAAATAATTTACAGTGTAGATGTCTTTGTGTGTGATAACATGAAGATAAAGACCTGGCAGGCAGTTTGTTGAACTTCCCTTATTAAACACACACACAAAACCCATGCCAAAGACAAAAACAATGACACACTCTGACAAACACAAGCCTTGAGGCCAACTTTTATTATCCAGTCTATTGTTACAGTACCTTTAATTGGCAAGCACAGGCACTTTAGGTGTTCTGAATCTCCCTTGAGACTATCGGGATCCTGGTAAAGGAAATGCCCTGGTTAGATGGCTGGGTTAAGTAGCTTAGCAGACTCAAGTTCACCTTTGCTTCTACCATAATTGACTAGAAAGAAAACATCTTTACTGAGCTCCTCCACAACATTTTACTTGACATGTTTAGTGAACTTGACTGCTCCAGAAAACAGGAACACAGCCATTGGACAGCATTCCTACACTGGACCCTGAGGAAGTGACTTCCTTTTATGAAGTCTGTTACTTTTCACTGTCTGATTTGTTACCAGCTAAGCAATACAACTAGCTAAGCATCACGACTAGCTAACACAGTTACCCTAAATCAAAAGTCCACCAATGCAAGCAGCTGTGCATGTTCAAGACGCTAACTTGCTGAAAGCAATTGCTTCCCTCATCTGACAAACCTATTCTTTGCGAAAAGCATGATGTACAGTTAAAAGAAAACATATACATTTGGATGGCAGAGGTCTTCTTTTGAAAATGTACAGTATGCCTCTTGGAATGCTTCCTAGATCCTGGATATTGTGTTATAGGTTCTGTAAAAACTGCAATATGCACTTACTGGCCACTCCATTAAGTACACCTTGCAAATACCAGGTTGAACTCCATTTTTTGCCTTGAGAACTGCACCTTACTTCTTTATGATGTAGATTGAACTAGGTTCTGGAAATGTTCCTCAGAGATTTTGGTCCATACCGACATGATAACATCACACAGTCGGCTGCACATCCATGATGTGAATCTCCCATTCCACCACATCCCAAAGGTGCTCTAAAGGATTGAGATCTGGTGATGGTGAACTGTGGGTACACTGTGGTCATAAAGGTATGGACATGGTCAGTAACAATACTCAGGTATGCTTTGGCATTTAAACAGTGCTCAGTTGGTACTAATAAGCCCAAAGTGTGCCAAGAAAATATCCCCAGCAGCCTAAACCATTGATACAAGGCTGGATGCATGCTTTCAGGTTTAAACCAAATTCTGACTTTACCATTCAAATGTCACAGCAGACATCGACTGTCATCAGACAAAGCAACCTTCTTCCAGTTTTCTGTTGTCCAATTTTGGGGAGCTCATGTGAACTTTAGCCTCAGTTTCCTGTTGTTAGCTTTTTCAGTCTTCTGTTGTTCAACTTTGGTGTGTGAGTGTGTTTATACAAAACCTGCTCTAAAATACTGCAAATATATGTGTTGCAGTATTTATGTAATACAGTGTGTATGTATTTTTTAAATACATTTTAAAAATGTAAAGTGTGTTTTTGGACATTTTTATTCAGAATACAAAAGTGGACAAATACTTAAGTAAATTCTCTTTGTATAAATAATTTCTAAACAAGAACAACTTTAGCTGAACTTGACAAAAAAAGGGCATGTGCAACATTATTATGTAAGTACTGTTTAATTTCTATGTTCACTTCAGATAAACACAATTCTTGTGGACCCATTTCCAGAGGACTGAACATACTTCATCTCTACTCTTACTGGAAGAAGGGAAGACAAGAACCAGAGCCAGCAGGAGGAGTATGATATATGTTACAAAATGAGGTAAATGTATTAAACTACAAATAAGGGTGCTTACAGAAATACATGAGAGAGTAAGGTTCTTTTAAATCACTGACAGTTTTTTTTATTTTTTTATATATATATCCATAAAAGAAATTGTTGTGAAGAAAAATAGTTTTTTCTTTGTTTTGGATTGTTTTGGAGAGGATGCAGTAATATTGCTTGTTGTCCTGTCAATAAAAGCTGGTTATCAAGAATTTATCAAGAAGTCTTCCTGAACTGAAAGAACTGGAACATGTTGGGCGGGCATTTGGCCAGGAGTTTACAGAGAATGTTTTCCTTTTCATCCATTGTAACCACAATAGAAATCTATTGAATCTAAAGAATATATGTCTCCAACAGCCATGACGGCCTGCTGGAAACAATGGACATTTCCTGAACACTGTTAATTATAAACAGGTTGAGGAGTTATTATCTGGCATCTAAAATGCTTGCAGCCTCATACAGTATAGGGGTTTTGCAACACCGAAAACTGAAAAATACTCTTCTCAAAAGACCTGACATTGGCTATTTAAGTTAGAGATAGCAGACATTGCAACACCGATGTGTGTTGACAGGTCTGTTTAATACTGTTTTGTGGATAGATTCCGTTAGCACCAGCTAGTACTGGCATGTCATCAGTGTTGGGGAGTAACTAGTTACATGTAACGGTGTTACGTAATTTAATTACAAAATAAATGTAACTGTAATCAGTTACAGTTACTAAGAAAAAATTTGTAATTAAATTACAGTTACTTATGAAAATGTTAACGACTTGAAAGGGGATTACATTTGAATATGTACACACATCCACATACAGATTTATAGACATTTAACACAAATATACATAAGTGTAGAAGTATATAGCATATATAGTCTATATATCTGTATACAGTCAAATGAAAGTACTAATAAAGAGACAGGAGAAGGACTGGATCCTGTCATGTCAGTTTATGTGTGTTGTCCAGTGTTTTCTTCCGGCTGTGACTTGTGGTTCTGTTCTACTGCTCGTCCTTTTATCATGGCAGGACTTGACGTACCTCGCAGCCAGGTTAGAGCTTGTTGAGGTTTCTCCCAGAATGTAAGCCAGTTTGTCCTTTTGTTGTATCTGGTTGAAGTCTTTGTGCTGGTTTGTGAATTGGGGGAAGAATGTTTCCCTAATTTGTGTATAATTAGGGCATGTTGTTAAAAAGTGCTCTCTCGCGCGCGCGCTCGCTCTCTCTCTCGCGCGCTCTCTCTCTTATGGGAAGCCACTCTCTCGCTCGCGCGCGCTCTCTCTCTCTCACACACACACATATGGGAAGCCAAACAACCCAAATGTGGGACGAAACAGCGCGGTATTAAAGTGTTCGCGCCGCGCTGACCTGTCATCGGCGCGGCTCAATGGACCGAGCTGCGCGACCGACTCGACAGCGCAGAGAGGACGTGTTTACTAGC
>NW_015552625.1:5960469-5961069 GCF_001515605.1 Sinocyclocheilus anshuiensis | reverse complement strand
TTGAATATTTACACACATCCACATACAGATTTAATTGATTTCTTTCCCAAATTGCACTGACTACTCTGAGACATATGGCCCCATAATTTCTGCGATGCGGAAAACACAGACTGGTTCGTAGAATCCAGTCATAAAAACGGAAGTCCTATAGCCTAACGCTTACGGAATATGCCACATTTTGGACGAATAAATCAAAAGTAGGTTAGTACACTTGAATCAAAACACGATATGGACTATTGTCTGTGAATATTAAGCCGCAAAAAGACAATATATGAATCCTGCACGTTCTGCGTGTCTGTGGAAATCAGGCGCGGAGCTATTCTTTAATATTGAGAATGATTTTTAGAACTATATCTTTATCGTTATCTTTATAGTTATCATGCTTGGTGTGAATGGGCCTTTGTGACTGGCAATGCTTCGGCTCGCGTGCTCTCTGCGCCTCCGCCAAATGGGTTGGATCAGAGTAATCAATGCGAGAGAGAGAAAGTGGACTGGAAGCGCACAGGTGGAGCAGAGAAGCAAAACTACTGTTCAGGGTTTCAAGTGCAGGTCAGTTTCTTCTGTAAATATGCTATTGTAGTTTTGTCTTTGTTTACTTAG
>NW_015552625.1:5946650-5954621 GCF_001515605.1 Sinocyclocheilus anshuiensis | reverse complement strand
TATATGAGTACATGAACACATAAACATAATCTCTAGAACTGCTCTGAGTCACTTCATGAGCATTTTACTTATTTTGAGAAAACTAACGTCATATCATATACAAAGAGACATCAATGTTTCAGGAGTTTAGTACACAGAATAGGACACATGCTTATTAGATAACCGTATTTGAGTTGATGTATATGCTTTTATTTATTATTATTTTTTAATTAACTATTTTTTCCAAACCATTGTTAGATGCCGTGTTTCCTGTAGTTATGCAAAGATTTGGTTTCAAAAACAGTATCAGTAAACTATTTCTTATGATTTTAAATCTGCATTGAACTTCAGATCAATCTCAAAGTAAAAGGCAGTACTAAAGTCTGATTTTGTGGTGGATGTGTTCAAATTTGATCATCTTAATTCAAGTGATGAAGGATTTTGAAAGTCTGAGCTCTACTGTAAGGTTAACCCTGCATGGTGTAAATGTTTGAAAATTATTAACAGTTGCAAATAAACATTCATTAGAAATTTAGAAAATTTATCAAAAAGTAATCAAAAGTACTTTAATAAAGTAATCGAAAAAGTTACACTACTATTACATTTTAAATAGGGTAACTTGTAATCTGTAACCTATTACATTTCCAAAGTAACCTTCCCAACACTGCATGTCATATATAAACAACACTGTGTTTCATAACTCAGATTTAATGAAGCACTTAAAAAGTCTTACATAACACAGTAAGCAGTTTATCATTGCAACATATTCAAATCCACAAACGCATAACATCATGCCGTTGAACTGTCAGAACATGTGGAAATATTTAATTATCTATCAGTCACACAGATCACTGCTCTTATCAGCTTGTGCTAGTGTGTCTCATTGCAAAAATGTCTTTTACTTCCTCCTAAAATGATTTCTAAAAATGCTGATAAATAGCAGTTTTGGTATGCATCTGAGTAAATGGCAGATTTTTATTGCTAATTTTTTTCAAAATGGCAAATACTAACAAAATAGCTTTTGATATTGCTCTTGTCTATTAGCCCAGTGAAAGGTCGTAGAAGTAATATAATATAATATAATATAATATTTTAAGAAAAGCCTTTTATAATCAGCCACAGACTGTGAACGAGTCATTGCTTGTATCTTTTCCATCTCAATTTTTCTAATTCTCTCTACCATGGCATTAACTTGTCAGCACTAGAACAACCACAAATGATTCTGCCTTCATCACATTGGTTGCCTGTCTGTTTTGGAATCGATTTTGGTTTTAGATTTTTTAATAATTTGGCTCCTCATCTTTCAAACTTGATGAGTTCTTTTAAACCCATTAGAAACTTTGAGATCAGAAAATAAAAAATTACTTGTCATGGGCAGAATGAGAAGCAAACAAAAAAGGTGATCAAGCTTTCAAAATAATAATGGGTCCAAAACCAGGGAATGGCTGCCTATAATCATTTGTGTGTTTAAATATTGTACTGTTGTGTTATCTGGATGTTATTTGTAATACTGGTTTATGTGTAAAGCACTTTGGTCAACTTCAGTTGTTTTATTGTGCTAATATAATGTAATATAATATAAATAATAATATAATATAATATAATATGATATAATATAATAAATATTATATGTAAGCATATAATGTGTGTGCATAAAATGTTATATTTGGCCTGGAAGAATGAACTTGACTTCATTGGGTTGTCTATTTCTATTGTCTATTGTCTAATGTCTATCATATGCTATTGTGTCTCCTCACAATGAATCATTTAATAGTGGTGTTGATGCATATTTTAGTAAAAATGTAATTTTTTGAAAATGAACAAATAAATAAAGGCAAAACAACGGTGAGTAGATTTAGGTATATGTAGAAAAGTTTTTATTAATGTAGAAAATAGCAATACATGTACATTGCCAATGATAAAAGCATCTGCTAAATGACTAAATGTAAATGTAAATGTAAATGAAAAAGAAAAATGGTACGCAAAGGATTCTGCAGCTTGAAAAAGCTTTCTAGGATTAACTGTTTTTTCTTTTTCTTTTACTGGGTCATTGTACTGTCAATCCACCCCGTGTAGTGGGAGATGATCGTGTAGAGTCCAGGCTTTTTGCTGGAGCCACATTTATTTCCTCCATTAGAGGTTATTCCCACAGCAATGCCCTTGAATAAGAGAGGACCTCCGGAGTCACCCTATTAGACCAAAAGACAGCAGAAATGAGAGAGGTCATGTATTAGACGTTGTCTTTTCAGTGGTCATGTTCATTTCAAAGTGCTTTATGAATCATTGCAATGAACTTACATCACAGGTGTCCTTTAGTCTTTCTGCAGCACAGAGCATGTTGCTCGTGAACTTTGTTCCATAGTGGTCACCGCGACCACAGAGCCATTGTTGCTTGACTTTGATACTGAGCTCTTGCAGTTTGTCTGGTCGTTCTCCCAGGTTGTTCAAGAAGCCCCACCCAGCCGTTTCCACAACATCAGACTCCTCGGGGTCAGACGAACTTTCACGCTGGAATGTCACTGGATTCACTGCATCGCTCTCAGTGATTGGCTTATCCAGCTGTCAAAAACAACAGCGTACAGTATATTCTATGAATATATGTATGTTCTCATTTATATACACATGCAGAGATTTCAGTGATTTTCAGCTACATGATTGGATCACAGTGTATACCTTGAGCAGGGCAATATCATTGTCATAGTTGCTTATACTGAAATCAGGATGGTTGTAGACTGCAGTGGCTTCAAAGGTTTGTTTAGTGTCCTCGGCATTAGACAGTGAGTGAGCACCCAACACAACTTTAACACCGGATGTCCTCCTGCAACACACAGGACATTTATAATTCTGCATAGATAAAAAAATATATAATACAGTTTTTCTGAAACAAATGCTTAAAACAAACCACAACTAATCTACACTCTCAGAAAAAAAGGTACAAAAGCTGTTCCTGGGGCTGTACTGTACCTTTTTAAAAAGGAACACTTGTGTACCTTATTCACTAAAGGGTGCATATTTGTGCCTTAAAGGTACCTCAATGGCACATTTTGAAACCTTTTTTGCACTCATGACCCACTGACTGGAGATTAGAAAACCACCGCACTCATATTTTCCATTCCACTGAAGTGAAGCCATGTATGGAGGAGAGTGTGCAATGGCCTCTTTTCCTCCTGTGATGCATTCACCTGCACATTACACAATAATGTGTAATAACGTGAGAATAATAACCTCATTAATCAGACAAAATATAACTGTTCAGTGTTTAAATGTAGAAATGCTCAACAGAAATGCATATTGTAGTGTAGCATAAACAGATTCAAGTATTGATAATGAATATTACTCACCAGTCTGAGATGCTGCATAAAGCAGCAAAGTGGCAAATATAAGTCTATTCATAGTGAACGATCTTTGTCTGTATAATTCTGAGACTGAAGACCAGGGCTGAGCTTTATATAATGCCCAAACAGGAGAGAGAGACAGAAGGTGTGTGTGGGTGTTGTTCTCCTTGCATTCTTTTCCCAACCCCACACCACAAGATAGAAAACAGGAATATGCCATAAAGCTTCCTCTCCTTCTTATTTTTCCTTTACATCTCTATATCTGTTTCACTTTTCCTTTCCTCTAAATGTTTCCTTTCCCATAATCGTGTAAAGGCACGACAATAAATGTTTGTAAAGAGTGAAAATGAAAGAAAATTGGGAATAATGAGTTTCACATGTATTTGGATCACCCACACATGCACTGCCCGTATCAATCAGAAGTGAGCAGTACCCTCATTTCTCAACCCTCTTCTACATGTCCCCCCCCAGATCAGTGAAATGTACTTGGTGGTACTAGTCAAAATAATGCACAAAGTTTCCTGGAACCTTCATGGTCACTGACTCTTGAGCTTCCAGCTTCAAATTTCACATGTGCTATTTCTATAGAAGAAACTTTCAGTGAACAGAACTATTTTTTTCTTAGTGTGAAGAACATTTTAATAATCTGAAGAATAATTTTTCAGTATAAAGAACCATTTGAAAGATTCCATGGGTATTAGAAGTTTTTCAAGGAACTAGATGCCAATAAAGTACCTTTATTTTTAAGAGTGAATACTGCAACCATGTCAATGTAATTAAGCATACCACACATACCACACCACAACAGAATTTATTTTTTAAATTTATTTTTTTAATTATTTTGTGAATGTTTTTGAAAGATGTCTTTTATGTTCATTATCCATTTATTCAATTAAAATACAGTAAAATAACATCAATATTGTGAAATATTACAATTTAAATAAAATGTTTAAACATATTTAAAAACAAACCATTCATGTAATGGCAAAGCTGAATTTTTAGCATCATTAATCCAGTCTTCATTGTCACATGATTCTTAAGAAATCATTCTTATTTACTAATTGTCACAAGTTCACCAGCTTCTGTCATCATGCCTGTCACAAGACCAGTCACCTCAGCACACTACATTTCCTAGAATCCTCCCTGGCTCACACCTGCTCACAGTCCACAATCACTGCACCTGTCTGCCATTAGCTTCATCAGTGGAGCTGACTTGCTGCCTCGCTGCCGTATGAGGCAATGACTTTGCAGGCAGCGTTTTTGCATGAAGGTACTTCATGAAACTGATTTCGGACAGATCAGATGATCTACAGCAAAATATAGAGAGCTTTGGTGATAACTAAGTGAATATTTCATTACTGCAATATTAATTTCTGGCTAGAAATGACATCAAAAGTGGAAAACGTTGATAAAAAACATATATTTACACACAAACTGACCACCGACCGCAACTTTCAGATGCCATCTTTATTTTTTTAGCTTAACTGTCACAGAATGGAATGCACAGGATTGTGGGATATCAAAGGCAGCGAAGGATACATCTATGCTGCCTTCAAAAATCGGCCAGATGAAGGCATCTCAGGAGACAGGAACTGAAGCTAACATTGAATTCGGACGTGCCTTGATGCCTTCCTACCTTGGAATGCATCCTCCGAAGGCAGTATTTTTCAGTTTTCGGATGCAGTCTGGTCTCGTCGATGACAAGTTGGACTAGCCCTTTGTTCTCATCTCAGATCACCTACCTGGACTTTATGCAAGTTTGCAGTCTTCATAGCCTTCTTCCCGTCAGCTCAGTGGATTCTTCCGTGAGAGGAATAGGACATTTCTACCACTCAGTCTACTATCAAGTTCCTGATCCATTCAAGATACTCACCTGCCATCTTGCATTGCTGCTCACCTATTAATCACTTGTTTTTAAAGAACATTGTTGCACTATCCTGAAGTCTCTGACTCACCTGACTCCTTACCCAACCTGCAATTCCCCTCCAGTTAATTTTTTTCCTTTTTATTCGAAACATTTCCAAACGCATTAACTATATCATGAAATATCTCGATTCTCGCCTTTATAGATTGTTAGTTGATGGGCGATGGTCAAAGTAGCCTAATAATGTAGTCTATTAACTATACATAAAAACATGTCTGGTTAGGCCTACTTAAGTAACAGATATGGGTGTCATGCCATAACGTATTTTTAATACGACTGACTTTATATTTAATGTGAATAAAAACATTGTAAGTTACTTATCATAACACTTTCATTGTACAGAAAGAGAGCAAAGAACATTTTCACTGACAGTCTAGAGTTCAAGCACTCTCAAAAACTCCCATTAAAATCACTGAAGCTGTTTACACTGTGAAATTAATTACTTACATGTTAATACGTGTACACATCTGCAGTTTGTTGTTTCTAACGAGAGAATTCGCCAGAAAGTACTAGCGAGCGAGTGAAGAAAATACCGCATTGTAGCGATGGCTAATCTGAACGCCTCTGATTGGCCATTGCATTCATAAGCTCAACAGCATCGTGTGTGATTGGTTATAATGCGCAGTGCTGTAAAAACGCGTCTGTCTCTGCGCCAGCCAGCCAGCAAACGCAGATTTGAATTTAGCAGCGGATGATATGACGCGCTGAATCATTTAATCATGCTGGTGTAATTGTATCAAATACAGAAAATATTATTCGGCTATTTTTTTTGTCTTTTGGAAGCTGCATTCAAAATCCACTTGGCTCAAAAATCTGAGGGGGCACGTGCCTCTGGTTATGCTGCTTAATGTATTTGTGGAAACCATGATACACTAACATTCAAAAGTTTTAAGGGTAAGATTTATTAAAAAAAAAGAAATTAGTACTTTTATTCATCAATTAATTAATAATCAATTAATACTTCTATTCAAAGAATGCTGAAAAATATCACGGTTTCCACAATAATATTGGGCAGCACAACTGTTTTCAAAATTGATATTAATAAAATAAAGAGTGGTTCTTTGTTTAGCCCATTAGAATGCTTTTGAGGCGCTTTCTACCTGTCAACCACCCAGGTCTAAATACAGTATACTTGAATGCACTAAAAATTACTTAAAGCAAATAAATTTACATTTGTATTTTTTGTGCTAAATAAAATGGTAAAAGTTATACACTATTAATATACTAATTAAAATATTTGTACTAAAGTAGTACTTCAGTGCACTTGAAAAAGTATACCAAGTACATTAATAGTTAAACTGATTTTTAGTGCATTGAAATACAGCATACTACCGCAAAAATATACAGGAGTTTTATTAGTGTTTTTCTTAAAAGTGTGCTTTGAATGCTTTAAAAAATAGTTCAATAGTTTGAAGTTTTACATAGTAATCGTAAGTTTAAATTAAATTGATTTTATTAAAAATATATTACTGTAACTAATGTACTGTCGTACGTTTTCCCAAATGCACTAATTAGCACTAACACTTAAACTGATTTTAAGTGTAGTCAGATAAAGTAAACCAAATATACAGAAGTGTTTTATAAGTGCTTTAATTAAAAGTGTGCAACAATGCATATGTGCTTTACATGAAATGTTAGTGGATTTTCATATATCACTAGTTCTCTTTTAATGGATTTTGATGACAAATACAGTAGAAATGTATTAACCCACACCACAAGATAGTGTTAAACCCCAGGGAATATTAACAGTTACAATACATTTTAAATGAATTATTTAATGTATAAAAATATGTGGGCAATTGTACATTATAAATACATTTTGTATATATGTATTATATATTAGGCTATTCTTATATTTTAAAATATTTAAAGTCTATTTTCTATGTATGATAATATTTTTTAGTATATTAAGTACAAAACTAGAGCGTAAAAATAGAGCATTTTAAGTACATTATATGGAAGTGTACAAAATGTAATGAAATAAAGTGTATTTTAGTGCACTTTTTTCACCTGGGCATTTTGCACATTCACAGCATGCAGTCCATGTATGGGACACTAGAGAGAGCATTATACATGAACATGGAGCAGTTTTCATAAGTTTGGAGGGTGCGAAAATGTTTGTTTGTCATGTAAACAAGTGGGGTTACACAGGATAGGCTACTCACTAACAGGAATACAGAACACAGATAAAGGAAAACAAAGAGACCACGAAGAAGCAAGACCAGTTTGAACATGGTGAGAGTGATTTGACCAAGTACAACATGTTCCTGGATCAACATCCTTGTTGATCCTGGAACAACATTCCAATCAACCAATCAGAATTGAGATATAACTTTTCAGGAAATATCTGTTTTAGGCTTACAATAAGGGTTAGGTGCTTCTACACCCTTGTTAATCAGATATAATTTCCCACTGATTTTAGGAATAAATTATGCGTAGGGTTAGGTGTAGGGGTAGGGATTGGTTTAAGACTATGAATTGGATTCAGAATGATAATCAAAACGTAGATAGAGTCCCAGATAAACACCCCAAAGCTTGACAGTTATTATTACTTCTTCATTGGTTGACATTTTATTCCATAATGTTACATAGTTTTGATACCGTTTTATGTCTGATGATCGCGTTAGAATACATGTGGAAGCATCTGTTGTTTCGGTTTCTTCACTTGTGTTTTTTGGAAATTCTGTACAGAAGATGTGTACTAGCGCCCCCTACAGTATAACAATGAAAACA
>NW_015552625.1:5937227-5946330 GCF_001515605.1 Sinocyclocheilus anshuiensis | reverse complement strand
ATACTTTCCTATTTTTAGTTTAAAAGAAGTATACTAATAGCACACTTGAATAAACTTCTTTTTCGTAAGGGAAGTCTATATTGTTGGACAATAATGTTGATCCAGGATCATCAAAAGATCTTTGACATATGGGTCAAAGCAAACTTTACAGGTAGCAATAGCATGGTTAAGCCAAAGGAGTTGTAGGAGGACGTTTGGCTATTATTTTGAACAGTTTACATTTTAGACTCAGTAGTGACGTGTGTTTGTTTGTGCTTAACGCTGCTTTAGTTTGGAATGAATATAGCCGAATTGGCAAATAATTATAATAATTACAAATAATGTCAGCGCGCGGACAGTCTCAGAGTTGCACAGTAATGGCTTTTAGACATGATTTTTTTTCCCTTTTAGACATGAATCATTTTGAACCAATCTGTGAGAGAATGACTCGATAACTCACTCATAAGGACAACCACTGACGCCACCTGCTGCTGTATCGATGTAACCATTTTTAACAAAAAATGTTTAACAATGCTAGAAAACAATTTAGTATAATATAACAATTCAGACTTATTTCCAGAGCACAGATCTATACACACTAGTCATTCTAACAACCAACTTCATGAGCTGGAACCTGGTTGATGCTTAGTTAAACAGTACTGAGTTCACATACTTGACATTAAGTACAACATTATTTAAGTAGTTGCTATGTTTAGATTTGAAATGAATATGATTTGAGTAAGAATTTGAATTTCTAATATATTTAGGCTAAGACACTTCTGCTCTCCAAATGCTTCTAGTTTTGTCGGACAGTAAAATATTGTATAGCTCCTTGATAATAAATTGCTTGATTTCTTAATTTGTAAGTCACTTTGACCACTGCATACAACTGCACATATAATAATAGTAGTCACATCCCATGAACCTTTTTAAGGAGCAGTGTCATTTAAATAAAACCCAGAGGTAATATCACTGATTTTAATTCACGTTATTCAGAGTTCAAGAGGAGAGGCAAAGCAATCCAGCCCAGTGCTGTGCGCTTCCATATAATGTCCGCAAGGGAGCGGCAAAGACTTATTATATAGCTGTCAGATTTTTAGCTCAGGATACAGTAGTTGTCAGGAAGAAGAATGGTGCAGAATAGTGTATATGATCATAAATGTAACAGCGCAAAATAAATAAGCTCCCACAAAGATAAAGAACCTAAGTGAAAAAAACAAACAAACAAACAACAACAACAAAAAAACAGCAAGTGGGCCTAAGCTGTACTTTTTGTCTCCATTGTGTAGAGGTGTGAGAAGAAGTGACTTGACCCCTTTTGCTGGGGTCAGAGGTCAGGCTGTAAGAGTGATTGACAGGAGGAAGTATCTCCTTGACCTAAGGAAAAGAGAAGCTTTAGTTCAGTCAGTTGATGATACAAACGCCATTTCCTCTGTTATTTTTAACCTTCTTTTTAGAAATGTTTATTTTACTTTATTGCCATTTATTGGTGCTGTTATTGATCACATTTAACTTTTTAACATTTTGCAACAGTCTCCTTCATTTCATTAATGTTTAGGTTCGTTTTAATTTGAATAAACACAACAGGTGCATTACCATACTTTCAACCGTTGATTAATCTCATTACTTTAAGACAATTATTTTGTATTACAAGTTTTGCATGTTTAAATATGCAAATGTGGCATTATCCAATCAAATGTACACACATTTGCATACGTTTCTAGAACTGAAAACAGAATATTGGATATTGGATAATCTTTTTGTTGACAATTTAGAATTTTTACAGTGGAATTTTGGATATCCCTTTTGTCACTCCATTAATCAAAAAGTAATAAAAATGTCACCATGTTTTTTAGAATAAAACATTAAATATATATCAGGTGAGTTATATATATATATATGAACAAACCCCTCTGTAAAAACCTTTAGAGTATACTTCATAGTGCATGAAAAAACTCATTTTGAGAAAAAAATATGTATTGTAAATTATAACTGAAATCTGCAGATGCAAATAGATCAAGTGCCATAAAATAAACACCTAAATGATTATTTTGGATCATTTCTTTCTATTTGTCTGAAAAAAAGAGTTATGAAAGCAAAAACTCTAAATTGACATGCAGTCCCTGAAAAACAATGGTTTTGCCTGTAGTGTCTTGTTTGGAATTATTGGTATTTTTATACTTAAATTCAGTAATTCAGCAGATGTTAAGTAATAGGGTCATAAAATTGCATATGCCTCTAATCCTGCTTGTGTTTAAATGTTTGTATGTATGTGTGGTATATGGTTTCCTCTTCCTCTTTTGTCCCTAGGGGTGCACTCTCATCTTTTAACACTTTGAATGGATAGGAAATAGGTTTCCTTCTCTGTCCCACCCCCTCTAAACACATCTCCATCAAATTTCCACTTCATTGTCTCTAATTTGATATTTAAATCCATTCTCTCATTTACTTCCATCTCTTTATATGTCTCTCTCTCTCTCTCTCTCACTGAAAGTCTCTTTTCATCTTATGGACTTAAAATACAGTAATATTGCATTTTTAAAGCATGAGAATGTCAATGGATCGGCCACAGAGGGGTCAGGCAATAAGGTCATGACCGTCTGTCACCACAGCTAATCTGAGACTACATTCTGTTAGTCAGGGTATAATCCAGCAGATTATCAAGAACTAGAGGAAACGCAGGAGATATTTACCCAAGCACCCAAGCCTTCAAATTCTCATGTTGAGAGTCCTTGATGCATCTACTGATCTTCTGAGATCCCCATGGGAGAGAATATTCTTCGGGCGAGGGGTGGGAGGTGGAATTAGAGAAGCGATCTCTCAGAACATGAGAAACCACCACTGAATGACGTCTTCCTTTGCTGCAGTCCTTAGTATATAGTGTTTTGTTACTATACCAACTATAGCAAACCTCGGATCATCAAATCAGGGTGACTGCGCTTGTCAACTCCAAACAAATGAGAGCTCAAAACAGAGTTTGCAAGCCAAATGATCCTTAATGAATTGATTTAGATAATTATGGGGTCAGTTTGGTCAAGCCTGTGAACGTGAAAAGGGCACAAAAGCATTGAAGAGGGTGTTTGGTTCTGAATACTGTACATGACCGCTTGTGCGGACCCGCCACCAGCTGACTAGGACACAGTGTTCAGTTTAGATAAACTCTCATGTCTTCTCACATGCATGGCATGCACACGCAAACCTCATTTTCTGACCGTGATACTGTATGCGACCTGTTTGAAAATCTGTGTGGCCAAGATGCATGAATGCAATTTCTTTCAATTTCTTTCAGTAATTCTGCCTTATGCTGCAGTGTTGGCATTTATTGACAGATTATGTTTTTGGGTCACTTTTAGGGGTAATATGATAAAAAGTGCAACATGATGTTTTGCTTTTTGTTTAATTTATTCATTGAGGCCAATGTTTTTGCATTTTAAATTCCTCGAAGAAAAGGAAGAGGAGTGCCTTTGCTTTATTCACAGACATGCCATGAATAGCAAGGATGAAGGATGTAAATCTGAAATTTCCAACTGAATCAGACCTATTCAGATAACAGTGTGTGTGTGTGTGTGTGTATTGGGATAAGGGGTTTCTGTCTCAGTACGAGTGTTCTCTTTCTTTGTTCTCTGTATGAGAGTTCTCTTTCACTATTAATTAAAACAAATCAAGTAAATTAACTTTGAGCCCAAATCCTCTTAAAGACAATGACTGACCAGGATGGTCTCTGTTCTTGTCCTATTCTTTAAAGAAACAATGTAGTAAAGTTATACAGTTAACATTTATACATTTAAATTCAGCAGAGTTGATGTTTGCCTTGTTTGTATGATTAGTATCTTTGACAGTATTAATAATACTCTCAAAAAAAAAAACTTGGTAATTGCATCTCATTTGGTCATCTTCCCTGCCTGTTTCTATGTTTCTATGATCTATTTCTTTCTTTCTTATTTTAAACACATAGTATGATAAATGACTGAATTATGCATCAACTCCTCTCAAAGGTCTTGATTGCATTATTGGGTATGTTTTTGAATATTTTTATATAAATGTTTTTTAAATTCACATTAATGGATTTAGGCAATTCACATTGTCCAAAAGCCATCTTGAACTGAGACATGAGTTTTACAGACAGAAGATTAACCATCAGGTATTAAACGCTCTCATGTCTGGCCTCTACTGGCCAAAGACAGCCGATGGTAGATCAGTTTAAAACATCTATTGGCAATATTTTCACCTTGACGCACAGCACTATAAAAAGTGATATCTTGTAGTTGTGAGCTATTTCTAACTCTTAAATTTTGTTTTCTTTTTTGGGATGACCTAATGTATTTATGTTGATTTAGTCATCTTGAATATATGATTTTTTTTGGAACTTTTTTGAAAGACAGCATGATAAAGAAGCTGTCATGAAGTGGAATATGATTCCCTCATTGCACAATGGAAGGTGAACAGAATCAGTATTGTTGTGAATGGCAGAGGCCTTGTAAGTTTCACTCTGGAACAGCTTTATCAAAGTCTATCAGGATCTTTTCTAATGAACAATATGTTGCTGTAGTTTCCTCTGTGGTACTGAAGGGAACAGTGCCTGCACCTGTGCCCTCTGGCAGTATGAGAAAAAGGAAGAAAATTGTTCTTGGCAAAAACAGCGGTTGAGACCTGTCGCACGCCAGACCCTCCTAAGACCACACGCAGGTGTGTGTGTGTGTGACTGTGTGTGTGTGTGTGTTTGAATGTGTGTGGTCTAGTGTGGCAACAGTTATCAAAAGTGGGAGTTTCTGTGCCTTAAGAGATGTTTCTTCTCTTGTGTCTGAGCGTAATGTCCCACCTCTCCATCACTCCACACAACCTCCCCCTCTCCCTCTCCTGAGTCCCGTGTTCAGTTCTGGACAGTTTCCAATGGAAGGGATTATTGTTAAATTCACATAATCTCCTGTGTTTCCTCTAGAGAATCTGACTTTTTAGACTTTTTAAACAATTCACACAGCTCGTCTATAATAATTATTATGTCCACCCTAGAGGTTCATTACCCAGCATTCAGCCTACAGGCTCAATACAACATTTAATGCACAGTAAAATACATTTTAAAGCTAACTGAATGCAGATAACAATCAGTCAGTAATCTATAACATACTGCCTGTTAAACACCACTGAAAAGTCCACTTGCAAGTTTCCAGGCTACCTATCATTATCCTCCTGTTTTTTTCCCATGGGATGCAGTAATCCAGGTCTTCTCTCATTGTGAAGCAAGTATCCGCTCCAGTGGTGGGCCAGAGAGTATTGGAAGGGGATTCCCAAGATTCCCAGACATCATGCACTTCCTGATCTCCTGACTATTTCACCTCACCTCAAAATACTCCACAAGCATTATCTCTCACTGAACCCTACTATATCAAAAAATACACCTGTGGCCAGGATTTTGGAATCAGGTAGCAAATCAAGGTATATTAAAATAGTATTTAGGGTTCTAGAAATGTAAGCTTATAAATGTATAAAAGCACTTTGCTTTAATCCTTCTGGTAAGACTTTGTTGTTTGAGCTGTAAAGTTGTTTCTACCATTTTATGGCCATTTTTCAGGTTTTAAGCATTATATTGTCATTGCAACAAAGTTGGAAAAGGGGCTTTTTGCAACAAAAAGAAAATTGGATATAACTTCACATAGAAAGGGTTAGTAAGCAAATTATATGTGAAAATGCATATAGGTAGCATCTAGTAGCTATACTCTTGAAACTGAGAGTATTTAAATTTTTTTGAATTCTATAAATATTCCCATCATTGTAATTTTCTGTCAAATAGATTAGTGCCTTATGTGGACCAAAATTTTTGTTGTATGGTCAATGCATATTTTTTTTTAATTCACCTGAAATCCTAAACTCTGCACATGAAATACAATCCTGCATTTGAACTAGTAGTTACTAGTAATACTAGTAGTAAATCGGAAGTGGTAAGCCAACACAGTTGTAAAATTATGTATATCATAGAAGAGTATATAAAAATATCCTTAAAATTAAATATTTTAATATTTATTTGTTTATTTATTTAAGGTATAGATCACTCAAAAACGACACCCTCATTTCATTCCAAACTTGTAAAAGAAAATATTGTGAGACATTTTTTTTTCCCTTATACAGTGCAAGTCAGTGATCACCAAAACTGTTTGGTTACCAATTCTTCATCTCCCTTTGTGTTCCACAGAAGAAAGAAAGTTAAAAAGCTTTGGAACAACATGAGGGTGAGTAAATATTGACAGAATTTTCATTTTTGGATTACCTTTTATTTTAAAGGAATAGTTCACCCCAAAATGTAATGTTACATGTCTCCAAATCTGTTTAAATGAAGAAACAAACTCATCTTGGATGGCCTGAGGGTGAGTGCATTTTCAGCAAATTTTCATTTATGGGTGAACTATTTCTTTAAGATAACAATGTACTGTATAGGCCCAATAATATGCATTATTTATATTAAATGATCAATGTCTCAATATGTCAATCGATGTCTTTGGAATTTAAATGTTTTCATGCTCCCAGCAGCCATTAATTCTTTGCACAAAACATATTGTGGTTGGGAGTTTTGTTAATGGTCAAGAGAATGCGGAGCATGTCGTGCATCTGTCTAATTTGGCTAGCATCTACAAAGTGACAGATGATATTTGTGCCAAAATACCATAGAGTCTGATGACACAGCTTTTGATGTCAACAACAAAAGATACGAGAAGTATTTTCTCCTCCCTATTAAAAATAAAACCTATTTAGATTAAACTACGATAAGCCTATTTATTTTGCTATCCAAGATTACATGGTTAGTTGCACTTCATTTTCACATTTAGCATAGTTTACAGACCTATTTTCAGGCCA
Organism: Sinocyclocheilus anshuiensis; assembly: GCF_001515605.1. NCBI lineage: Eukaryota > Metazoa > Chordata > Actinopteri > Cypriniformes > Cyprinidae > Sinocyclocheilus > Sinocyclocheilus anshuiensis. Next base: position 5,939,505 of record NW_015552625.1, on the reverse strand, counting down.
CATCCTACCATATTCAGAAGGCCTTGACTACTGGCAGTAAGCAATTTAAAATCATGCTGTTATTTATCTAGTACGGAAATATCTAAATGTATATGTGCCCGAATGTGAGTCTGTGTGCTTTTGAAGTGTTGAAACCGCTCTTTGAAGCTCAGATGACAGTGTGTGAATGAGTGTTTGGGATTGATGTGGACCTGAGCAGTGGCAAAGAGGAACCCGAAGTCACTGATCCACAGCCCATTTCCACCCAACACTAACAGTCACTCAGCACTGCTTTGAGTGCAACTGAAAACACTCATACACGCAAGCACCATCCACGAACAGGAAAGCATCTTATATCTTCTGCAGCACCCAATGCGGCCCATTTCAGACTGTCAGCCCGAGGAGGCTCCAAGCAGACTGGTTGCATCAGCCGTAATCTCCTTCAGGGCATGCACCACATGCAGTCTGGCATAGCAGATGTCACCCGAATGAAAGAATGCCATGAACTGCACACGGACTTGAAACAAGCCTCAGAGAAGTTCCGTTTAAAAAATACGTCAATGTTTTTTTTGCATACGTGAGATGTCTTCCGCGCCGCCTCAAGCATGCTCTGTCAAGACCAGAAACCCAATATCCTCCTTTGAACCTGTGACTGACAGGCAGGAATCCCCACATTTTACACTCAGAGTCTCCTGCAATAAAAACAAACCAGGACCAACATGGATCAGGGTGTCAGTCACTAGAGAGGCGATCTCTTTCATATTCAGCCTTATAAACACCACCGCTTTCTCTGACTAATTTGTTGAACATAGTTACAGTTGTCAAGGCCAAAGCCGCCGCATTTGAAACGTGCTCTGACTATGTTTAGGTTGGAAGTGTCGGTTCCTTTCCCTTAGGCTTTATTATGACTAGACGAGTCGATTGTCAATAACTGTCACCTGTCATCAATCAATCAATCAATCATTTTATTTCGGTCCTCACAGACAACTTTTCACAAAATAAATAAATAAACATAATTACCGAAAAAGGTGTAGGCTGAAGCCTTGCTTATCAAGAGCGAATGTCATGAGCGAAGGCTGCATCCATCTGCCTTTACATGCCATGTAATTAGTGAAGCAACAAGCCCTTGTGTTGAAAAATGCAGTCTGCCGTGCCATGCCAAAAACACGACACATTGTGTGCCCGACCAAAGCGCAGATCTCACTTTATTGGTTTTCCATATTGAATGGCATTCAGATGACTCATGCGTTACAAAACAAAGCTGTTAATATCTAATTAAAGTGTTGTGGGTTTTTTTCTTTTTCTTATCCATGCTGAGCTGTTTAAAACACGTTTTTGTATTGGGGTGGGTGGCAAGACCACAGTCCTTTCCACCTGTTTCCCTGCGGCTGATTTAGACGAGGGTTCTCATAAGCCGGCCTGCTAAAAGATATATGAGAATATTAAAGCACTTAATTTCATCTTGATGCAATGAAGAACAATAGCAGCTTTGTGCAACCTCACAGACTGTGTTTTTCTCTGTGGTTTCGCTAATAGAAGGTTCCACCCTCTGAGATATTTGTCTTGCTAAGTGTCTTCCCTAGAGGTGATTCTGAATGATAAGGCGCTAGCAGACGTAGAGCATATGCATAATGTCTGATTCACATTTACCGTGCATTAATCAACCGCTGCATATTTCTTTTATGGAATGGAGGAAGTGTCAATCACATGATTTGTTTTAGAGGTTGACTCGTCTACCTGATTACTCGGGCTGCTGGTGGTTTTTTATTACAGCTGCTTGCTTCCATCTAAGGAAGCGAACTAATTACAACCCAATTAGTTCATGTACCTCACCTATTTGCAAAATGTAGAGATAATGCTTTTAGAAGGAGACCACAAACTTTCAACAATCTTTATGCTCTCTTTACTCAACAGAAAAAATCCCACAGCAGTTACCAATCTAAACTGAATACTATTTTGTGTTGCCGCAAAAGACTTTTACAAATTCCTTCAAAGGAGGTTGTGTGTGTATACAGAACTGTGGTTAAAGGGAGGGTCATGAAATAAAAGGTAAATAAACTTCATCCAAATACCTATGACTAATTAACTGACTAAACCTTGAAATCTGGCAAAGGTGCTAAACAGTACTGATGTTGCATATCAGGACAGTTTGTCACAATTCAAACAAATTCAAAAAAAGTTTGAAAAACATGTAGAAACAAAATTATTGTAATTAATTTGAGATGGAATAAATTTAATCTTAAACATTTAATATTATCTAACAATAACACACACACACACACACACACACACACACACA
>NW_015552625.1:5930693-5936837 GCF_001515605.1 Sinocyclocheilus anshuiensis | reverse complement strand
CACCACTGATAAGCTACCACTAAATATTGTAGAAACTTAATTTGCTGTAAAGTTGCTTTGCAATGATTTGTATCGTGGAAAGCGCTGTACAAATAAACTTGAATTGAAAACTGTCAAAAGATTTGTGAGTGACTTAGAGCACAGAAGATCTTGGTCAGATAAAGATTTATTAAGGAAAGTTTCTGTCAAACAAATGAACTGTATTGTAATGGCAGCTGTAAAAAAGCCACTGCTGAGCAGCAGACAGGTGTTTGAAGCTACTGGAGTCTCAGGATCCTCTCCATGCAGACTGGCAGTGTGTAAAGCTGCGTTTCAGTCACTGCTAAGCAAACCTCACAAAGAGAAACCTGCACACTGGCTGTAGAAACACATGAAGACTTGTTTTTGAATAGTTTTATTCACTTACGAATGCTGCAGTACAATGGATGGTCCAGATAAATGGATTTCTGATAGTTGATGAATGGCCATCCTATTCCAATGAGACTGCAACATCAGCAAGGAGGCGGTGGGTGATGATTTGGGTTGGAATATTGGGAAGTGAGATGTAAGGTCATTTTAGGGTGTCAAAATGACTTCTGCAAGATATGTGGAGTTCATAACTGACCATTTTCTGCTGTGGTATAAAATTAAGAATAGTGATATCAGAAAGAAAAAGGATTTTCATGCAGGACAACACACTATCCCATGCTGCATAAATACCATGGTGCTAAACAGTTTGAAAATGTGTTTCTACAGCCACTGTGCAGGTTTGGTTAGCAGTGACTGAAACACACAACTGCCAGTCTGTATGGAGAGGATCCTGAGACTCCAGTAACTTCAAACACCTGTCTGCTGCTCAGCAGTGGCTTTTTTTTACAGCTGGCATTACAATACAGTTCATTTGTTTGACAGAAACTTTCCTTAATAAATCTTTATCTGACCAAGATCTTCTGTGCTCTAAGCCACTCACAAATCTTTTGACAGTTTAATAATCTCTATTTGCTTTTCGCAAAATATTATTTGCTTTCATGCCTTTTGCAAGACATTGCATTGTTTCAGACTTTTCATCTTCAGAAAGATCTTTCTTCCTCACCATATTTCATGAGACCGTTATTAAGCAACTGTGACTTGCTTAATAATGTGGAACAACCTCTTTAAGTAGGGTTTCCATTTACCTAAGAAGACCTGGCAAACTATTGAACAAACCTGTCTGAGATTGATACCAGTTACCTGAAAAGATGTGAAAAACAACACAAACAAAAATCTGACTCTTTATTGCACCTAAATCCTATTGACATGTCACTTGCATAATAATTTGGAACACAGTGTACATATATTCTTTTTTTTTTCAAACATTAAACAAACACGAGCAGATAGGATTCTATGATAGAACAAAAAAATCCAAAACAATACTCAAAAATGATTAATAGTAATAACAGCTTGCAAGACTATAATGAAGCAAAGCAAAAATCTAGCCAATCACAAAATACAATTTTTTTTCTTTTCTTAATAAATCAATCAAATAGTATTTCACATGGAAAAAAGTATAACAAAGTCCTGTTGTCAGTTAGTTTGTATTATATGTCTTATCAATATGAAGCCTAATCAAATGCTTTATCTGTGACATATATCAGGACAGCATAGTCGTTTTATAATTGATGATTAACTCTAAATTATCTGTCATATATATTTGATTAGTGTTGATTTAGGACCATCCAGGTTTGTTCTGTGTTGTTGTGATGGCATGAATCACACCTGAGGTTCCTGTTTTGCTCAGGCCTCGTTTGAGCCTGTCAGCAGCCACAGGAAGCCACACATCCATCTCTAACACCCTGCCCACACACACACACACACACACACACACACACACACACACACACACACACAAAGATACTCACGCAAGAACACTACTCCCCCCATTACATGACTGTGATGTATCAGCCTGGGACAAATTGTCTTCTACTGACGTATTGGTATCTTGGGACATGTGTCAAGACTCGTTAGGTATACAATGTATATAGTTAATCACATATTTACTTAAGCATACTCTAAACCTAGGATAAATTAAAACAGTTGTGTACCTGAAATATATTTATTTGGGTTTGACAGACAGTTGTACTCTACATGACGTAATGTCCACACACGGTCCCAGACAACTGGGAAACGGCTATATAAAGTGTGTCTGTCGGCAGTGGCGCATAGGTTTGTTTGAACCTTTCTCTGGTGGCTTTGATTTGAGCTCTGTGTTGTTTTTAAAGCCTCAGGTTCCTCGTTGCATCATTTCCCATGAGACACAAAAATGTCTCTTTTGTCATGAGCAACTTGGAAATTCAAAGCAGCTTTTTTCTCCATCTGAAAATTTGACTCGGGTAACTCAGTTATTATATAATGCACTTAAAAGTGTGTATATATTATATATAAAAACCACATATATTTATATGACATAAATATATCACATATAATAAAGTGTACTACACTATAGAGCTTTTCACACTTGAAATAGTTAACTCTGGGTCATTCTAGGTAAACAGAGTTCTGGGTTATCTTGTTTCATGTTTCACACAACTTGTAAGTAGGGCTGGGCAATATGGCTAAAAAAAAAACATTTTTTTTTCATACCAGTCGATATTGATAATTATCACAGTCAATTTAAAATCTTTATTTTTTTGAAGTTTAAAGGCAGATTTTTGCTCTTTTGCTTAGGAGGCTCCTAAGTGAAAGTTGTATAAACCAGACCATTAATTGTGTTTTTAAACTACTCTTTATGGTCAGAACATGACAAACACTTCACGTTTTTGAGTTCTTTACACTTTTCCAGTAATTTTTCCTTAACAAAATAAACATATTTGGTTACACTTTATTTTAAGGTGTGCTTGTTACAGTGTAATTATACATTTACTGTAATTATACAAGTACTGAGCAATATTAATTAGCTACTTACTATATGGTTAGGGTTAGGATTAGGGTTACTTGCATGTAATGCATAATTTATTGTTATTATAATAGTAAGTACATGTAACATGCGTGTAACATGCATGTAACAACGACACTTTAAAATAAAGTGTTACCATATATTTTTTTTTAATTATACAGTGGCCAAAATTCTTAGAACACTAGTATTTTCAGCAGCTATAAAATGGTTTTAAGTCAGTTATTTCTATCTTTTGCTGCAGTGTGTCAGTGGGAAATATCAGTTGACATTTCCAAACATTCATTTTGTCATTAATTGTAATAATCCAGGGAGATTTTTGTTTGCACAAGGAGTCTGACAACAGCCAGTGCTTCACACAGAGATCTGATCTCATCATCATCAGTCTGTCTGGAATGACATGAAGAAACAGAACAAACTGAGACAGACTAAATCCAGAAGAACTGTGGCAACGTCTCCAAGATGCTTCAAGAAACCTACCTGCAATAGGTAGTATTTTGGGGCTTTTTAGTGCTTTATTATTCAGACAGGACAGTGGAGAGATGACAGGAAAGTATTGGGTAGAGAGAGAGGAGCAGGATTGACTTAGGACCTTGAGATGGGAATCAAACTCGGGTTGCGCTGTATATTTTGGCGCACTAACCGATATGAATATCCCACATTTCTGCCATAGTGCAGTTAGTGTTAATCCATTATAAATGACGGCGATTTGTAGATTGAAAAGCCTTCTACTGTATTATTGCACACAGTGTTTCCCGTTTGTCTGTGCTGCTTTATCTGTCTTCAAACTAGTTTAAATTACTCAGTATGTTTTCATCACCCTGTTTTTATGCGCATTTTGAAGTAGCGCTTTAGAAATGAGTGATGGAAATGCCAAATTTCGAATTAGAATCCCCTAATTTGCAAAAAAGTTTTTACGCTCGCTTAAAGTGGTTTTTGACTTGTGCGAAAAAGGGTTAATGTGAATAATGGGAGATGGAAACTCATTTGCCGAATAAATTCGAATAAATAAATGCAGAGTAAACGCATCTGCTCTAGTACGCTCGCGCTGCACTGCCATTTGAACTTTGAACCAGCATAAATGGTCCGTGTTGCACGGTTCAAATGAGTAATGCTGTTTCGTTCCGCTTTTGCCGTATAAACATTATATCGAACATTTATCGAACTCATTTTATTGAATAAAATTAAATTACGATAATTATCGTTATCGTTTTATCTCCCAGCCCTACGTAATTTACCCTGGGATCAACATCCTGTATGTTCATAAGATTACATTTCACACTGCAGTGTACATTCCTAAACCCTGGGTTGTCATTCATATCTGCATATTTGTGATGTCAGTGTCATTGATTGGACAAATACTGCATGCAACCTGTTTACATAAAGGTTCTAGCGTTACACATCCTCATATTATATTGCCAAATTTACTAGTTTTTCCTGAATAGACTTTTTGGTATACCTGGTGTTTCTGTGACAGCCCAAAGCATGTGAATATAAGGTACAGAGATTGGTGTCTGCTTCTTTCCTTTTCCAGGGGTTGAAAGTGGGGTTTGGAACGTCAATAACTTAGGGTTAAGCTCAGTGTGAAAATCCCTTATATAAAGTACCAAGACATTGAAATAAAAAAAGGAAAAGAATATGACAATAACTAAAAGAGCAATAAATAGGGTGATGAAAATGAGTGATAATGAGCTTTATGAGGAAGTGGAGAAAAATACAGTGGTCTGACAGTGGTTTGGCTGGCATGTGTTCGGGAAGATAAGAATGTCATACACGCTCACACAGAGCACAGTGCTGTTATTGCAGAGTATAAAACACTCTCCTGTCATCTTCTCCCCACCACAGACCTACGCCACTGCATGCAACCGGAATGGACGTGTTTTTAATTCAACTCGAGCAGTTATCTGAAGAATCTCTGTACTGACACACTCACAGCACCTTAAAACACATACACAGACACAAACGCAAACACTGTCATACCCAGACAGGTTTGTCTCAGTTTATCTTTGGAGATACCTGTGTGTAGCAAATACATCATTGAAATAAGACTTCTAAATAAGAGTCTGTGTGTGGTGTACTGCTATTATCTTATCCGTGTCAGCCATGGATGATTTGATAAATGGATGATCTCTTTATTTTGATTATGAATTATGTCAATGTACATATACTGTGCAAGTGAATGTTTCTAAATAAGGATTCATAACTGTTGATGAAGTAGGTCATATAAATATGCTACAGGTCTTAGTAAAATACTGTTGTAGTACCATACAGTAATAGTATAAGAGGAAACTAATTTAATATACGGGTGTTTCTTGATGTAGATGATATATAGGTATTTTTAAGCTTTTTTAAGCGTTGGCCCTGCAAGAAAAGAAATTCTCTCAAAACACTCCCAGTAGCTTATAAAATTTGTCTACTAATAATGTCTAAGAGTGGATTGGATGTGGATGTCATTGACATTTTAAACATTTTTGAAATATAATTTGTCTTGCTAAAGTTAATTACCTACCATTTTATTTTTTCCTAAATATTTTTTTCACACTTTTTGTGGAATTTGACATCATTACAGCATGATTTAAAATATTAAAAGTGTTGTATTCACTGACACTATTGTTGCTTTGGGAACCAAGTACACTAACTTTTGGAGAAAAAAAAAATCGATGTAATGTCAGTATTGTTGACCATGATGGAAATGGTGAATATGTAAACTATGCTAAAAACGAGGGACAAAAATCGATAGTAATTGTTTTCATAAAATATGGATTTTTTCACTATATTCAGATTCTCATATATTTAAAAGGGGTCATATGATGCTGCTAAAAAGAACATTATTTTGTGTATTTGGTGTAATGAAATGTGTTTATGCGGTTTAAAGTAAAAAAAACACATTATTTTCCACATACTGTACATTATTGTTTCTCCTCTATGCCCCGCCTTTTTGAAACGTGTCGATTTTTACAAAGCTCATCGGTCTGAAAAAGCGAGGTGTGCTGTGATTGGCCAGCTATCCAATGCGTTGTGATTGGCCGAATACCTCAAGCGTGAGACGGAAATGTTACGCCCCTCACATACTGTTGATGCCGTGTCCCGGCCAGAGCGATGATTCAAAAACATTAAAACCCATTACAAACGAGGCATTTATTGCATCCAGTGGGGACATAATTTCTGATTATAATGACTTATACTGTCTTTTTACGCGTTGCGTTGCATTGCATCGCGCCGCGTAAACATAAAAC
>NW_015552625.1:5925090-5929725 GCF_001515605.1 Sinocyclocheilus anshuiensis | reverse complement strand
GTCCTCTTTTGGAAGGCCAAACAAAGTAGTTTCGCTTTCACAACAAAGCACACAGCATCTTCACGACATGGCTGCAGTGTCAACAAAACTACAGTGAGACTAAAAGTTACGCCTTCTTTCTTTGCGTGAACATTTGGGTGGCGTTATGCAAATCTTCCCACATAGTGAGGTAGATATGTGGGGGCGTGTTAGAACGAGCCTTTTTAGGTAGGTGTGGCTGACTCTGAACTTTTATAAAGAATGTCTCTTTGGATTTGAGACTTTAGTCTTTGCAACTTTACAGATCTTCTTTATGCACCAAGAGCTTGTAAAACTCCAAAGAGAAAGGAAAAATTTAAATCGCATCATATGACCCCTTTAAACAATAATAATTTAGATTTTTATAATGTATATATGTATTTTAAGATTGAAAATCTGGGTCTTAGACCAGGAGTGCCCAAACACGGTCCTGGAGGGCCGGTGTCCTGCAGAGTTTAGCTCCAGCCCCAATTAGACACACCTGAACCAGCTAATCAAGCTCTTATTAGGCATACTAAAATCTTCCCACCAGGTGTGTTGAGGCAAGTTGGAGCTAAACTCTGCAGGACACCGGCCCTCCAGGACCGAGTTTGGGCACCCCTGTCTTAGACAATGAACAATAAACAAAAATGAATACACTTGAAAAGTAGAATATATAAATGAAGTCATTGTTAAAAGTTTGGTAGAAGATATAAGATAATGTGATCTTCATAATCTTCATGTAACAAAAAGCTAATTTGTTAGTTTTTATCAAAAACAATTAAACTTGGGAACTTAAAGTGCCTTTATCTAAAGAAACATTCATACATCATGGTGCTGAACCATGGTACATGGTAGGACTACTTCATGATACTTCATGATAAAAATGCCATACTGTCCTACAAAAACTATGATAACATGCTATTTTTGCGCATGATGAACATATTTATGAAAGTTGATAAGCTCTAAAATTAGTGTGTGTGTGTTTAAGTGTGTGTGCATGTCTTTTGAAAGGTTGCTGAAGAAAGATTTTTAATGCTGCACTAAGACTTCAGAAATGGGATTTTAGCTTGTAATGAATTATTTTCAATAGGTCTTTATACAAATACATTTCAACCAGTGGATTTTATAGCAGATTTTTATTACTCTAGTTTGTGTGATGTTCATACATCTGCGTATTTGCTTTGTTTGCTCAAACTTAAAACGGTTTCCCTTCTTTTTTTCAAGATTGAGGTTTACTTTCTTTCAGTGTCTTCTACACGCTGCAGCAAGTTAAGGACTCATCAAAGTGCAAAGTGTGAATATGATTTGAGCTCTTTGATACTTTTGCCAATCCAGGTGAATAACAGACAGAGCAAACATACTCGCCGTTAGTGTATAGAATGCCACTGTGGAATTTGTACTGTATGAATGTATAGAAATGAGGGACAACACTGAGGTTTGCTGTGTAGCCCAGCCTCTCACCAATGTCATTGGTGTTTAGAGTCATCTGCTCTCTTTGCTGTCAGTCTGTGCACTGTATGTGCTCTCAGCCCTATTTGTTCAATGATAGGCTGTTCTTCGTCAAGTGCTGATAGACAAATTACGCATTTTTTTGTTATTTATCATTTTGATCAGCTCTTTACGAAACTCTGCTCTCTAATCAACATCTCATTCACACAGCATTCACCATAGGCCATTGCCTCCATTTCCTATAACATTCCTTAGCATGTCACTTTAAGGCCCTGTTTACATCTAGTATTAAGATGTTTTGGTCGATTCAATCACAAATGGACAACGCTGAATACAGGTGTAAATAGGATCCAAAATGTTTTTAGCATGTTGCAACATACAGCACTGCTTGAAATGTAACATTTGTGCAATATTTATTTGGCAGCAACACACAATTTATTTATTTCTGTTGTTTTCTATTTATTTCCGTGCATCAAAGGTTTCTATTTACAGCAATTTTATTTTACGTGTGGAGCACTGTTGCTAATCACAGTCATGTCTATTGAGCACATGAACACAATGGCCAATCTGACACATTTCAGTTAGTCAGAATTCACAGAAGCTCAATTTATGCACGTTTACGAATCCTTTCATAATAACCAACAAAGTATTTTATAATTTTTTTTTGTTTGTGCTGCTAAGTAAATTTTGGGACTGACAACCATATTTAAATGTGGGATTGAGATATGCACAAGTCTTAGTGGATGACTGTGATGTCAAAATAGATTTGCACAAGTCTTAGTGTGTAAATGCAGACTAGACCTGCCACTTTTTCTGTTACATCATGTAACATGTTTTCATTTGTTGTTCTTTAGTTTTATTACTAACTTTTCAATTAACCATTCTAAAGCACTGTTTACTTAATTGAAAAAAATATGTGAAGGCTACATGCTAACATTTTAATGTAAATTTCTTTGATTTTTTTTCGAATTGTTAAATAGAATAGTTAAATAATTTAACTTTTTTCCTATGGTATATCATTCAACAAACTGTGAAATGTTACTACTTAAGACTACTTATTCACCCAAAAATGAAAATTCTGTCATTTACTCACCTTCAAGTTGTTCCAAACAGTTGATGGAAACTTTATTGACTTCCATAGTATAGTGAAAAACATTCTATGGAAGTAAATGGGTTTGGTTGCATACATTTCAAAATATCTACTTTTGTGTTCAGCAGAAGAAAGAAATTCATACAGGTTTGGAACAACTTGAGGGAAAATAAATGACAGAATTTTCACTTTTAGGTGAACTGTATGTTCACACCAAGGGCGATAACTATAAAAGTTTTGTTAATCATAATTCTTTGACAGGGAAGTCCACACTACAACTATAATGATAACACAGAGGAACAATATCAATTGAATCTATTTTTTTTTCAGCTGATGAATGACAACCATTGAGAGCCAGTCAGAATCTATCCAACTTTAAAAAGCTTGAGCATCTAATGCAGCAGATGACAAAACTGCTGTATGCGTTCTTAATAAACAGAATGTTATTGTCCGCTTGTGTGGATGCTAATATAGTTACCTTTATAGTTATCATTCTTGGTGTGAACAGCCTTTTAAAATTTTGGTATAGTGACAATACTAGTGACATCACTTTTCAACCTATAGTATGTCTAGTACTATAGTAGCATAACAGTGTATTTACCATAATTGATGTAAAAGTTAAAGATGAAATGCATCAGTGATACTAGTGAGCAATGTTTACTTGTTGACATCATAGACTGTAAAAAAAAAAATGGACGACACACCTTCACTCACTTCCATTGAAGAAAAGTGAAGCCGCCATTGTCTCAATACGGCACGGCCATATTGCTCTGATTTGGGACCAGAGTCTGCGCAGTAGAGAGCGAAGTGGAGCTGCGTCCTGCCTACAGTCCCGCAGAGTAAATCGCAAGCACACACCCCTGACCTTTTTTTAAATTAGCCTGTACAGCTCCAATTGCTGTTGTCACGGTTCTGCTGTGCTAGAGAACAGGCAGGACGACGAAGATGAAGGATACATGATCACTTTAACCAATCCACAACAGAGTGACATCCAAAACAGGGGGGCAGACGGGAGCACAATGAGGTGATTAACTAATAATGAGAACAGGAACAACCAAATAAGGACACAGAGGGAGAAACCACAATGGACAGTCCACGGGTGTGACAGTTGTCTACTGATTGCCGTATCAATTATTATTTATTATCAATTATATTGTGTTCAAATAAGGTAAATACAACTCCAGTCTCTTCCTGAAGATCCCGAAAAAGTCAGTTGGCGCCTCAGTTCGCTCAGAGAAGCTGTAAATATCAGCTGTCAATCATGACGTCACATTCCCGTTTTTATTACATTTACATTTAGACATTAGCGACTTACAAATGAGGACAATGGAAGCAATCAAAGTCAACAAAAGAGCAATGATATGCAAGTGCTATAACAAGTCTCAGTTAGCTTAATGCAGTACACGTAGCAAAGTTTAAAAAAAATATATATATAATAAATAAACAGAAGACAGAATAGAAAAATAATAGAGCAAGCTAGTGTTAGAGGCCTTTTTTGCTTTTGTTAATCAGAAGTCAGAAGTCAGAAAGTCAGAATTATAATTGTATAATAAATAAAAAGAAAACAAATAGATAGAATGCAAAAAAATGAGAGAAGCAAGTGTTTGTTAGTTTTTTTTTTTTAAAGAAAACAAGCAGTTAATAAACAAATAGAGTGCAAGTCTAAAAGGGACAAGTTTTATTTATTTATTTATTTTTTATAAAGAATAGAATTAGAATAGAGAGTGCTAGAGTTAGAGGGTCAAATAAAGATGGAAGAGATGTGTTTTTAGCCGATTCTTGAAGATGGCTAAGGACTCAGCTGCTCAGATTGAGTTGGGCAGGTCATTCCACCAGGAGGGAACATTTAATTTAAAAGTCTGTGAAAGTGATTTTGTGCTTCTTTGAGATGGCACAATAAAGCGCCGTTCACTTGCAGAACGCAAGCTTCTAGAGGGCACATAAGTCTGAAGTAATAAATTTAGGTAAAGGGGTGCAGAGCCAGTGGTGGTTTTGTAGGCAAACATTAATGACTTGAATTTTATGCGAGCAGCTATTGGTAGCGTGAGGTGTGACGTGCATTCTTTTCGGCTCGTTAAAAATTAATCTTGCTGCCG
>NW_015552625.1:5901275-5924845 GCF_001515605.1 Sinocyclocheilus anshuiensis | reverse complement strand
AGCATGTTCCGAAAGAAAGGGCCTGATCTTCTTGATGTTGAATAAAGCAAATCTGCAGGACCGGGCAGTTTTAACAACGTGGTCTGAGAAAGTCAGCTGATCATCAATCATAACTCCTTTCTGGCTGTTTTTGAAGGAGTTATGGTTGATGTGCCTGACTGGATGGTGAAATTGTGATGACAGAACCTAGTGATGCCATGTAGACAGAGAAGAGAAGTGGTTCAAGAACTGAGCCCTGAGGCACCTTAGTAGTTAGATGTTGTGACTTGGACACTTCACCTCTCCAAGGTATCTTGAAGGACCTATCTACTTGGTTGAACACAGCTCGTTCAAGTGTTTTTGCAATGAAAGGAAGAAGGGAAATCAGTATGTAGTTCTCTAAAAGATATCATCACATAACTAACTAAAACCAAACTTATTAAAAAAATTAACAATTGAACTTACATCATCGTGTAACCATCTTTGAAAACAAAATATTTGAAGTAAAATTGAATTATTTAGTTTGTCTCACGCCCCATAAGATTATATGAAGAGGGCGGGGTTTATGCAGTGTTAATTTCGTCAACGAAGACGAGGACGAAAAATATTCGTTAACGAACTTTTTTTCTGTGACTAAGATGAGACGTTGACGAGCTAAAACTAATATCTGATGATAAAAACTATGACGAAATTTATGCTGCGTCTTCTTAACAAGACGAGACGGGACTATAATGGTATTTGAGGACTACCAGACATTCAAAATACATCCTAGCCTATACTGTCTTGTCCTTCAAAATGTGCGTCCCTGTCATTGTATTGCAATCGGATAAGGGGCGTTTGCATATCTAGTCTCAGTATGGCAGCCGCAGTGGATGGATAGACTACCAAAACGTGAACTAGCGATCTAAAACAATGGCCTCTGCACCCGAAGGGGTAGGGATAAGGTGACCAGACGTCCCGTTTTTCCCGGGAGTCACAATTTGTTGTCAATTAACTTAAAGGATAGGCGGAATCGCGCTGATAGAAGTGCTCTCTCTCGCGCACGCTCCAATTCTTCAGTTCTCATATACTGTGCGCGATCAGTTTTCAGTGCTCAAATACACACACAGCAGTCCAAATGTCTATCGTGTAGAGTATCTCACATAAATACAGTCTTTTATGGATTAAGTGAACGTAAACAGGTGGGTGAAAACTGAACGTGTGTCAGTATTACATGCATGCCTTCCGTCTTAAAGGGGTTAAGCGCTGCAAGTCATGCATACAGCGCTGGACATGACAGGTTTTCTGGTACGCAAAACAAGTACTTTAAAGGAATACCTTAGCTTATTTCCGTTACTGTGGCAGCCTACAACAGCATAGCTTAACCCTCCGCACATTTTTATATTTAGTTATATTGAAAAAGTTTCAATCCAGTCGATCTTTTTTTACCCAGTTTTAACATGGATTTCTATGGAGACCGGCCGTAGCTGTTGGGCAAGATGGTGGATAGCAACAGCAGCACATAATATTCGCGTTCTGATTGGTCAGATCGCCTGTCAATCAAGCTCCCTGTGAATGGTCAATTGTCAAATACACACACAGCTGTCAAAATGTCCATCATGTGGAGTATCTCACGTAAATACAGTCGGTTATGGCTTAAGTGAACGTAAACAGGTGGGTGAAAACTGAACGTGTGTCAGTATTACATGCATGCCTTCCGTCTTAAAGGGACAGCATTAATTAAGTACCTATCCGTGTCATTAATGTTAACCAACAAAAGATGTTAAATAAACGTATTGTACACATGTTAAGTAAACCTACTGTCTCTGAAAAATGAGTTTAATTTGTATCTCTTTCGTATTTTGTCTTATTGTGCTTCTTTTTCATAAATTATATATATTATCTATATTATATATGAACAACTATTATTTTTATAGTTGCTCCCTTTTCACTACTGTTAAAGGGATAGTTCACCCAAAAATGAAAATTGTGATCATTTATTCAAGTTTTTCCAAATTCAATCATGATTCAAATTTCTCATAAGCTTAATTGATTTGGTCTAAAGAGAGAAGAATTAATAACTATTTTTGTTTGAAAACTACATATAAAATAGCTACCAAAATAAATGTTGGTAACTGCAGTTTGACTAAAATAATGACTAAAAGTAATGACTAAAAGTTGACAAAAATGCAATGACTTTTCGTCGACTAAAACTAGACTAAAACTATGAAAGACTAAAATGTGACTAAGACTATTAAGCATTTTCGTCTCAAGATAAAGACTAAGACTAAATCAAAAATGCCTGTCAAAATTAACACTGGGTTTATGACCTATTCTGGGACCAGCCACCTGGGGGTGATCGAAACGTGATGGCTTTACTTTTGAGGACTAGTGCAGCACACTTGGTTGACATGGTCAAATGTAAAAAGAAAGAATGAGAAAGAGTTTCCACTGAGTTTCCAGCAAGGTGTCTGTGAGTCTGTGTTTGGGCACTGCTTCAAATTTTTGACAGGAATATCAGTCCGTCTGCTCAGGGGTTTTGACCCTTCCCTCCTCCCGACCCTCTAAAACTAACAGAGCGAAGCCAATGACCCAGCCGTGCACCTGAAACCCCGCCTGCCCACTATCACTCAAACTCTCACAGATTAAGGAAGTTTAGAAACCACGTTCATTCACAACAACCACCGCAGATTGAGTCTCGTTCGCTTCTGAGTGAGTGTATTCGAGCAATGCCCTTCCTTCGCAATTGTTGATGTATTGCAACTGCATGGTGTAATTTCAGCAGAAGCTCTCAGACAGGAAGTTTGCCTCTTCCACGACACTGAGTCCAATCCCTGAAACAATAACTGTCAACATATCCCAGTGTGTATATTCGAGCAATGCCCTTCCTTCGCAATTGTTGATGTATTGCAACTGCATGGTGTAATTTCAGCAGAAGCTCTCCGACAGGAAGTTTGCCTCTTCCACGACACTGAGTCCAATCCCTGAAACAATAACTGTCAACATATCCCAGTGTGTGTGAGCTGGTGTCATGGCCGCTGATAGTGTTTACCCATAACACAAAGCTGTGAGTTTGATGCATTAATACCACGGACCTGTGTAAACTGTAAACAACTCGCCAGTGCCCACCTCTCCCGTTTTCTCACAGTGTCGCACATTCACCCCTCTTTCTGTCTTTCTCTCTCTCCTGGGTCAGATTAAACAATAATAACATGGTACGGTGCCAAGTTCACAGCACCCCCTTCTCTACAGACAAAACCGCCACGACTGTGCAGTTAGTTAACATTGTAATCTCTGGTGCTTTTATTCATTAAAATATAAACGGTGATATCTTCAGATCCATCCACAGCTCAGTTATTTTTTAGAGAGATCTCCAGGCCCTAATGGCTTGAGGTTTTTGCCCATTTTAGTCTGGGAAAAGAGCGAGCGGGAGTATATGGAAGACTGGGTACGTCTACTGTAGACTGAGCTGCTGGGTCATGTCTGGTCATGAGGAAAGAAGGAGCTACCACACTCAAGGGTGCTTTTCCCTCTCCAGATGTTCGTGCCTCCTGCCTGCCTCTGTCTAAACCAATCAGTGTCCGGGGTGCCGACCTATCCAAAGCATACAGGGTTACCTGGTGGGAGCTGACCTTCAGGAATTACAAGGCGGTTATTCAGCAAAGCCTAAAAAACACAACACCACTGTAGGAAAAAGGGATAATAAAGCAAGATATGTGGTGAGATGGAGGGAAATGTGTTTATTTGAGGAATTCAAAATATTCTTGAGTCTGTACATTTACATGTGTATACTAAGTTATACTAAAGTAAGGCATTCTTGTAGCTCATGACAGCAGTCACATTGGAAAGGTCACACATGGCGTAGGCGAAAGTACCGCCCCAGTGGGGCTTTACAAAGCGAACGTGCAAAGAGAGTCAAACACCCAGTACAAAAAAAGGTAAAACAACGATGTTGGACGCCCTACCTTTTTGAACCGAAGTACACAGACAAAGAACTAACCACGCGTGACCTTTCCAACGTGATTACGTAATGTGTGAAGTCGCGCATGTGCATCACAGAGCTACTGCAAGACGAGCATTTGCGGTTAAAATGTCTATACATTTTTATAGTTTTTTTTTAGAAAATGACCGATCATTTGGCTAGATAAGACCCTTATTCCTTGGCTGGGATCGTGTAGAGCCCTATGAAGCTGCATTGAAACTGCAATTTGGACCTTCAACCCATTGGGTCCCACTGAAGTCCACTATTTGGAGAAAAGAAGTTAAGGTTTTTGAGGAAACAATTCCAGGATTTTTCTCCATATAGTGAACTTCAATGAGAGCCAACGGGTTGAAGGTCCAAATTGCAGTTCCTGGAATGTTTTTCTCAAAAACCTTTATTTCTTTTCGACTGAAGAAAGAAATACATGAACATCTTGGATGACATGGTGGTGAATAAATTATCAGGAAATTTTTAATCTGGAAGTGAGCTAATCCTTCAGTAGCTTAGAACCTGCTGCTTCTAGTTCAGTCTGACTGACTGACTGGCTGGTCAGTGTGATTTGTCTGGTTTTCACAAAAGAAGCTATGCTTACAGTATTTATAAAACACCCTTTTCTTATGGTGCCATTTATAGCAATAAATAAGTATTGTAGCCACCAAATATTTGCTTGGTTTTGTTACTTTCACTTGAGTTTGTTTTAGATTATTAGATGTGCTACTGGTGCTTTTGAAGCTGGTCTGAAACAGTTTTACATCATACACAGAACCCTGCATGTTTAAATACACTTTAAAAGTTTGATTACAGTGAAATTAAAACAATTTGTTATTTTAAAATGTCATGTAAATTTTTCTGTCTGACTGAAATTGGACTAACTGATCTAGATAATGTGATTCTACTAGCTCTGCTTCGTCCAGCATATATACATGTAAGACAGACTTGCATGTTGTGTGCATGCTCTGAAAGGGTTACGTGTCATATTAATCCTTCAAATGATCAATTACGGTATCATGTGTCCACCATTTTTTTTAACATAAGAGCAGACACAGCCATTTTAACTTGAATGAGCAAGACGTCTAGTGTCAGCCACTTACAGTTATTTTAACTGTTGAAAAAAAGTCTGTTATAACATATATGATGTTTAATGTTGGAAACTGTAATCTGTTATCATATTATTCTAATAATTTACCATTTACTGCATATGTTGTACCTAGCAACTAATGAAGATGAAGACTGTTGGATGACTTTGTAAAACCCAGCTCAAGTTTGATTATTGCATTTGTAAACCAGGATTGTTGTAGTTAAAGGGTTAGTTCACCCAAAAATGAAAATTAGCCTGTGTTTTACTCACCCGCCTCGAGGCATCCTAGGAGTATATGACTTTCTTCTTTCAGACGAATCCAAACGGAGTTATATTAAAAATTGGGTAACACTTTACTTGAAGGGGTGTGCATAAGACTGACATGACACCTTCATAATCATGACATGACACGTCATGAATATGAAGGAGGTTTTATGCATGTTTATGACAACTGTCATTAAGTGTCATTCGCTCAGTTATGTCATTTTTAATGCAAATATGACATTATTTGACCTAACCCTAACCTAACCCTACCCCTACCCTTACCCCTAACCATAGCCCATAACAAAGACATCTCAAACAATGCCATCTTTGTATTAAAAATTACATAACTGAGCGAATGACTCTTAATGACAGTTGTCATAAACATGCATTAAAAAACCTTCATATTCATGACATGTGTCATGTCATGATTATGTAGGTGTCATGTCATGATTATGAAGGTGTCATGTCAGTCTTATGCACACCCCTTCAAGTAAAGTGTAACCAAAAATTGTCCTGGCTATTCCAAGCGTTACCATTGCAGTGGGTGGGTGTTCCTGTTAAACAGTCCAAAAGACGTCAAATAAAGCATGCGCATCCATAATAAAACGTGCCTCACATGGCTCCGGGGGGTGAATAAAGGCCGCCTGTAGTGAATCCATGCATTTTTGTAAAAAAAATATTCATACTTCAAATGTAATAAACACTTTTCTCTCACTTCATCTAACTGTGGAAGTGTGTTTAGTGATCAACGAACGAATGGAAACGTGATTAGTGACGAACGCGGAGAGAAACAAAACAAAATGCTAGTCATGAATTAGAAGTACAAACCGAGGATTTGTAAAGAAAAGTGTCGGATGATTTCGATATAAGCCATAAGGAGACAGGTTTTCCTTTGCTAAAGTAAGAAAACTTTGCTTCCTTTGCTCCTATGAACAAACTCGCTAGACTAGCATATCTCAGAGGCGCGTGCGGTGCGCCTACGTCCTACATCATCCGCCGGAACGGCTTCCGCGTACGACAGATAGCGGAAGTGAGTGTTTATTACGTTTGAAATATGGAAATTTTTCTTAGAAAAAAAGCATGGATTCACTACAGGAGGCCTTTATTCAACCCCGGAGCTGTGTGTGGCACATTTTATTATGGATGCGCGCACTTTATTTGACGTCTTTTGGACTATTCAATAGAAACACCCGCCCACTGCAATGATAACGCTTAGAAGAGTCAGGACAATTTTTAATATAACTCTGACTGGATTTGTCTGAAAAAAGAAAGTCATATACACCTAGGATGCCCCGAGGGTGAGTAAAACACAGGCTAATTTTAATTTTTGGGTGAAAAAAAATTAACTAAATTAACCTTTAACTAAAACTAAAAACAATAATAAAAAAAACATTTTTGTTACTTGAAATAAAAATAATAAAATGAAATAAATATATATATATATATATTAAGAAGCCAGTCCAGTCTGTGCTGAAACGTTACTGTCAATCAAACTATCGTGGGAGGGGCCTGTCTGTGTGACGTCAGAAAAGCAAAGGGGAAAACATTTAACCAGATCAACTGGGTTGATTTTTATCGTTAGTGGTTGTGCACACACACTGCCAACACACATTTAAGTTCAAACAACTTGTAAAAGTGCATGTAGCATCCTATGACCCCTTTAACTAAAATTAAAATTAAAATGGAAAATACAAAAATAAGAAAAATTCAAAATACTAGAAAAAAGGAAATTAAGCGTTAGCGTTAGTTCTGGCAGGTCAGGTGAGTCAAGCTTGCATCAGCTGATTCTCAGCTGATCACATCTACCTATAGGAATACGACACCTGTTGTGGCATTCCTATATAAGCTCTATTCAGTATTATTCAGCAGCTTTTCAGCTTGCTCAGGAGCAAATCACCCTCCTCCATCCCCAGCTTCTCCTTTCGCCACAGTCAGGACTTGGCTTTCTGATATTCCTTGCTAATCAGACTCCTTTATCTTGAATAAAGTGTTACATTTAAATATCAAGTACATTAATGATATCTGCCTTGTTCTGTTCTGTTAATCCTAGGGGGTTATTATTGCTGCTCTCCCTGCTCATTCAAGACAGGCTGCATGGACGGGCAGGGAGTTTTTTTGCCCAGAACAGAACCATACTGCCAAACTAAAATTTATGCTAAGTATCTATCATTTTGACGATAGTGGTCCTGACAGAACTATAATAGTGTCTCATTGATATACTAAAACACTATAGACTAATCAAGCAGCAAGGTAGCTTCCTTAGTTTTCATAAAGCATGTAATGAGAGATTTTAGTTTTAAAAGGGTGTCTCATTAATGTGCTAAACATGTGTTCATTGACTCAGGCATAAGGAATAACATGCGCTCTCAGTTGCTGTATAGTCCCTAACCCCCACCCCCGTTGGGTTTCTTCCTTCATGCAGACTGCACTCGTCCCCCAGATGAACCTGTCTGTGAGGGGCAGTGGGCTGGATTAGTGGGCCTGTTGCTCAGCTTGGACGCCGGTCTTCTTAATGAGCTCTTCTCCATGGCTCGGAGAACCCGGCTTGACCAGATGTTCAGCCTGGAGAGGTTGGTGAAGGGGTGACTCTACAGATCTAGAAGAGCGCATCTAATGGAGCTGCAGATAACAGCTCTGACCTTATGTCAAATGGGCAACAAGATACGGCTAGAAACTCCCCTGGAAGTGACACCTGTGAGTGATTTGTTAATTGACTCTACAGGACAACACTGGAAAAAATATAGAGACTAGAAAGATGGAATGAAGGAAAGAGAGATCTTCAGAAAGATGTCTGAAGCATTTAAGGTGAGAGCAAAGAGGCAGACATGCACTGGCAAGTGTCCCAGGACTTTGACTGCAGACAGACCTCCCACTTTATACACCTGCTTCAGCTCTGCACAACATGTCTTTCATTTACACACACACACACACGCACGCACGCACACACACACACACCATTATTATGCTTAACATACAGGGCTCATGATTAGTCGTATGCTGGATTCATAACCATTACCTGTGTTCACTGTCACCAACTGCAACAGCCATCAAGCGCTCAGAGAATATGTCTGTGTCATGGTTGAAGTTTATTAAAAAGCACTTGAAATGACAATTTTATGTCTCTTTATTGTCCATCTAGTAAAGGTTAATTAATCAAATTAAAGGAAATTAATGAGAGATGTGATACTGGTCAGACTGTGTAATTAGTAAAGTAATCCCATTACAGTCAATTAAAGGTAATTAGTAATTTTTGGAGTAACAAGCCCAACTCTATTGAGTTGATTAGTGAGGTCACTGGTTATATGGGGATTTCTTTAGCTAAGGGTGCTTTTGGTCCTATGGACTTTTAGAAAATAGACTCCCTGAATTCTGTAATTTCTTCCTTTTTTTCTGACGTCATGAAAATTCCCACCACATCTGGAAATGGCTGTCATGGAACTGATATCTAAACGTAATAATAATAGCATTGTCATTTTATGGATCCTAAACACAATATTTTCACACTTTTTGCATAACTTGACAATTGCAGCTTGACTAGAATTGTTACACATCACATGTCTAATACTTCATATTAAGCTCTGTCCAGGTACATATAGAGTATATTTACACAATGACGATGTACTACAAAATGGAAAAGTTTTCCTAGTTGTGTTTTTAAAAAGTTTTGTGTACATGTTGTCAAAACAATCCCTGTTCACATGGATCCGTGAAAATGACTAAAAACGTTGCATTATGCATGCCAGGCCAGTAGCTGACAATGTCACTTTGTAAAGAAACTTGCACAATGCCATTAATGTCCATTAATGGCATTGTTTTCAAAAACTTTAGAAAAAACTTTATTAGGGGTAAAATTGTTGGTTGTGGTGGGAATGATCCAACAACTGTGGCACAGCTGTAATAAATAACAATAAAAATGCTATAAATAATTATTTTCACAATTTCAAGCAGTTTGTGCTTATTTAACTTATTTTAGATGATGATCGATTTAAACGTAATAAATCATATTATTAAAAAGTGTTTTCATATAAGTCTAAAATTCCATTAGTTTTAATCAAATCTGTTAATAAAAATTATTCTCTGGGACATAAAAGTGCCCAAATTGGAAGAAACTCCCACATGTACACAGCGGAGCCAGCCACTTCCATCAGCTCCACTTCTCATATAGAAGCTTTGAAGTACATAAATATCCATATAGATCATACCTGTGTTTAATTCACTAGTTAGTGTTTTATTTACGTGAAGCCGTGCCGACTATAGTAGTGAACAGTGAGGGGATCAGCTTGTGGCTGCCAGAGAGAGAGAGAGAGAGAGGAAATGTAAAGTGTTAGAGTTTGTTTTGTTTTTAACAGGGTGAATGTAGAGAAGCTGTTCCCTCCTCGCACCCCTAACTGCCCTTGTTGTCCCAGGGCAGGAGGTCGGCTGTACAATAGCGGCCCCTGTCCCAGTACTGCACAAAAGGCTGTCCATGATGATTAGTGTTAGGCGTTAGGTGAGCGGCTAATAGCTTATTACACCGCTGTGGGGAGAGTGGCCCCCGGAGAGCTGCAAATTGCAATCCGGGTCCAATTAAAAAATAAAAGCAAAGAACAGAGGGACGGGGACGCGGGGCAATGACAGACATTCCTCTGTAGCCCCTCACATTTCACTTTCACACTCGCTCACTATATGCTCATCTAACCCTCTCTCTGTCTTGGGCCTGCCTGCAGCATTCAGCTATATCTGCAAAAACAATAAACTGTGCAGTCATCATTACTTTCTTTGGTGTATCAGGTTTTTCAGATTAAGTCACATGAACAATATTTGAATTGAATAAAACATTAGAATAAAACACTAGAAACCTTTTTACAGTGCAGCTTTCCATCTCTGTGTTATACACTGTTACTTCAGTACTGTTCTGTACTGATTCCAGTGTTATGAGAGTACAGTTTCATAATTCTCTGGACCCCAGGAGGACTAAGAGACAGTAATTCGTATCCGTTTATTTGCATCATGAGCTTTCAGAATGGTGGTTGTAGTTACTCATTGCGTATGATTTTAAAGATGTGTGCTAACCCCTTACTAAGTGTACCACGGGCAGTGCATTGGAATGCTTACAGGTTGATATAATAATGATTTTACAGTTTACTAAGATAACATAACACTTCATTTGTTGACAAAAAACTACAATGGAAAAACATTCATGAATTTACAGTCAATCTGCTGTCATGACTACTTGTTATCTTTTAAATCTGTTTAATTCCTGGCTTTATATGCATGTGATAATCATTATATTAGAGTATTTTTACTTTTAAGGTGTACATTCTTCATCTTCTATTGTCTATTGTTACTTTTTTCATGCAGTCTGACTATATCTCTAAATTGTGACTTTATGTCTTATAATGTGACTTTTAATCTTGCAGTTTGACTATACAGTATCTTCCAGCTGCGACTTTATATTTCACAGTGTTACCTTTATATCTCATAATGTGACTTTTTATTCTTCATCGTAACTATACCTCTCAGTTGTGACTTTATATCTCACAATGTGACTTTATTTTTCAAACTCTATGTCTCACAATATTTTTTTTTTTATCACAGTCTGACAATATCTCTGAATTGTGACTCTGGTAATGTAAGTTTATATTTTAAAATGTGACTAATACTTTTTGGCAGTGTGTCTATGGGCCCTATTTTATCGATCTAAGCGCATGGTCTACAGCGCACGGCGCAGGTGCACTCAGGGCGTGCCGAATCCACTTTTGCTAGTTTAACGACGGGAAAACGGTCGGGCGCCCGGGCGCGTGGTCTAAACGGGTTATCCCTATTCTCTTAATGAATAATGGGTGTTTTTTTTTTTTGCTGCTGCGCATCCCTGTGTGTGTAATAAGCAAAGTGTACGCGCGTTGTGCACCCGCCTATAGGCGCATATTACTAACGAGCTCTTTAAATAACAAAGAAAAAACATTGCGCCAGACTTTAGACCAGGTTTGAGTTGGTCTATGGCGCAGTCTATTTTCAGTTCCTCAAAATAGCAACGCGCCAACAATGCGCCTGAACACACCTCTTTTTTAGACCAGCACGCCCATGGGCGCACAAATGGGCGCAAATGCATTTCCTATTAAAACAACGCGGCGCAGGACGGGAATATGAGAACTGCGTCGGGCTGAAACTAGCAAAAACACTTGCGCTGCGCCTTGCGCCGGGTGTATGATAGGGCCCTATATCTCCTAATTGTGAATGTATACATCATTATGTGACTTTATATCTCAAAGTTGCAACTTCATAACTTACAATAAATTAATCATGCAAAAAACTCTTTATGAAAGTTATATTTTCCTGTTGGGCTGGTCAGGTGTAAAAGAGGAGCAAAAAGGGTTCACGTAATGTCCATTTTCCCCCAGAGATGGGCTGTAGATTTTCACCCCACTGCAATGGAGCAACAAGTGCCCCCCTCCTCCCGTTGATGCAGGTGTGGGATCTGCTTTGTTGATCATAATCCTCTGTGCGGAAGAGCCGCTGAGTGTGTCTGACTCCACCCCCACCCCGCAGCCCATGCACTGACCGTTTCTTGGGCGACCTCATGGGATCCGACAGGCGTAAAAATAATGATGGACACCTTAGCCACCGCTGACCCGCCCTGACTCGCCCCCGACTCGCCTGCTCCACATGAGAGGTAACGCAACCACTTAACTGAGGCCCCGTTGATACACACACCTACGGGACAGACATACACACTCCTTCCACTTAAACTTCAAAATACACAGTCTGAAAAATGATAAAAACAGCTCATCTGTGAGCAAACCCTCCTTGTGATGCTGTTTACTAAAGGATATGGACACTGGTGAGAGTCTATCTTTGAAACGACTCACGCTGTAGCCATTGTTCTGGTGAAATGTCAATCATAATTGATGTTTGCCAACGCTGTTTTGTTTCATGTCTTCATTTCAGATATTCATTATTGTGTCATAAAGTGTCATAAAAACATATTTTTGCCTAAAATACATTTTCAATAACCTGCAGTGACCTCAGTGACCTGAAACCTGAAAAACTGATTGTGTGTGAAGGTTTGTCTCAGATCCAGACAGTGTGTTAGAGGAGAGCTGAGGTGGGCTGTTTCTCTCAGCTTAGCACTAGGAAAGCGATGTAATACTTTAATTACAGTCCTTAATCATTTACTCTAAAGCCCTCATATTTCTCACCTCCCAGACATGTAGCAGCTCGTTTACAGTAGACTAGAGAAGCACCGCAGCTCAGCACATACACAGACACACAGGGTCAGACATCCTACACTCTTTAACATGGACCTTGATCACAAGTGCACAGGGAGTAGAAGAGAACATGTCAGAGTCTCATCCATCCTCACAGAAACATCGTTACAAGTGTGCAACTAAAACAACTACACTCTTAAAAATAAAGGTGCTTCGTGATGCCATAGAAGAACCTTTTTGTCTAAATGGTTCCATAAAGAACCTTTAACATCTGAAGAACCTTTCTGTTTCACAAAAGGTTCTTTGGGGCAAAAAAAGGTTCTTCAGATTATAAAAAGGTAAGAAAGAGATGGTTCTTTAAAGAACCTTTGACTGAATAGTTCTTTGTGGAACCAAAAATGGTTCTTCTATGGCATCGCTTGAAGAACCTTTTGAAGCACCTTTATTTACCACGGAAAAGTATTTGAACAAAAAAAACAAATTTTAATATCTAGGCCTGAGGCGGTGGGAAATGCAGCATTTGACTTATGTAACGTCGCAAATACTTTTTATTTGATTGTCAGGTTAATGAATGGAGTCTAGTTAGGCAAAATGGAATACTGAAATGCCTGATGATAATATATTGACAGAAGCTTAAGTTATACATTTCACATTTGTATAAATAAACAAAAAGTGATCTTAACTCATATAACCTACAGACATCACATCCTGTAAAAATGGTGTTCAATGGAAATTATTGGTTCTGGTTTGTGCATATGAGTTCACAGATTTATTTATTTATTTGTTTATTTATTTTTCACTGCATGTATATCTCTCTCATCTAATAGAAAACACATGTACAGTAGCCTGTTTTTTTTCTTCTGATCATCAGGGGTTTAGGAAAATATAAACAGATGAATCAGTACATTGGTAATATGTTCTCAGACAATTTATATTTTAGGTTTTGACTGCAAATGTCACATTCATAATGCTAGAATTACTCTATGATTTTGTGATTTTTAAAACTAGACAGTTATGACTAGACAACCATTTTTTTGGTTAATTTAAATTGATCTGGACTTGAATAGAAAAGACAGTGGAATTATATGGTGTCACACACATGACGTGTGTACAAAATAATAATAATTCCCACAGCTTATTCATTTGATCATGGTAATGCTTTATTAATTCTTCCTTTATTTTAGTTACTTCATGGTTATACTGATTAATTCCCTCATTGTCATGTAGTTAAATTGTGGCCACAATTTAACAAAAAGGAGACAACAAATTATATATATTATATTTAATTGTATACAATTCTGTATTTGTGGCCACATATCTTTTTTTTTATCCCCTCGCATTTCATGTGTAATGCTCTATAAGATCAAGAAAAAACTCAAAGAGACACAAATAAACAGGCCCATGTTTTGTGCCCAATCTTTGACAATTGCAGATGTCATTCACAGCCACTTTTGTGCTTGTGGGGTAAATAAATAGTAAATAATAAAGTTAAAAAAAATGTCTGTGCATATGTACCCCCCAACCAAAAAAAACCCAAAAAAACACACACACCCAGCATTAGGGTCATCCAGAAGCAAGTAGTCTCTGATAGGACTCTGTTTTTCACATATTCCAGGAGTACAGTTCCTCTGTGCTGATGAACAAAGATGCTTTTCAGGCAAACAAACAGAGATGAGCGCAAAGGGCTGGGTGCAGGTGGGGCCCGGTTGTTTTGCCTGATGTCCCAGGCATTTACTAAGCACAGAGCGTCAGCCCCCGACTATGACAACGTCATATTTGGCAGTAGGGTAAAGTGCTCAGTGTAAAAAGCCGCCTTGCGTGGTGTCTGAGTAAATATGGTGACTCAGAAGATGCTAAATAAGCTCCTGCCCCCTCCAAACTCTAATAATTACTGTGGCTTCATCTGATGCGCCAAAGACCACTGTGATTAGTGAGTTGACAACATGTGACTAATTGTAGTTAATTGAGTATATAATATAATATAATATAATATGTGTACATACAGAATTTAGAAATTTAGAAAACAGTCTTATTTAATTTGTGCTTTCATTTTGTTTCTCTGAACCTGAAGTTGACTGGCCTCCACCCAAAGCCACACCTCTCCATCTCCTCCTGGGTGGCACTGCCCTGCTTACTGAGGGAATTTCTCAATGGGAGTTTTTTCTCCCTTTAATCTCTAAACAAGCACTTGGGTCTGTCCCGCTTTTACTCAGACAGCTGTAATGAAGAGAGGACAAAAGGAGGCGGGCAACCCCTTTTAATTCATCTCACTTCAGTGTGCTTTAATGCCATCAAAAGTTGTTCTATACGTGTGCTCTTTGTAGATTAAAGACTTTAAAATTCTTAAAGATATCAATAGCAAAAATGATTATTTATTTGGAGAGATGCATGTAATTAAATTTGGTATTTTAACACACAAGCACACAGTAAGAGCTGTTCTGGCATACACAGAACAATAGTGGTATTGTTGGTGTGGCACTGGGTAATAAGACAGAAACCTCAGCTTTGTCATCTGTGTTATTTTTCTGGTTTCTTCTCATACTGTATTGCCGCAGAAACACCGTCTTGAAATACACCTGAGCTCTGCACAGGACTGTCGGTATGATGATGCTGATGTTACTCAGTCTTGGAGATTTGAAAATGTACATTGTGCAACTGTCTGTGTTAAAGTCAGGAATATTTAGTCATGAAGGTTACAGAATGCATAGACATGTTTGCTTATTTTGTTTTGAATTACTCAGCTCTTGTGAAAAGCATGGGTAAGAAAACATTTTTGTAATATCACCTAAAAGAAAAAGACATTGTTGTCATTATTCTATATAGAATAATTCACAATAGGAGTTTTGGTAGTCATCGTTTTAATCCAGTTCTCGGCTACTGTTTATGCTGCAATAAAAATCTAAACTTGCAGATGTTTAGAGTCAGTGCCCATATGCTTCACGCCTGTCTAATTGAAAATTAACAAAACTTATAAATGATATTTTGGTGTGATTTATATATATGTAGCCTATATGCTGAGTCATTTGCTTAAAGTTTTATAGTTAAATACAGTTTTTAAATTACAAAATGTTCCACATTTGCCTTTTGATGCTTTTTTTTATATATATTTTTTTCTTAGTAATTTTAATGCTTGAATTAAATCTGTGTTTGTCATTAAAAGTGCAATCTTTGGCTTTAGTTTAGATCTAATGTGCACAGTTGACTTTTACAGGCCATATGTTCAGGAGTTGTTCAAGGGGGAAAAAAGCATAAATAAATGTAAAAAAAAATTGAGATTCGGATTTGGAATTCTTTATTTTCTTTAAAAATGTATATTTTGCAGAAACTGCGCGAAAAATAATAAATGTAGTGACTTTTATCAGTGTAAAGATCATCACCTATGAAATATAATTTAAAAATCAAGCGAGTTAGTGGCATGATGACAATCGATAATTCACTTATTACCTTACTTTGCAGGTAAAAGTTTCATTTTAACCATTCATAGCTTACCAGACCACATATTTTTCTGCTTAAAGGACAAACTGCAAGATACATAACTTAATATAAATAGTTAAAAACAAGTGTATATAACAAAACAACTGCATTTACAAATAATACACAATAGAAAGGGGAAAAAGGAGACACAGAGAACGTTTTTCGATATTGAACAATACTGAATCTTGGCAATCATGGATACCAAGGCAATCCCTCCATCAAACTACTGTTTAAGACTATTATAAATTCAAACTAAAAGGATAAATCCATTTAAATTAGTGCATAATCAAAAAAACTGGCACATAATATGGAAATCTGTTAAAATAAGACATAAAAGAATCCAATGCATAACTAGTAGATTTTTCACAGAATAAAATGTTTTAACCAGTGTTTTACACCAGATTTCACTCATTTGGTGGCTGTCAGTGCGTAAATGTCGCGTTTAAATTAATGTTATCTGTTTATAATGCCTGTCACATTTCAGCAGCGCACACAGTGCTGAAATAATTCGTTGTTTTTCTTTTTTCTTTTTAGAAACGCGTCGTAGTTATTCACGAGTATGACAGATTCATAACTCCGTTCCGTCTCGAGGGTAAATGAGACTGTTCACGCTGAAGCTGTTGTAGAAGTGTCCGTTGAACTGCGCACTCTGGCCGCCGGTAAAAGAGTTATAGTACATTCCACGGTTGACATGCACGCTGTCCTGCAGCTCACCCGCTCCACCTGCGTCAGGCGGTGAGCTGGCGTGGTACGGGCTCAATGCGCTGATATTTCGGCTGGAGAGTTCGTTTACCAGCCCCAGAGAGCCCTGTCTGCTAGTCGGAGCGGAAGACGAGCTTAAGGCAGACATACTGTTGAAGAAGTTGTTGAAGCACGGAGCGCTGGCGAGGCCCGCAGGAGACGCACCCTTGTGGCTATCATTGGCCGCGTCAGTGTCAGGAGATGCGGGTCCGGTGAGGTGAGGGCTGTCGGTGGATTTGATCCCTGCGAGCTGCCGGTCCTCCTCCGGTTTTGTGTTGCTGGCAACACCTGTGCTGGAGTCAGACCTGCGCTTCCTTTTTCTACGAAAGTTGCCGTTGTCAAACATCTTTTCACAGTTGGGGTCTAGAGTCCAGTAGTTTCCTTTGCCTTCAAACAATACGGAGAGTTGATATTAGAACCCAAAACTAGCAACTTAGTTATTTACAGGGAAATTCGATGAATTTAAATCTCTGAACGAAATTGTTCGTAAATTGCACTATTGGGTCAGTGAGAAATAAGACTGTGTGATGAATGAGAAATCTGTATTAGGCTATATTCATGTAGCCTAGGCTATATGTAATCGTATAATTTTGAAAAAGTTTGTCATTTTTTGTTTGTATCATAAAATTTAGATTTTATGATTTAATGACTTAAAAATGTCAAGTGTAGTAACCATCAAAAACAAATAAAATAGCCTACTTTACCTGCGCCTTCACCAACGACTTAGTTTTCATTATCTTTAAAATAATATTAAAGAACAGATGCGTCTTTTTTCTAATATCACTTTTTTATATAGGCTATAGCTACTAATTATGAAAAGAGGTTTTCTTCATTTTTTTTTCACTTGGCCAAAATGTGCCTTTTACTAAAAATGACAAAATAATATTATATAATATATTATAGCCTAATTTTGTTTGTTATAGCCTATACTTTAAAAAAAAAAAAAAAAGGCATATATATATATATATATATTCAAAAATGTAATGATCAGTCATAAGGGTCTAAAGGGGTCTTCTTTTTTGTCATATTAAAATAGAATGGATGAATTTTATTCGACAGACAAAATATTTGTAAATATTTAGGCACTAATATAGATATTTTAAATATTTATAACATCAATTTATAACATTTACAACACAAATTTATAACATTATTTCCATTTTTATTGAAAATACAGTATGTAAACATTTCTCTTTTTTTTCTCCAAGAATCTTGCATTGCAATTCAAGTAATTTGTGATCTCAAGTCATTTATTTATGAACTGTACTTAATAGATCTATACAAAAATAAGCGTCACGTCACTGACCCTTATGCAAAGCTGCACGAGCATCACTCACCTGGGTCGTCTTCGTCCCGCGGCACTTTTTTAAAGCAGTCATTCAGTGAAAGGTTGTGCCTAATGGAGTTCTGCCATCCCGCCTTACTCTTCTTATAAAACGGGAAATTATCCGCCACATATTGATATATCTGGCTCAAAGTTAACTTCTTCTCGTGCGCGTTCTGTATTGCCATGGCTATCAGAGCCGAGTACGAGTAAGGCGGGCGCACGAGCTTTAACAGTTCCTCTTGGCTCGCGATAGAGAGCCAGCCCAGGTCCGGTCCGGCGAACCCGGAGGAGTTGGTGAGATATTGCCTCTGAGAGCCGTAAACCGGAGGGATGAACGACGGGCTGTTGTTGCCATGTATGTAAGACGAAGAGGAGTTAACACTGGGTCCATTGAGCCACAGGTATGGGGTTGGGGTCGCGTAGTCCCCCAGGCCGTAGCCCGCTGGTCTCTGCGCCGCAGGTAAACTCTGTTGGTGGTAAACACTGAAGTTGTCACAATACACGGCCATATCCGGTGTCTCGTGCGCGCTTTTTTGCAGTTGCTGGAGAGGGTTGACAGCAGCGTTACTATTGTTATGGATCTGCGCGTCGATGGTGTTCATATCTCCAGTGCCTTTAAGGCAAATGTTTGTCTCTGGAGCCCACGCTCTCACAGTAACGCACAATGGAATTTCTGACCGGTCAGGTTAAAAGCAACAAGTGGCTGCTTTTTGTGAGAGAAGTTTGGTCATATATACACACCCAAGTGCGGCAAATACGGTTTCTAATCTGGTATTCTTGTCTCTTTCAACCAATAGATCACAAACTCCTGGAAGTAGGCGTGGCGTATAGACTAGGATTGCAGGGAGATGATTAAAGTCATTCATAAACAGACAGACTAAAGGCTTGTTAAAATGAACAATACCGAATGTGTGTGTGTGTGTGTGCGTGTATATATATATATATATATATATATATATTCGAAAATAATTCTGCAAAATAAAAATTTATGTTTGTATTTATATTATCAACAGACGGGTTTAAAGCCTGAGTCTGTTTCCGTCTTCCTGAAATCACAGTTCATTTGAAAAACCACATCATAAAAACGCATTTGAACAAATTGTAGGAATTGCTGAATACAATAATTTATGATATTTACAGCCACTACAAAATTTTAATGATCTCTAGGCTACAGAAATAGATGACTACAAAAATGTAAATGACCATCATCACAGAATTTAATTAGATAACCAGGTATTTTCCGAAACGGTTAATTTTAATTGTATAAAATTATGTATAATTATTAGCCTATTATTTTAACAAATTAAGTTGTTATATGACTGACTTTAAAAATAAATGTGTACAATTTATATATCTATATTTAATCGTTTTATTAAATAATTCTCTAAAAATACTGTAATACGTTACAAAAAAATCGTTTCATTAATTAAATATGAATTCATAGTTAGAGTTGTGATGTGAAGTAATGATATTATTTTTGACATTTGCAAACAAATTTGAGCTAAAACTGTTGCTTACAAACAGAATTATATAACATAATTTGTGCTTTGCAACCTATCTAGTAATCAGTTCCCATTTTAAATTCGTCTTTATGTTTTGGAGCTATAAAATGAGCTTGAATGTCACAATTTCAAGAACATAAATGTTGATCGAAATTTAGAAGCCTCTAAATTGTTTTATTCTTCAGTTACTTCACACTTCTACCGGTTTCTGTTCCAGCAGTGTTCACGTTATGTCTTTATTCTTTATTTTCTTTTCTTTTCTTTTCTTTTCTTTTCTAATTCAACTTGCAGCTTTCGAAAACATTTGAACAACAAATAATTATTCAGCAATAACCAAAACTGCAAAACATTTCGACGAAATGCCACTTGAGGACTATTGTACATCATTACAAACGAGCTGCTGTTCATAAATGTCTTTCTGAATATAATGAATGAACGAATCATCAGGGTCCTGACCACTACACTCTTAAAAATAAAGGTGCTTCAAAAGGTTCTTCAAGCGATGCCATAGAAGAACCATTTTTGGTTCCAGAAAGAACTATTCAGTCAAAGGTTCTTTAAAGAACCATCTCTTTCTTACCTTTTTGTAATCCGAAGAACCTTCTTTCACCACAAAAAACCTTTTGTGAAACAGAAAGGTTCTTCAGATGCTAAAGGTTCTTTATGGAACCATTTAGACAAAAAGGTTCTTCTATGGCATCACGAAGCACCTTTATTTTTAAGAGTGTAGGGGGTCCGTGGCAGGCATTCACCAATTATTATGATCTTTCTTTCTTAAGTTTTCTCTTCTTTCTTGCACAAGTAACTATCAGATCAGTTTGTCTTTGGTCTTGCTCTCTTTAGGGATATTTTTTTAATAAATTTTTTTTTGTGGGTTTTTTTGTTTCCCCGGGGGTTTTTCGCCATAATTCCATATACCACAGGAGACATGTGCCATGCTGCCTGTATTACTGCGCCACCTAGTGTTGAAAGCGGATTAGTGATTGGTGACTCACCTGATCGTTTTTGGATTTTTAGTTACTGCATTGATGTACTTGCATCCCCCCCCTAAGATTAATACCTAGGCTAGGCCTACTCTAAGTTCTGACCTAAACAAGCCGTTCCAAACACACCACAAATCTAACGAGGTTCTCTGAGTTTCCCCGTAAATATGTGGTATTCTGAGAAATATGGCTTTTAAATTAGGTATGTTTTTATAAAATAAACTACATAGCTATTAGTCTATTTCGCATATCTTTTATTGAATTAAAGACACGTTTATACGAACTCTCCGAATGAATCACACTGAACCGCGAACACTTTCAGACCTTTTGCCAACTCGTTCGTCATATTCTGTCATCATTAGTTCTGGATTCTATATTTACTGTATAAATTATTTTATATTTAAAAAGTGATATTTGAACTGGGGCACTATACAGGCATTCCACTTCAGTAAGTCTAGCGAGAGATGCTCCTGTCCTGTGTAACGTTAGATTAATATTTGTTTTCAGATGCACATCCCAGCGTGTTGATTTATTTCACCACTAGATGGAGCTAGATACATTCAGAAACATTTCAAATGGCCCTGCTCCAATATATTTTAAGGAAATGTCCGATTTAACAGACAGATTCAGTAAAGCTATCTAAATGTGTCGATAAATGTTATTTATCTATTTATTTATTTATTTATTTATTAATTAATATTTCGAATTAGCATTTATTATTACACTTTGTTTTAATTTTAGTTAAATTTTTAATAACTGTTATTGTCACGCCCCTGGACGCTATCTGTGTGTTTTTCCCTCTCCATGTGCCTGCCCTGACCTAGTTTTCCAATGTGTTTTATTGCTCATTAGTTCCAGGTGTGTCTCGTCATCCCCTCGTCAAGTCCTGAGTATTTATAGTGAGTCCTGTTCTAAGTTTCTTTGTCTGGTATTGAATGTTCGTCTTTCCCCGCTAGGTGTGTGTTCCTGGTTCCTTTGATGTTAATTAAAGTCTGTTCGTTTGTAGTTTACTCCACGTCTCCTCGTTCCTCGCTCCTCACAGTAGCGCATCGTGACAGTTATGTGCTATTCAGTTTTGTTTTTTTAATTCCTAAATACTTGTAATTATTGTTGTTGTTTATTTTTTTTTAAATAATTTTAGTACACCAACTTCAGCTTCATCTAATATTAAAATTAAATTTTATTTCAGCTTTATTTCAAGTAACAAAATGCTTTTAAACATTTTATTTATTCTAATTAACAATAACAGTATTGATGTACACATTTGGGACACATGGCACGGTTTCCTGAGAATAATCCATAATATAAAATGTGTTCTATAAAATATACTATAGTATATAATATAGTAGTTATCATTTGACAGTGCGTTCCAATAGCAATATGGGAAGGAAATCCATTATTCATATGTATGTGCACATGAGCGCTGGCATCATTAGTGGGTCTTACTTCTATCAGTGACATGCTGTCACTGTGCTGCTACAGCCGAGCAAAGATCAAGGCTGCTGTTGTCTGTACATTGAGAGGAAACCCAACTGAAGCACAGACTGTGAGTGTGTGCGTTAATCCAGGAAAACAATAGGAAAAGTGAGTTTCACAAGCTCATTATGAGTTCACCTCAGGCTCCTGCACCTTGGTGACAGAGCAAAAGACATGAGAAATGAGAGGAGTGTGAGACTTAGACAGGAACAGGCGAGAAGGGAAAAAAAGCCTGTGAAAGAGGCTGCACTCCCCTCTTCTTGCAGAGTGGTGACAGAGACAGATGGAGGTAGATATACTCTGTGCTTCTCATTTACAATACATTGTCTCTCTCTCTTTTCTTTGTTTCTGCTCTGCTTCCCATTTTCCTCTCAGTTTAAGTTATTGAGATAAAGGACCTTTTATACACTGGTCACTATTCCTGTCATGTTCTGTGGTCACATTACTCCAGCAAAAGTCTATTTTTATTTTATAATGGACACAAAATTGACTCAGGCAGACATAGACCAGTGTTTCTCAATGTTGATTGGCTCATATACCACCACAACGCCATCAGTAGGGCTCAAATGAACCAAATATGCTGTTATATATATGCTGTTATTAAATATGAGGTTAGCCTTATTAATTTATGAATATTATTATTTTTTATTTTAATTTTTTAATCTGAAGCTAATATCAGCAATTGTCATAACAGATCATTTTGTATGTTTTAATTTATTGTAACAACATGACAAAACAATGTTGTACATTTTGACATGCTAAACTGCAAAAGTATTTTAAATTTTAATATATAAATCTAATGTGCAATTAATTTACTGACAACAACAATTATTATTGTTATAATACGACTATTATGAATAATAACTGCCACATAAAAACTGAATGCAAAATAATTCTTCATAGATAATAGATATATAATTATTACAAATTAGTAAAATAAATCTTTAATTAATTAATTAATTAATTAATTGTAAATTAATTATTATAAAACGGATAGTTCCGGTCCTTGATTCTGATTGGTTGAGCCGCGTTCGAAGCTGTTGTAAATTACTCTACAAACATACACCTTTGTTTACTTCAGTGTGTTGCTCGGCAACGACTTTGTTGGAACCACAACTGTTTCTGAGGAACTACATTGTTTGGTGGAAGAATTCTGTTTTTATTTATATAATTACACTTTATTTGCTCTGTTTTATTCTGTTAAACCTTACTACGTATATGGAATAACCGTTTTATAAAAGCAGTAAGCCCCGTGAAGCCGTGGTTTACAGTAAATTTATAACAGCTAAGTGGCGTTGTTAATAATAACAACTAATCTTAAAGGTGCAATAGGAGATCTTGGAAAATGCTAACTTTAGCCTGATAGCACTGAAAGCGAACGTCCCACCCTCCCTGCAATCGCCGTCCAAAGCCACGCCCCCTGAACGCATTTACACTCACAGACCAGAGACAACATTACTACAATAGGCTACATCAGGTTCCCAATTCCAGCCCATGGTCTGAAGTGAAGTAAACTTCAACGGATTTCCCCCGCTCAGGGAGTAGGGAGCAATGAACACTGTGTAGGGATCATATCAATCGGAACACAGTTCATGCAC
>NW_015552625.1:5889713-5897828 GCF_001515605.1 Sinocyclocheilus anshuiensis | reverse complement strand
ACCAGAGACAACATTACTACAATAGGCTACATCAGCAGTTCTAAATTCCAGCCCATGTTCCGAAGTTAAGTAAACTTCAACGTATTTCCCCTGCTCAGGGAGGAGGGAGCAATGAACACTGTGTAGGGATCATATCGATCGGAACACAGTTCATGCACGTAGCTCACTTCTAACGAGCTGGCGCGAGGACTAGATTAACCGCTGGGCTACATCATGTGTCATTCACCGGTGAGAAATCTTTAAAAGTACTACAATACCAGGAAGGAAGATCGGGTTGTTGAGGTTTGCCTGCCATCCTCGCTCTGTCTGCACAGCATGCGTGAACATTTATAAAAGCAGTAAGCCCCGTGAAGCCGTGGTTTACAGTAAATTTATAACAGCTAAGTGGCGTTGTTAATAATAACAACTAAACCAGCATAACAAAAAGTGTTTCTGAAGACAATCACCTATTGCACCTTTAATATTAACAACAAAAGCAACAATTATTATTATTATTATTATATGTGCGATCATAATATAGTGGAAATGTGAAGTTACCTTAAGAAGCTTTTTTTTTTATATAGATTACTTAGTATTTTTAGGTTACTTGACAAATACCTTTTTTGTTGTTTTTGTTCAGACTACTGTCATCTTGCATCAAATTCTTTGTACCTATGGTAAACTGACACCAGTTGTGTATTACACATGATGAACAAGAGTGACTCTGTGTACCTGATTCTAATGAATGTGCTCGTAAGCGGCAGAATCGTTCTACAGAAGCCAGATAACCCACAGAAAGTTAACTACAGCATGTCTTTAACATAAATACACACACAAGGGCTTGTGTATGGCAGCGAGATGTGGAGGAAATACCAGTGGTTTGCTTGGCTAAGCTAAAAACATCTAGAGTCTAAATAAATCCTCAGAAACACACAAGGTAAACAGGACCGAATGCTGTGTGTTGTGTGTGTGTGTGTTCTCGTAGCAGTGTCGATAAGAGCATACAGTGAGAGGGCACAACAACCGACCTCTTGTTCGAATCTCACCATTCTGTAATGTGCTTCTGTGTGTCAAGTCAAATGGTCCATAAGCCCAACAACCTGAAGCAGGTCTGCGAAATACAGATTTTGTTTTCCCAGTGCAGGGGTTGAGATGAGATATTCTTTCTTGTAGGACCTCACATCTTTCAGCAAATGGCCTGTACAAACAACACCATAACAGTAATCAGTCAGTTTTCACATTTTTAGATCGCCGTCTCATGATGATAACTGGGTGGTGTTAAATGCTACCAGAGGATGGCGCTGTGTGTCTCCACAGAGCTCATAGCTGTAAGTTTGAAGTGTCATCATGCCACACCAGACGTCCACACGCTGTATTGTGACAGCAGCACAGGACTGTATGGTTGGAGTTTTACTACAGATGCCACATGAAAAGGGCACATCAGCTGCCAAACGGCCTGGCACACAGGGTGGTGTCGGCCCCCATCCTGTTGGCTGCCCTTGTTTTCTTTCTCTTGCTCTTAAAAGAGTCTTCTTAAACTCCTCCACCCTGTAAACTGGCCCACAAACAGACCTCTGGCCTCTTGTTAGTGTGAAACTGTGCTACTGCAGTGTTTGTGAGGGATGACAAAGT
Source organism: Sinocyclocheilus anshuiensis (assembly GCF_001515605.1). Classification (NCBI taxonomy): domain Eukaryota; kingdom Metazoa; phylum Chordata; class Actinopteri; order Cypriniformes; family Cyprinidae; genus Sinocyclocheilus; species Sinocyclocheilus anshuiensis. Next base: position 5,896,217 of record NW_015552625.1, on the reverse strand, counting down.
GTGTATAGATTAGAAGAGGGTGTGTGTGTGTGTTTGTTGTGTGGAAAAGTTGACATGCTAATTTGGTTTGTTTAGTGTCTTGAGAAATGCAAATCCACAGTGGGAATGATGTAATGTCAATGAAATACACATTTGGAAACTAACGAGTCTATAGACATCAATGTTTCAGTTCATTTGCATGAATGTTCAAGGGAAAGTAACTGCCCTTGTCCTGTAACTGATCGTTTTCATTTATCTTTTTTTAAAATGTATTTTTTTTTACCCATAATATTCAATGAATGTCTTTCAATTAATATGTCATAAAAGCTGTGTATAAAATAATTACCGTATTATATTAAAGATATGTGACCATTTAAAAATGTATTTATTAAATTAATTACTTCAATGTATTAATTTAACAAATATATTAATGATGATAATAATAATAATAATACTTTATTATTTGTTTAAATAATTGAAGTAATTTATTAAATTAATGTATTAGTTCATCTTTAATTATTATATAATTGGATAATTAGTTTGCATTTAGCTTTCGTGGCATTATATTAATAATTTGATTTGTTAATTTAACAAATGGATATTAATAATAATAATATAACTTTTAATTAAATTAATTCATTAAATTCATTTATTAACAAATTTTTAATACTTATGATCTATTATACAATTTATAAATGATTTTGCATGCATTTTATGGCATTGTATTAATTGAGAAACAATAATTTAAAAATAGCAAAAATGATTTAGAATAGTTTTAGAGTAATAATAATAATAATAATAATAATGCTTTTATTATTTTATGATTAATTTTGAATTAATTTATTAGATTGATTTATTAACTCATTTTAAATAATTCTAATCTGTTTATAATTCCATAATTATTTTGCATGCAGCTTATGGCTTTATATTAATAATTCAATGTATTAATTTAACAAATATAATAATAATAATAACAATTTTAATTGACTGAATATATTTATTTAATCCATTTATTAGCTCATTTAATAATTATTGTCTATTATATGATTTAGAAAATATTTTGCATGCAGCTTATGGCATTCACTGTAAAAAATGGTATGATCAGAAAGTTATGACAACTTATGTATTTACATGAACTCATCAAATTAAACTTGATTTTGTAGTCGATTTAATGTAATTAATTTTAAGTTCAAATAACTTGTACAACTAAGTTGATTATACTGTAAAATTTAAGGCAGCAACTGAACTTTTGTTTTCAAATTGAAATAGGTGGAATTTTTAAAGTGTTGTATTAATTGAGAGACAAAAAATGCTTTAAAATAGTTTTAGAGTTTAACATTGCAGAACAGCAACTTCCCAAAAGTATTTCATGTTGCCTCCCATTTACGTGTACAATAAAGTTCTTTCTAAGTTTACTTTCTCGGGTTAGTTTTTAGTATGCTCGTGCGATTCAAGAAGCAAAGCATTGTGGCTAATGTGCCCATTTGAGCATGAAAACACAAAGATGCAATGACAAGGCATTCTTGTCTGTGTAAAGTTTTACTGTGAGAGCGTGTGCGTCTGTACAGTGTATGGAGGCAGGTGCAGGCCGGCTTCTGAATTAGCTCTTTGTGTCGTGTTAGTTTTAAAAGCACTCCTGCCCAATCTGTCTCTTTCTCTTCCTCCCTGCCTGTTCCTCTCTTTTCTCTTTTTCCCTCTCGCTGTCTGTAGGAAGTTGGGAGTGAAATGTTTGCAGCTGAAACAGTGGCAGGTCTGTAGTGCAGTCAGACACAGAGTCATATATCTGCAGAGCACACTGCAATTCATCTATCACTGACACACGCACACACACACGCACACAAACACCTTTTATAACAGCGTACATTGTTTTCCAGCCTTAAGTCCTGGTGACAATGAGAGGGTGAGGTTGCCATAGTTACCAATGGCCTTGGTGCAAAAGAAAAGACACTCAACTAAACGGCTGTCCACTAAGTTAAAGCCAACCCTGACCATATAGGAGGAATGGGGTTGGAAAGTTTGGAGAACTGCAGTTTAGTACATTTTCAAGGTCTCTGATTGTATGATTCTATGTTAAAATACATTATTGTGTTACTGCGTGTGCATCAAAAAAAACTAAAAAATCTAATTTTTTGAAATTGAACAATATATTGAACTATATGATTTTATGAATGTGTGTATAAATACATCATGTTACTGTGTGTTCATCAATAAAAAACAACAACAAAACAACAACAACAACAACAGCAACATTTAGATTGCCTGAAACAGATGTTAACCCTGTAAAGTGTGACGGGAAATAAAAGTCATAAAAATCTTTTTTTTTTATCTAACAGTTTATTGAATTATATGAATTTCTGGATGTATAAATATATTAAAGTATAAGTAGAAATATATTATTGTGTTACCGCGTGTTCATCAAAAAAAAAACAAAAAAAAACGTAGATCGCCTGAAACAGATGTTAACCCTGTAAAGACTGACATAGGAAATAAAAAGTAAAAAAATTAAATTTCATTTTTAAATCAAACAGTTTATTGAACTATATGAATTTATGAATGTATAAATACATCGTGTTACTGCGTGTTCATCAAGCAAAAAATAAATAAATAAATTAGATTGCCTGAAACAGATTTTAACCCTGTAAAGACTGATACAGGAAATAAAAGTCAGAAAAATCTATTTTTTTTTAATTGAACAGTTTATTGTATATTGTGTATTGTATTGTGTATTTTGGTGCAGATGCTGATGTTTGTATGGCCATACAGATGAAATTTTGATAGCCTGTAATGTAAATCAATAATATCTTTATAACAGTATGTCTTAAGATGATATTTCAGTGCTCAGTTTTATGACCAGAGGGCAGTAGTTTTTTATTTTGGGGGCAAAACGTAAGGCAAAGCAATACATTGATGACTGAGAGATATATGTGATACTCTATTTACATTATTAAATGATATATATATATATATATATATATATATATGTGACGTAGAGAGCATGTAGCTCTCAGTGTGTGTAACAGGGTTTTCAACAAAGTTTTGATAATGTTGATCATTTAGAATAGAAATGTGCATTTCAAATATGATGCAGTAGGGGTCAAAGAGCAAAGTTTGAGCAATGCAAATTTAATATGTTTTAAATTTTAAACTCTGAAGATGATAAAAAAAATGTGTTTCTATGGAGAACAAATTCACATTTGATCATTTTGATGCAGCCTGCCTACAGTTTGTAAACACATCCATAAATCCTTCCCTTTTCATTTTCTCCATCTCTATCACACACCGATATCCCTTGTAATAAAAGCGTAAAGCCAAATAATCCCAGCCTGCCCTGCGTCTCTATCACTTCTGCTTCCTGTCTCACTCACGGGAGAGAGATTTTTCCTCTCCGTGAACTGAATGAACCCTCTTTCACTTCTCATTTACTGAACGTGTGAACTGATCATATCCCAGGTGCCACAGCTCAACTCTTCCTCACTTTCTCAACTGCATCCCTCCTACTTCAGGTTTCTTCACATCACACACACAGTCTGAGCGTTTTATCCTGATTGGATGTTTAGCATTTAAAAGTGTTTCTTGGATGTTTTTACGTGCTAATATCCTAATATCTCTATTCTGTTCTATTCTCTGTCTTTCTGTCTCTCTCTCTCTCTCTCTGTGTCTTACCTACAACACTTCCTCTCATTTCCGTGCTGAGAAGACTATATAACACTAACATTATATTGTGTTTTGCATGCTGCTCTCCTGCAGAAGAGGATATGTGCGGGGTCACAGCATGAGACGCTAGTTGCTGATGGACCAGCATGCAATGCTCAGTTTAATTAATTTAGGTAATGTCAAATATAAATAAAACTGGAAAACAGTTCAACACTGCAACCTTATTATGTGTGTCCCAGTGCATACTGGGCAAGTGGGACCATTGTAGGCCTGTTTGAATACATAAAAATGTATTAATCCAGATAACCGTTATGGTGCATTCAAGTCAATGACTGTATTTATGAGTTGAACACACACGAACACTACCACAAAGTGGAAAACCTGGAACTTTTTGAGTTCCAATTTGTCAGTGAGTTGTACATTTGTTAAAATTTATTTTTTAATTTAAAATAAAAACAAAATATCATTGTATTGTACTACAATAGAAAATATATTATGATTCAATTTACAGAACCTTCATAAATTGAATAAAACCATTAAAAAGCAAACACACTTTAACCATGTTTTTATTTCTCATGTTTTAGAAGTAGAGTTCAAAAATCTTTCTGAATTTTATGTACATCGGCATCTTGCATGACTTGTATATACAGACTTCCCAGGAGAACTTGAATGCACCATTACATTTGTTGGTTTGACATAATTGAGAGTATATTGTAATATAAAAGTTTGAGGTCCAGCCCAATCTCATGAGAAAATGTAACTGTTTTATGACGTGTTAATTTTGCATAAATTTGAACAATATAATTAATGTGGAAATGTATGATTTTAGAAAAAAAAAGTTGTTAGAGCTTCACAATAGTACATTAAGTGTCATGGTTCTGTCACTATGGTCTAGTGTTATTCATGGTTTTATGACAGAGCCCTGACACTCCCGTCATGTCCTGTTTTTGTGTGAGTGCTCGGCTTTGAGTGTGCTCGAGCTGTGCGCTCTCGTCTGCATGCCCTGTTTCCTTGTTTCATGTTGGAGTGTGGTGTTCAGATCCCGGCACTCACGTCTTGTTGAGTTTCGGTTTCGTGTTGGGGTTCGGACACTCGCTTTTGTGTGAGTGCTCGGCTTTGAGTGTGCTCGAGCTGTGCGCTCTCGTCTGCATGCCCTGTTTCCTTGTTTCATGTTGGAGCGTGGTGTTCAGATCCCGGCACTCACGTCTTGTTGAGTTTCGGTTTCGTGTCGGGGTTCGGACACTCGCACTCCATGTTCTGTCTTGTTGTGGGAGCGTGCGGTCTCGAGTTTGCTCGGGCCGTACGCTCTTCTGTCCACGTGGATTGTGTTTTGTGTAGCACGCGGTTTGTGTTCGGCCTCGTGCTTTACTGTTGTCTTGTGTTGTTGCACGCAGCTCGTGTTTTTGGCTGCGTGTTTTCATGTCATGTTATGTCTTGTGCTGTGTAGCATGCAGCTTGTGTTTTTCATTGGCTGCGTGCTTTCATGTTGTCATGTCTTGTGTGAACACGCGGCTTATGAGTATTCTCATCGTCGAATGTCATTGCATGTATCCTGTCGTGTCCTGTCCACCTTATCCTAGTGGTGGGCAGAGCGAGGCTTCATGAAACACTGAAACAGTTGAAGCAAATGTGCCGAGGCTTCGAAACAATTCGACACCCGTCTCTACAATGACACCTAGTGGTCATTTTCGACTATTGCTCTGAAACAGCATTGACAACGAATCCATTAAGCGAATTGACGAATTATAACGTATATGTTGTGCTTGGTGTTCCACCATGTGGGTTGGGGGAGTGGTTAGTGTGCACGACTGGCATATTGTCAGAATCTGTCACTTCAGGTTCAAATCCAAGGTGAAGCATGTATATAATTGTAATAAATATTTGAAAGTTGTGTTTTTATTGTTCTGTTCTTGTAATGTGTTGTAACATCTCTCTGACAACTGAATGAACTCTTTGTGAATGTGTTATTTTGGTCATAAAAAATTAACATTAATAAACGACATCAAGCCACGCCTGCCATTTTTTACATATAAAGATTTTTTATTTAAATATATTAATTGTTCTGCTGCATTAACTCCACTTTTATACTTTGCGGGAGTTAGGTTAAGACAGATGTGCAATTGTGTGGCTTGTTCCCGACCTGTCGATCAAAGCAGATTCTGGTCTCAAAACACTTGTGAAACGCCACGATGCTTTGATTCGCCTTAGTCACGTGACATGGGTGTTTCGAATCACACTTCAGAGCAGTGTTTCGAAACATCTGCGCTTCGGGATCTTGACACCGTGTCGAAACGTCAGTTTCGCGTCAGCCATCCCTACCTTATCCTGTCCCGCCTTGCCAAGCCTGGTTGCCAGCCTGTTTTCCCCTATGGGGTAGTTTTGGTTTGGTTTGTTTTATTTTTGCTAATAAAGCCCTTATCTTCCTGCAATGAGTCCTTGCTCCATCCCTTCATCCCCAACACTGACATTAACTAGAAAAACTACAGTAACAGTATTTATTTTCAGTCTTATTTATCTGATTTAAGAGTGTTTTTTTCTTTTCCATTTCTATTTATTTATAATGCATGATCTGTTCTTGATTTAATTATTTTTCAAAAAATCATCATATCTGGGTCAGCCAGGCATAAGCATGAGCCATATATAGACTGCAAAAAATTACATTGTCTCTACAGTTCTGCTGGGGCTACTATATTAAAAAAGAAGAGCGCGATAGAGCAAGAGTGAGAAAGAGAGAATTCATCATGTTTGCCCACACTTGAAAAGACCCTGCCAATCATAACAGTATTTGCAGCTATTCTGGCTGAGAATGAAAAGAGTAGAGAGATGGGCGGCAGGGGGTAGTTCATAGATCAAAAAAAAAAAAAAAAAACC
>NW_015552625.1:5877337-5888089 GCF_001515605.1 Sinocyclocheilus anshuiensis | reverse complement strand
AAAAAAAGAAAAAAAAAAAAAAGACTGCGCACATCCATACAGCCCACGCCAAATATCAATCTAATGACTGAGGGGTCAGTCACCACGGCAACCAGGGTTACATGTGACATTATCCACTGTGGTCCACCAACGGAAGAGAAGAGCTTAAAAGCCTGTTAAAAACTGCCTACGCTCACACATGCACACACATGTGTTTGGCTGGAGATTTTGATTTCTGTGCCAAATTGTGCCCCATAACCCACGCACTCTCAGACGGGCTCTTAGATGTGGAGGGAAAGGTGATCCCCTGACAAATCTAAAATACACAGCCACCCTGTGAATACTCCAAATATGGCCACTTTGGAGGTCCAGATCAGAAATGTGCAGATGAAGGTCATTCAAGAAGCTGGAGACTATGTGCATTAGAAAGACTGCCTGACATTCCTGTTAGTTACTTGTCATTTTGATTATTTGTCTTTTATTCAAGTGATTTGGAGTACAATACTTATTTCAAAACTTACTGGGGTTAAATGCATTGCTCAGGAACAAGCCTTCACTTACATGTATATGGCCTGAGACAAAATCCTTATTGGTGAGCCCAACGGCTGCAGCAATATGGAAATTTTGGCTGATACTGATAACAAATAACAAATTTAAACATGGGTAGAACTGCAGAATTTTTTTTTTTTTTATTAAAACACAATCATATGGAAAAAAGTAGGTCTGCTTTTTTTAATAGAAGATAAATATTGTAAACATAATATCAACACAAATATCACAAAAATAAAGTAACTAAATGCCTGTGTGCCATAGATAAAAAATCTTTAAATCTATTTTTTTCTTCTGTAATGCTTTTCAGTCACACTTTATCTTAAGGTCCAATTCTTGCTATTAACAAAGTATTGACTATGACTTTAGCCTCAATAAACTCTTTATTTGCTGCTTATTAATAGTTAGTAAGGTAGTTGTTAAATTTAGGTATTGGGTAGGATTAGGTATGTAGAATATGGTCATGCAGAATATGTGCTTTATACTAATAAACAGCCAATATGTTAATAATAGACATGCTAATAAGCATCTAGTTAATAGTGAGAATTGGTCTATATATTGTTACCCACTTTTCTTCTCTAAATATACACCATTCAAAAGTTTTGGGTTGATAAGATATTTAAAAAATGTTTTTGAAATAAGTCTCTTATTCTCACCAAAGCTGCGTTTATTTGATCAAAAATACAGTAAAAACAATATTTTGAATTATTATTAAAAATTGCATTATATTTTAATGTATTTTAAAATGAAATTTATTCAATTTATTTATCTATATCATCAATGATGATGAAAGGATTAGTGTATTGACAGCTTCTGGGTTCACTGAGATCAAATACATAACTGCTGATAGATGGTGGTTAATAATGAGGGACAGAAACTTTTAGATAAAATGCTGAAAATAATTAAGAATATAGTGATTGCGCTTTACATGCTTTGCTTGGTGGGAGAAATGGACACTTATAATGATGATGATGACAGAAGGCAAAGGCTGACTCCCCTGTGAACGCTATAACTCCTTTTCATGACCACTCTCTTATCTATTCTTCTTCCTCGCCTCTAATTATCAGGCAACAAACCTACTTCCTTAAGCAGCTCATCATTTGCTAACAAAGGAGGCCTTTTGCTTTCTTTTTTCAAATATGAGTGTCTGTGTTCAACTCAAAGTCTGATAATAGCGCAATCAGCACTAAAACCGTCAATGAATGGAAAATGAATCCCCAATCTGTTTACTCAGAGGTAAACTCAAGGTAAATAGTCATGCTTTCTCTTACTTTTTAATGAGTTTTACCCCTCAGTGTCTGCATCTGGTTCATTGGCAGCAAGTACTGTAGGTGGATACAACAATAAGATCTACTCAAGTTACCAAAACAAACCTCCTTTACAGTTCACACAGTCCAGAATGAAGTCACGAAGTGAAGCCCGCCAAGGTCATGCACAAATCAAAATAAAAAAAATTTGACAGAGAGGGATGAATAGGAAAGTGAGGGAAAGAGAGAGAGTGTGAAAAAGGCAGAGAGAGAAAAAAAGTCGCAGAGAGAATGGTTAGTTATATTTCACACAGCTTAAAATAAAGCAACATGGCTCGCAGGTTCAGCTGTCATGGCCGGCTCGTAAACACTTTCCCTGTTTACCACAAAAGCCTTACTGTAGATGAGCCTGTCTGACCCCAGCACTGTGTGTTTGTGTTCAAAGTCATGTAGTGTGTTCAGAGTCATGTGAACATCTGTGCAGCATTACATGCTTAACCTTTGACCTGTAGCACCTCATGCAGCAGACATAATATTTTACAGCATATGTATTTCTGTGGAAGAGAGACTTACTGCTGTTACCCAGGTAGAGCTTCTGTGTGTGTGTGTGTGTGTACCTATGTAACCATATTTTGGAGACAAATCTGTAACCCAGAAGTGAGCTATATCTGACAAAACTTTCTTTTGGTAACACTATTTGTAAAAACAATATACATTTGTATAATATACGTTTGTAACAATATAATGTTTCGGTTACACTTTATTTAAGGTGTAATTACTACAGTGGGGAAAATATTTATTTGATCCCCTGCTGATTTTGCACCTTTGCCCACTTACAAAGAAATGAAGGGTCTGTAATTGTTATGGTAGGTTTATTTTAATGGCTAGAGACAGAATACCAACCAAAAAAATCCAGAAAAAAACACATTATATAAAGTTTAGAGATTGATTTGCATTTCAGTGAGTGAAATAAGTATTTGATCCCCTACCAACCAGCAAGAATTCTAGCTCCCACAGATTGGTTATGTGCCCATGTGGAACACAGATTAGTCCTGTCACTTTAAGAAGTTACTCCTAATGTCAGCTCGTTAGGTGTATAAGACACCTGTCCACACAATCTGTATCTTCCATTCCAACCTCTCCCACCACCATGGGCAAGACCAAAGAGCTGTCAAAGGATGTCAGAGACAAAATTGTAGATCTGCACAAGGCTGGAATGGGCTACAAGACCATCAGCAAGAAGCTTGGTGAGAAGGAGACAACTATTGGTGCGATTATTTGGAAATGGAAGAAATACAAAACAACCATCAATCGGCCTTGGTCTGGAGCTCCATGCAAGATCTTGCCTCATGGTGTAAGGATGATCATGAGAAAGGTGAGGGATCAGCCCCGAACTACACGGGAGGAGCTTGTTAATGATCTTAAGGCAGTTGGGACCACAGTCAAGAAACAAAACATTGGTAACACACTACGCTGCAATGGACTGAAATCCTGCAGCGCCCGCAAGGTCCCCCTGCTGAAGAAGGCACATGTACAGGCCCATTTAAAGTTTGCCAAAGAGCATCTAAATGATTCAGAGAAGGCTTGGGAGAAAGTGCTGTGGTCAGATGAGACCAAAATTTAGCTCTTTAACTCGTCTCGCCGTGTTTGGAGGGAGAGAAATGCTGACTAAGACCCCAAGAACACCATCCCTACAGTCAAGCGAGGAGGTGGAAACATTATGCTTTGGGGCTGTTTTTCTGCTAAGGGTACAGGACAACTTCACCGCATTGAGGGGCAAATGGACGGGGCCATGTACTGTAAAATCTTGGACAAGAACCTCCTTCCCTCAGCCAGAACACTGAAGATGGGTCATGGATGGGTCTTCCAGCATGACAATGACCCGAAATATAGAAAAATGACAGACCCTTCATTTCTTTGTAAGTGGGCAAACTTACAAAATCAGCAGGGGATCAAATAAATATTTTCCCCACTGTATGTGTGTGTGTTTGTCTGGGGTTGTCCATGCACATACATCCACAATGCTGCAGTGGCATGTCCTGTTTGTGTCTGTGTGCAACATACAGTACCTGCATCAGAGTTTCTCCTCACTGAGTTTAGGTCACTCTGTCAGACTCCTGTTGTCTTTCTGGTGCCACTGACAGGAAGCAGACATCAATGTTTGACACGGAACAGAGAAAAAAAAAAAGACTGTGGAGATGTGGTAGCCCAAACATTTAACATAAGTCCTTATACTCTTTTATTTTTTGTGTGAATTAAACAAATATTTTTACAATTAAGCACTGTCTAGAACAGCACAGGTGTCTCTTTGGACATCGGACATGATTGTAGAATCATAGATTATCTGTGTTCGGTTTTAAAGGGCCAGTTTTTTTTCTATATCAAAAGCAAGTCCTGCTTTTGATATAGATGACTGCGTACATTGGTGCGTATCTCTGTGTGTGTGTGTGTGTGTGTGTGATTAATGTCCTGTTTGTGTCAGGATGAACAGGCCATCTTCTTCTCTGTGGTGATGCACGACACAGTGCTGAAGTTTAGCATAAACATGGCATCATGCCAGAGACTGTACCCCTGCTCTCACCTTCACTCACCAAACACAGTCACTGACACTACACAGAGCTGACACTGACAGACAGACCGCGAAAGGCACAGTTCATCTGTTTCACATACCGCGGGGGACTTAATACATCCACCCCGTATCCATTAAACCACCAATACCATACCAATACCTAACAGTTATCTTGTTGCTAAGGTTTGTAAGTGGTAGTCAACTGGATGCTGTGCTGGTGCTGGGGTGTTCCTATGTGGTTGGGTGTTTCATCATGTCTCTGTGACTCAGGTCATATCTGTAAAATAATGGATTTTTTTAAATCTCGTTTTATAATCTGCAAGATGAAAATCATATGTCTAAATAAAGATAAGAGCCTTTATCTTGAAAAAAAAGTACATTCATACAGTACATTCAAATGAGTACTTATTACAGAAGTAATATACTTTAGAAGAATGTATACTTTTGCAAACTGAGTGTAATGTTTTTGGAAATTTAATTGCAGGTTAATTAGTCAACAAGGGTTTAAGTCATTTTTATTTGTAATTTACTTCTGAAATATGGTTGAAGTATGCTGATAAGCATTTAAGCATGTACTTAATATACTAAAAATATACTTTAGTACTTCTTAAGGTAATCTTAAGAACATCTATGTACTCAAATGTGCTATTTTGGAACACCATGAATATGAACTAAAATTTGCTTTTAACACACTATCTCTGTATTTAAAAAAATATTTAGATACCACTTGTAGTACACTTGAACCCACTAGTGTATGAAAGATGTGTTCAAGTGTACTACAAGCGGTAACTACGTTTTTTTTTTAATACAGTACATTTAGTCCATTTAAATCCTTACAATCAAATCCTTTACATGTGCTTTAGAATGTCAATAATAAGTTAAATAAGTAAAATACGAGATTATTAAAACAATGATTTAAAATGTGCTTTAAAGTAAAACTTTTACCCCTGGTTTCATAGACAAGGCTTAAGCCTAGTCCCAGACTAAAACGTAAGTCTGAGCTGTTTCAACTGAAAGAAACTTGCACCGACTGATCTTAAAATATATCAGTGCCTTTGTTTTATCTCAAGATGCACACCAGTAATGTTTATAATAATTACTTAAATGTCCTAATTGAACTATGGCCTAATCCTGGCTTAGTCTAAACCCTGTCTGTGAAACCAGGCCATAATTTGACATTATTACAAAGTGCATTTGTGCATTTAAATGTGTTATGAAAAAGAGTTATGAAAGCATCCTCTCTTTAAGTACATTTAAGTAGCCGTTTGGTTCATTAATATTACATTATCTGCAAGAACATTTTTTTTTTTTATATATTTTTCAAATCTGAAGCACACTACTAGTGTACTTTTAATACAATTAAGCACATTTCTCTTTCAACAAGGGACCCCTTTGTACTAATAATGGCTTTGCAGGTGCGCGCGTGTGTGTGTGTGTGTGGGGGGGGGGGGCAATTTTTAGCCCATTTTGGTGGGCAATTATCCAACTCAAACGGAAGTACTTCAAGACACCTGATAAGGGCCACCTGACAAGGTGAGCTACATCTTCCTGTGATAATCAGCCAGTCATCAGGGGATGGACACAGGAAATGAGTTCAGCCAGATTTCAAGAGCAAAACAATCAGAAAACACCTGCTTTCTCAACTCTTCATCTCGCCCTACCTTTCTTCATTCCTCAATCTCTCTCATATTTTCTGTCTCTGCAGAGGCTTGTGGTATGTGATTTGTGGCTTATTAAAATGCTGTGATTTTAATGATGCCTTTTATCCAGAAGGGAAGAGAGGCTTGCAAGAAAGGTATAAACAGAGTAGTCCAAAGAGAAAGACAAAAGAGAGGAACTGAGGAGGAGTGTAAGAAATAGAAAGAGAGATGGAGGAAGAGGGAGGACAGATAGCAACCTAGAAAGAAAATGATCTGTGCCAGATGTGGTGAGAGTGTAATTCCTCTTGCAGGCATTAGTAGGGTGCAGCCGCAGTGCAAATTGGTTTTTAATAGCACAGAGGAAGACTTTGACTGTTAATTATGTACGGCGTCTTCGTTAATTCTAGTCCAGAATCTCAGCTCGTTAGCTTAATGACCACGCGTCTGACGTAATAATTAATACTGATAATGTGTCTCTTATTCTGAGGTTGTAGTGACTCTACTAATAAAGTGATGGATCTGATGACTAATTAACCCTAATTTCTAACTTCCTGTCGTTACATCATGGCAGATTCAGAATTTTTTGGTTAGTTAGAAATGATAAAATGAGATAGTGTTAAAGGGATAGTTCACTCAAAAATGAAAATTCTGTCATCATTTACTCACCCTCATGTCGTTACTAATGACTTTCGTTCTTATGTGGAACATAGAAGATATTCCTGAGGAATCTTCACACTGATCTAAACAACAATAGTTCTTAAATAATAATCTTGGCTTAAGCTCCAAAAAATAACCAAAAAAAGCACCATAAAGGTGGCCCATGCACTCTATTTCAAGTCTTCTGAAATCATACAACAATTTAGTTTGAGGAACTATGGAGCTAATTATATGACATGCAGGAAAACAGTTCTGTCATGACAACTCTCGGAGGGATTGGCATGGCAATGTATATGACAATGTTAATGTATTTGGTCTTGGCGGAATAGATCTGCTACGCTGCTGCTGCTGCTGTGGCAGAGCAAGTACGGAGACTTGCTCCTGCCAATACATGCTGCTGTGAGCATGTAAGAAATACTGCTGCTGCAAATATAACTTATACTTATACATACTTTTCCTCCTGCATGTCATACGTGGGGCTCTGTAAGGGAAAGCATAAAATGCAAGTTACTTTTAACAGTGAGATTTTCTGTAAAATTGGAGAACTGCTGTGATCAGACCATTGAATCCACGAGATGAACTCCACGGGATGAGTAAATAATGAGAGAATATTCATTTTTGGGTGAACTGTCACTTTAACACTGCTGGTTAAGGTTTAAAAAAATACATTTTAAATATTATTAAATGTATTTGTTTGTTCCAGTTTTGAATTAAATACGATTTTTTTTGAGCTAGAGAAAGAGAGATATAATGACTGAATTTGTGAGTATATGAATGAATCAGTGTGTGTGAATCAAGTCAGTCAAGGAGGATTGAATGAGTGAGTATGTCAAATATTAAGTATTAGCAGGTCCAAGGTGGGAAATTAGAGAATTGTGTTTTGAATTTGTGGGAAACTCTGTGGAACTCTCAGGCCATCACATACACCCACAACGAATTCTGAAACACGGACAACCCTAGCCTATTTGTATGACCATCACATAAAAAGGTCTAAACCATTAGTCAGGGCCGTGGAAAATAATTAAAGGTTCTTTCTTGAACTGCACCTTCACTTCCCTTTTCCTTTTCATTTTCTTCAATATCTCTCTCTCCCTTTTTTCTTGTACCTGTCACTTCTTTACCAGGTCTATTAACAGAACTGTGTCCACCTTGTTGCAACACAACCACTTCATTGCAATTTGTTTGCACATAATGTTGTTATTTCTCTTAAAATGACTTAAATACCCAATATGTAACAAACAATTCATACAAATATATTAAAACTAATTTTCTAAAGTGCCTAAATGCCAAAATTATTACATTGAAAAATCCTAATACTGAACACACTATTGCATTTTTGGGCTGACTCATATTTTTGTGTTGCTGTCTGCTATAGCTCCCTCCCTTCCTATACAATAAATTCATGTGAATATCTGTCTGCTAAATTTATTAATGTAACTTTCCAATCGATAATGATGTCCTTTAGCACAGTACTCTGACTGATGATAATAATGGGGTGCTCCTGATAGCCCAAAAGGTGCTAGCAGTTTAATAGGCTACTCGACTAGGTTAATAAAGACAAAACTACAGTAGCATATTACAGATGAAACTGACCTGCACTTGAAGCCTTTCTTCTGTCTGCTTCCTCTCCTTCCTTGAGTCCCACGCATTGACTCTGTTCGAAACCGTTTGACTGAAGCGCGGAACAGACGTGAAGCCCGGCGCTGCCAGTCAAGACTAACCGATTCGTGATTTATTATCGATTTATTAGTGAATGACAAAATCGGAAATGATTACTTTGGTACACTGGGAAGGCAAAAAATAAAATAAAATAGAATAAAATAAATAAATAAAAAAATCCAAATCAGCCACCAGGCCACCGGGAATTGTCCCGGTGCACCCGATGGCCAGTCCGCGCCTGGTGGTGCACTAGTTAGAAAGCACAATCAAATTAGCCAAAATGTTTCATAAATGAATGCGCAATGGATGAATGATATCTAGAAATTTGTATATGATGGGTGTTTCAATTCAGCAGAAATCTGTGGAGTTCTGTGGCCGGTAATTCTGTGTGGCCCTGAGCGGATGAATGAATGCTTACATGAGCAAACTCTCTATGTGCACCTACAGGACAATTCCAGCACACATGCAGTACAAATTAGGTTTCCAGGGGAACTAAAACAGTAATAACTTTGTCTTGTGTGTATGTGTGTACATAATTTAGCATCTGTATGCTACCGTGCTCAAATCACATTACAGCGCTTGGCTCCAGGGTAGCAAATCACTCTTGTGTCTCTGTTCAACCAGAACTGAATTAATAAAGAGAAGATCAGCAGCTACCAAACACCAGAGCCCACGCCATCAACCTACTACAGTTTCATTATTCACAATAATCTCATTCCGTTCCAGAGACCTCATACTGTATTCAGTGCACACAGCAATATAAACAATGAACCTGGTCTTGGTCCCACAGCTCTGATCGTTTCTAATACAATTTCACAGGTTCGCATTCCTGTAAAGTATAGGAGGGATGTAGAAAGGGACAGGTATATCTTTCGGTCCGTAATGGATGGCACAGTGCATTGTAGTTGCAAAACAAGCTCTAAGCTACAGATCTATGAAGAAAAAGAGAGAGCTACAATGCAGGATTTAAATGAATGGTTCACCCAAAAATGTAAATTTGCTGAAAATTTACTCACCTTCTGTCACGGTTGCACTACTGAGTGGAGTGCGGCGCAAGGAACGGAGGGAGACAAGGAGTACATCAATCCAGAGAAGTTTAATAACATTAAGGAAACACGGAAAACTCACATAGCACATGTAGACATGAACAATACCGGACGCTGAACTAAAAACAGGGAACACTATTTAAACACATGACAAGATGAGGGGATGACGAGACACACCTGGGATCAATGGAAATAAACGGGGAACACCTGGAATTAAATCAACATAATAAGGACAGGAACAGGAAACTAACCAAATATGGGCAAGGAGGGCACATGGGGAGCAAAACACACACAAAACACGGAACAAAGTCTGACATGACTCCCCCCTGCCGGAAAGCGCGTCCCGCGCTGTATAACATTCAACGGGGAGGGGGGGTGGGCGCTCTGGAGGCCTCTAGGAACAGGGTTAGCGGACGGAAGGCCTCCAGGGCAGCGCCCGTTCCGGGACCCATGGCGGATCTGGCAGACTCGGAGGCCATGACGGAGCAGGCAGACTCGGAGGCCATGGCGGAGCAGGGAACTCCGGCGGCCATGGCGGATCAGGGGACTCGGGGAGCTATGGCGGATCTGGCAGCCCAGGAGGCCACGGCCCTCCCTGGGCTTAACTGGGGATCCGAAGCCCTCCCTGGGCTTAACTGGGAATCCGGAGCCCTCCCTGGGCTTAACTGGGGATCTGGAGCCCTCCCTACAAAATCTGACACCTTCAGGCCACCCAAGATGTAGAAGAGTTATGTTTTTTGGAACAGATTTGGAGAAATTTAACATTACATCACTGGCTCACCAGTAGATCCTCTGCAGTGAATGGGTGCTGTCAGAATGAAAGTCCAAACAGCTGATAAAAACATCACAATAATCCACATGACTCTAAGTTTATATTAAAAATGCTTTAAAGAGCAGGTCATATGGTATTTTAAAGTGTCCTAATATTGTGTTGGAGTCCTCTACAACAGGTTTAAATGCATCTAAGGTCAGAAAACGTAATTTTTTTCAGAATATACATTTAATATGTCATTTGCCAATGATTTCGAAATGATTCGTTCCAAGCAAGTTCGGAGCAAACCCCTCCTTTCCATAAGCCTACTCTGCTCTGATTGGTCAGCTGGCCAAGCCTGTTGTGACTGGCACAGAGAGGAGTCCTTGAGCGCTACCATCAACAAAGCACTTTTACATAATACAATAATATAGTTCTCCAATCTTTTCTTTAAATAATGACATAAAATACATAAACACTTAGGCAAGCGAATCGTGACCACAGCTAAAGTTTAGCTGCTAAACTGTAAACACTTAAAACAATACTGGTGGATACGTTACCCAAGTGCTAATGTGACTAACTGATGAAACGATACGGTTTGTAAACCAAAATATGTCTACTGTAATATTTGAAGAACGACAGACAAAAGACGCTC
>NW_015552625.1:5873340-5877237 GCF_001515605.1 Sinocyclocheilus anshuiensis | reverse complement strand
TGGGTTCACAGCGAATTATCAGAAAGACAGTAATATTGTGCTTTACCTGGAAACCTAAAGCTGCACTAGGTATACTGTACATCACATATTAGCAAAAAAACTTGATATTTTCAACACTCAATTGAAAATGTAAACATAACGTATCAATCATACTTACAGGTTGTGGTTCGGAGAGCTTGTTAGTCCAAATAAAGAAGATTAGAAGCCTACGAAGATAAAAGCCCAGATTAGAGAAGCAGTCCTTGGTAAAATGACGAGCACACAACAAAAGGTTCGAATTGTATTTCTGTGGTATCCTTGAACACAGCGTCTTCTCCACATAATGTAAACACATTAACTAGCGGAAGTGTTTGTGGGCAGGTCAGACTCGCGGGCAGGCGGGGATTATGCAAATGTGTTACCCAGTGACGTATACCAGTAACAGGCAAAAAATTCGAAAATATGACGACTCGTTAAGGCCATTCAGAATCGACTCTCTTTTGAGAGACAATATCTTTATTTATCAACTTTTTGAGGGTTGAACTGTTCTGGAACAGTGTTGTAAATACAACTTAACCACTGATTTCTAGTCGTGTCCTCTTTTGGAAGGCCAAACAAAGTATTTTCGCTTTCGCAACGAAACATACAGCGTCTTCACAACATGGCGGCGGCGGTGGCAGCAACAATAAAGTTACGCCTTCTTTCTTTGCGTGAACATTTGGGTGGCGTTATGCAAATCTTCCCACATCGTGACGTAGACATGTGGGGGCGTGTTTAAACGAGGTGTTTTAGGAGGGCGTGGACCAGTCTTAACTTTTATAAAGAATATCTCTTTGGGTTTGAGACTTTAGTCTTTGCAACTTTAGGGATCTTATCTATTCACAAACAGCTTGTAACACCCCAAAGAGAAAGGAAAACTTGAAATCGCATCATATGACCCCTTTAAGGATAGCTACGTTATAAAGAGATATTTTTCAAAAACCCATATGACCTGCTCTTTAATGTTGGATTTGTTTCTTACAAACATGCAGCTTCTCACTTCACAAGACAGGAGTCATGTTGATTACTTGTGGATTATTTTATAAACTGTTTGGACTCTCATTCTGAACTGCAGAGAATCCATTGGTGAGCAAGTTGTGTAATGCTTAATTTCTCCAAATCTGTTCAGATAAAAAAAAAAAAAAAAACTAATCTACTTGGTTGGTAAATTTTCATCAAATTTTCATTTTTGGGTGAACTATTCCTTTAATAAATGAACTAAGGACTTATTTACATACCTTAGCACAATTTGTAACATTCAACCGAAAATATAGAAATAAATCAAAGACATTTTTCTGTGCATATGTTTGGAATGTGTAGTCAGTATGCTTGCAGTGTTTTACCCCGAGCTGATAGATTATTAACTTCTTTCATAGCTCTTTCAGTTCCACCAGTTGTTTGCTTTGTAACACAAAAAATTAATGCTGAATATTGAGGAATATTTCCAAATAATGAGGAATGTTTTCCTGCATACACACGCACGGCTTTCACAATTCAGGTGAAAATATGAGATAAACACCTCAAAAAAAAAAAAGTATTAAAATACTGTGCACTACCACAATTCAGACCTCTGACCTGATTCTTGTTTATTTTAATTATTCTGTCCCATTTTCATGTATAATAAGCACAATTAGCCCCCGCCCTAATAACTCTACAAAAATTACCAAGCCAAGTTGCATGCAGGATCGTATCTGTTGAATATTAATGAAGTCCAGAATGTATGTTAGCGAGAGATAGGAGTGGGCTGCATGCATGAATGTTGAAGTATACGTAATAGAATAGATAAAGAAGTGAATATACATAGAAGTTTTACTCTACCGTACATGAATACAAAGCAGAAACAATGAATAAAGTTTGAAAACATGGTACATGGGCAAGGGTGATAGAGGGAAAAAAGTAGAACAGTCCTTTTCCCCCAGTAGTTTGCTTGTCTGTCCCACAGAGTAAGCTATGGTATGGATAATGCAGAAATGTATGTTTATGTAATTCACATTTGTTTAGAACTGTTTTGGTTAGTAAACGGTGCTTGATCTGTGCACATTTCTCTCCTGATTCAGGCAAGACAGCCTTTTAACTGGAGAAAGCAATATTAAGGATAGGGGACTCACAACAATCATGCATCTTTTCACTTCACAAGATGTTAATTGATGGACTGGTGTTGTGTTGTGATGTTTTTATCAGCTGTTTGGACTCTTAATTCTGACAGCACCCATTCATTGCAGAGGATCCATTTGTGAGCAAGTGATATGATGCTAAATCTTTCAAAATGTTCAGTAAATTTTCATTTTTTGGTGAACTATTCCTTTATTCTGACAGCACCCATTGTTTCCGTTGTTGACTGTTTCTGGCTTCGCTACCGTTCGGATGTTCTTGCTTACTACTCTGCACTTTGCTACCTATTTCTGTACTTTTCTCTAATTTTTCTAAGATTTTTACTTCAGCAGATCAGCACAGTGCTCAAACAACACATTTTTGGCACAAACACTAAAACTAAAAACTCTTTGGGACTGGAATAATACCACGAAAAAGAAGACTTTGCTTCCGACTGCCAGCAGCTTACATTCCGGAGACGGGAAAACACAGCTGCCCACATTCAATCAGAAAAGAAATAAAATGCCTCCTGTTGAATCTACTTGCTGCATGAACTGCTGCAAACTTCTACCAAGGATTGCAGTTCTTGAAACAAAGTTACTTGCTGGACTTCCAAAACAGGCAGAACACTCAGCAGACCGTCGTGACGGACCCCCTCAGCATACAGCTGGTGAGTCCCATGAATCTAGTGAATCTCAACAGTTTATACCAAGTGTAGAGGAACAAGCCGAAACTGATCGACACACTAATCGATGGCACAAACAGGGAGCGAGACCCAAAGGCAGTAGAGACATCAGATTGTCATGAGTTTCTCGTAATGCTGCCGCAGCATCCTCTACCCCAGATACGGCTATGACAAGGCTTGTGAATACTGGTATTCTACCACCCCCTATACATCTTGATAACAGATTTGAAGCATTAATGAATGCGGGTGAGGAATCCCCAAATGTGATTAAACATGGATCGGATCAGCCAGCAGCTAGCATCGCTACTAACAGGCGCTCAAGGTCGAGCAGACAGCGCTGCTCAGAGCGCAGCCGAGCCCAGGACTCTGATAGTGGGCGACTCCGTTATCAGAAACATCAGTAGCAGAAATACAACAACATGCTGCCTTCCTTTTAAGCTTCTCACAGAAAATGGAGGAACTGGTTTATGCTGGGACCAGACTCTCCCACTCTTTTGCTGCAAGCCCCCAGTTATCAACTAAAAAACGGCGGGCCCCACAACCACCAAAGCCTGTGGGCCCAGCTTGTCCTCCTCCTCCAGTGAGAGCTCTCCGGCCGCTGCCACAACACCAGGGCCCAAACCCTCCATCTGCTGTAGGTGAACCAAAAACAACTGATAACAGCTCTCAGTGATATGTGTCGGGTCCCAGCTATAATAGCAACAACATTCACAAATGTTTACAGAACAAGCGGCAACCCAGTGTGCCTGTAGTTTTCTCTATTTCTGTTTTATCATGTGATAGAAAGTCTAAGGCCTTCTCAAGCCGTACGGCTGACTCATCTAATCTGCGGCCTGTTATGCATCAAACTAATATTGCTGTTGAGACAAAATGCAATGCCATCAAGTTAGCATTTTTAAACATTCGCTCACTAAAAAAATAAATCATTTCTAATCAATGACTTAATAACCACAAACAACCTGGATTTTATGTTTCTAAACGAAACATGGCTAGAAGACAGATGCAGTGCAACAGTCCTCAATGAAACAGCCCCTCCTAATTTTACTTTCATGAGTGTCTGCAGAGCTGTCAGGAGAGGTGGAGGTGTAGCTGCTCTATTTAAA
>NW_015552625.1:5858739-5873219 GCF_001515605.1 Sinocyclocheilus anshuiensis | reverse complement strand
GCACTGTGCAATGTCCGAACTGATTGCACTATATTTTATGTATAATCATTTTCTATTCTTAACTGTTTTAAATTAATTAAATTCATTCATTTAAATTCATTCAAGTTTTTAAATTCCTTGTTTTATCGTTGTGATCATTTTTTTTTATTATTATTTTCTTTTCTTTCATGAAAAGCACTTTGAATTACCATTGTGTATGAAATGTGCTATAATAAACTTGCCTTGCCTTGCCTATTCCCCTCACAGAAGTGCTAGTCGTTTGATGTTCCATTTCTGTTCATTTTTCTACCATGAAACAACAGCCCAGGCCATTAATTAGTGCAAAAATGCACTACTGTACAACTGTACTATGGTACAGTACAGTTTAAAAACTATAAAATATACCATATATTTGAAGTTAATTGCAAAATAGTCAAATATGAAAGCATTAAATAGTTAATTTTGTTAATTTAACCATTTAATAAAAACATTTTTTCTGCAGTTTGCATAAATGCAATTTTGACAGAATGATGTACATAAATGTATAATGTTAAATGTTCTGTTATTAGCAGATGAAAATGTCTCTCTATGCTGGTGTAGATCCTGCTTTCCAGCTGTCACTTTGTCGTGACGTGCTTCTGTAAATAGTCATCTGCTACTGAGATGGAATTTATGATGCTGTTTATGAGTTTATGAGGATGCAAATAGCCTGAGACATGATTTATCATACAAATCCTACTCATAACAGATCATGGAGGAGGAGTGTAATTGTGTATATGTGAAAGGAGCGAAACAGGATTGTGTGCTTGTGTGTGGAGGAAGGCAGAAGGGGTTCTGTCTATTATACTTGGACAGAAAAATAAAGTTTCTGGAGGGGGGCTTTTTGAGGACAAACACCCCCAGCAGAGTAAATGACCAGAGATGAGGAGAAGGAGGGGCCGGGGGTCCATTGCTGCTCACTCGAGCATTCCTTATAAAATCATCAACCAAATCCTCACTCAAATGCAACTGTTGTCAATGAACTCAGTTCTTCTCCTCCCCTTCCTCTGGAGTCCTGAAAGAGAGTCTGTTCTAGACCGCTCTCTAAGGCTGGATTAGGATGACAGCACATGTATTGTGAAGTGCTGTGTGTGTGTGTGTGTGTTCGTGAAGCTCATTTCACACATGGGTGTGTGCCATTGTTTGTGATGTGTGAGAGTGAGTAGGAATATGATAGGGAGAGAGAAAGAGAGATAGAGATAGCAGAGAGAGAGAAAGAGCTAATCTGCAGCTCTCAACGTAATTAAATTAGGCCACTTGTGTGTGTGTGTGTGTGTGTGTGTGTGTGGACTCTGGATTCAGGGCTTGGACCCACTTTACATGAGAAAACCAGGCTTATCCCAAATATTTATCCGTGCTGAGAGAGACGTTTCCCTTGCCTTTTTATCCCTACAAGAATCCTATTCTTCTTCCCTTCTTTCTTTTTCTCAAGCTCTTCTCTTTCTGTCCTACCACTGCTTTTTTCACTCTTTCTTTACCTGACTCAGCTTACTCTTTTATTAATATTTAATGTCACAAAACAATTATTAAAAGAAACATTCTGGATGAATTACAGCTTCTGAAACCACAGAAAAACTTTTAGCCTCATCTCTCGATAAAAAACTAAACTAAAATTGATTTTGAAGTGAACAATTTTAATAGAAACACTATTACAAATAAAAACATTAAAATGCACTGTTTTGAAAATAGAGAATAAAAGTTATACAAGGCTAATTTAATAATTACTTCCATGAACATGTAAAGCTGGTAAAACCCAGTAATATGCAAAGGATACTTTTTACAGAGTACAATATTACAGATGCAATAACACATTTAAAATATAAAAAGTAAAATATATTTTAACACATAACTTATAACATTAATAACATATTTTTATGTATAATATAAATATTATTAAATAAATAAATATTATTTATTATTATTGTTACTATAGTAGTATTAAACTAGTTATATATTAGCTTTTAAATAAATAAATACATATTTATTATATTTAAAATCTATAAAATATAATATATATATATATATATTCTATATTATTATAATGTACTACTTTTAATTAGTTATATAGTAACAATTTTAATAAATCAAATACAAAACAATAAAGATAAATACAGTTTAATAATAATAATAATAATAATAATAATAATAATAATAAAGTTTCACATTTATGCTTTTAAATTTATGCTCCATTACCTTTCCGCATAGACTTCCAAGTGTATGCAGTATATACTGTATAGACTGCAAATAAAAGTGCTCTGTTAAGATGGGAATTGTACACAGTTTGCACAGTTTGTACACAGTAAGAGAGAAAGTGTGTGCGTATGACTAGCTTTGTTAACTGTGAATACAGATTAATGGAACTGAACCTCTGTAAATCAAACAGTCTAGTGTTTGTTGTTTATTTGAACTTTATGTTAGGGAGCAGGAGTTCTTTGTGTGTGAGCGTCGGAACAGACGGTGTACAGTGACCACGCCATTGTTTCAGACAGCTAATGGGGATGAAATTGGTGCTAAATCAAGGGCGTCGTCATGGATATGACCTATGACAGTGTAATTTCAGTATCTTCTGAGAAGCTCTGTGGGTATTCTCTCTCATGCTGCTGTAGTCATGACAACGCTGAAATACTGTAATTCAATGGAGTCTGTAGACTCTTGTGTGCATGTGTTGACCAGTGGGATATTGCTTAAACTTATCATGCCAAGCTACCGTAACACATTTGAGTTCTATTTCCAGCATACAGACACCTTATGTAGAAAACACACACATATACTCACACACTCCCACCCTGACCCTGAGATGGAGATGTAAACCGGCTCCATTCATACAAGAGAAAGGCTGGGCAAAGAGAGGGAGGGGCCGGGCCGTCCCCCACAGAGACCAGAGCAGGGAGTCATGGGAAAGATAAGCTGTGGGAGTCACAAGGTGGACATCTTTTCACACAATTAATCTTAGCCAGACAAACAAAATCAACAGCTCAGCACCTAAAACCAGTTTGCGTATAAAAATATCACATCAATACCTAGTTTATCACTTCACATAAGTGTCTCGTTAAAATAACACAAACAGTCTTTTGCAGCTGTGTATCAAAACCAGCTGTTTGATGAACAAACCGATTTTGTGATATTTACGATGCTGAGGTTTTCACCCTGGCCACCAGGGGGCACCAGACACACACCTCCCCTAGCAACAAACAGAAAAGTCTTGCATCAACAGTCTCTCTCAGGATGTCTTCCACCACACCCTAAAACTCTCACACGCTTACAAGTACGCCGCTTTGAATTTAGCGTGAAAGCACGTCTGAAATTTTGGGATGTGTGTAACTGAGACGTTATGAAGTCATTCAAACCCAATGAATTCAATGAAACCCCGGCCCTCCATCCTTCTCTCCTCCCCTTCCTCCACAGCCCTGAATGAGACTCTGTTCTAAAGTGCCACATACGTGACGTGACATGTGTGCATGTGAAGATACATCTCAATCTCCTGTGTGCGTCTGTATATGTGGGAACATCTTCATCGGACTATTCACCCTGCACTCCACCCTCCGCAGGAACAATGCATTAGATCAGTGCACAAACCGAACAAAGACCTGTGCTGGAAAACATGCTCTCGGTTTCTAGGCTAAGAGGAAAAGTGATTGTCTGGAAATTGCAGGGCTTCTCTTTGATGCGCTGCTGGTATTGTGGTAGAATAGCTGAGCTTGAGGAAGAGGGTGCTAAAAATGGAATACGGGTCAGTTATATCATATCTAAACCAATTATTGTGCACCAGTGATGCCATGAAGATGATAGAAAACACAGCTGCGTGTTGTGAGAGTTAATTTTTTAGTCTCCTCAGGCCCACACAGAATCTGTGCCTGCTGAACTCCACAGAGTCATTCACAGATTTCTGCAGAACTGGAGCAGCATCATTCATATAGTTCTACACACTCCTCACCCTTTGCGTTTTCTTTTATTAAATATTTTGTCTACTCTGACAATGCCTTAAGCTACCAATAAGACTGTCTGATTGATTTAATATGGTTTAACATGTTTAAATCCATGCTGCAGAAGTCCACAAAATTTCACCCTAAATCACAGACTATTTATTTATTTATTTGGTGGAAATAAATATTTAGTTTATATTTAGTTAATATTTATAATATTTAGTTTAGCTTATTAATGCTTGGAATTCAAAATAATTAAATTGATCAGAATGGACAGTAAAGACATATACATCATTGAAAATAGATGTATAAAGATCCTGGAAAATGGTGTCCACAAATATATTAAGCAGCACAACTGTTATTTATAGCAACATTAATATTATTATTATTATTATTATTATTAATAATAATAATAATAATAATAATGTCTCTTGAGCATCAAATTAGCATATTAGAATGATTTCTGATGGATCATGTGACACTGAATACTGGAATAATGATGCTGAAATTCAGCTATGAATCACAGGAATAACTTACATTTATTATTTGTACTAATAATTTACAATATTACTATATTTTTTATCAAATAAATGGAGTGTTGGTGAGCATGAGAGGCTTACTTCAAAAGCATTTGAAAAATCTTACTGACCCCAAACTTTTGAATGGCAGTATGTATATTCAAATACTGTTATTGGCTTAAATGCGCAGTTTCATATCAATTACTAGCATATAGATGAAAAAATAACAAAGGAAGAAAAAACGAAAACCATCAATATATTTTCTGTTAGTATAGATGTGCTTAAAAACACTAGTTCTATCAGTTTCCATATCGGTGTTAATGATGTCAATGGGTTCTGACTCTGATTAAAGACTGTCTGTCCTGACTATCTACTTGACTTTCACTGCATCATTAAACACACAATGACACACAATAACTCCAAACAGCATGAACCCTTGGAGTGAGTGTTTTATCATACAAGCACAAGGACTGCATGATGATACAGCACACACGCTTTCGTTCAAACAAGCACACAAACACACACCACATGCTGTTTGAAGATAGAGCTGATAAAAGAAGCCATCCTTCTCTTGCTCTCGCTGGCATATGGACATGGCCAAGCACTGCATCACTCTCTTGTGTGATGTGACAGGTCAAGATAAGACCGGAGTGATCACACTCCTCATCACTCTAAAAATCTGTCCTTATCATCCCATCCTTGCTCTCTCTTTCTGTCTTTCTCTTTCTTTCCCAACCACAAAACTGGCTTCGTTTTTGCATCCTGAATATGTAGATCTCCTACATTGTAATTGTGGTTTGTGTGCGCTGTTGTTAAGGCCTTTCTTTCTGGTCCATGGTAAGTTTGAAAGGAAACGGAAGCAACATGAAACCAGAGCAGTTTTGGACTCATCTTGTGGTGTTTGTGTTCAGATGCTCAGATTAGAAGCGAGCGGTTCGTATGTCTCTCACCACATACTGACCAGCTGGACACAAGCAGAGGCCAAGGCGATCTTACCGCAAGCATGGCAGGCCATCAGTTTCATTTCCCAGCAACTTCCTTTTTGTGCCATAAAATGGTATATTTTATACAGCAAACTGCCTTACTGTTTCTTTCTTTAAGAATGATACATAAACTGCTGTGTTAAATATTTTCTCAAGTTAGTAACCGAGTAAAAAAACGAGTAAAGCGGCAGCAGTTGTTCTTTTGCATGGACATGTGTGCCAGATGAGTTATGATGACTTAAAACTCAAATAGTAGAGGTTGGTGCTTTAAACACTGAAGTCATGGGTTTGATTACCTGGAAATCAAATGAATCTGAAATGGCATGTATGTGTCATGCACTGTGGGATGTTACTTCTAAAAGTAACAATATTTAAACAATATTGCCGTTCTCATTATGAAAAGTAATTATGAATTAATTAGGTTACATTTTTACTTGAAAATAACACATTAAAAGATTAAAGTTCAACCAAAATCATTATTTACTCACCCTTATGCCATTTCGAACATGGAACCCAAATGGATCACACATGGATTTGTTTATTTATTTAATTAATACTTTTATTCAGCAAGAGCACTTTAAATTGACAGTAAATGCTGTTTTTTTTAACTGAAAAAAATGTATCATGGTAACATACATCAACTGTTTTCAACATTGATAATAATTAAGAATGTTGCTTGAGCAGCAAATCAGCATATTAGAATGATTTCTGAAGGATCATGTGACACCGAAAATTCAGTTTTGCCATCACAGGAATAAATTACTTTTTAAAATATATTAAAATAGACAACAGTTATTTTAAATTGTAATAATGTTTCACAAATATTACTGTTTTTGCTGTATTTTTGATGTATGAGCATAAAAGAGACATTCAAAAATCTTACTGACCCCAAACTTTTCAATGGTAGTGTACATTTTCATTGATTTTCAAATAAAAATGACAGCCCAGTAGCACAAGTGTGCATATATGAAAGCATATATAGCCTACCATCAAATGGATTTTTGAAGAAGTGTAGCCTGCTGGTTGCTCTTTTCATTGCATTTACAATGAATGGGGACTAAGGTTTTCAAGCTTCGAAAAGGACACAAAAAAGTAACATAAAAGTATCATAAAAATAGTCCATATGACTCATACACTATATTCTTGAGTCTTTGAAGCCACACAATGGCTTTATGTGAGGAACAGACTGAAATGTAAGTTTTTACCCTGAATATTGTATATAACAAGTAACACATTACTTTACTTGAAAAAAAAGTAGTCTGATCATTCACATGTGAGAAATGCCCCCTCATCTCAAGAATCATCATCATCTGGAGACCTAATCATTCTCTCTCACAATCGTTTCTCTCTCACTGAGTGCGGTATCTAGTTTTATTCAGAGATATGATTGGTCCCTGGAGGTGCAGGTCAAGTTAACACCCTGAACTTGAGGCCTTGTTGTGTCAGCCGTAGCGATGCGTTCAATTACGCTCCCACACAATCGTTTCCTCGACAGCCATCCACAAGCCATCCAATTACATGTTTCCAAACGAGTTTTCTGTTCTGAGCTGCCAGCGAGGACCTGGAGAGCTCCGCCACCACTAATCGTGTGTGTGTGTGTGTGTGTACTGTATGTGTGTGAATGATGATCTCAGGGCAAAGGGTGAGATTTCCGCGATGCACACGCATGCAGAAACGTTTATTCTGAGGTAAGAGTGCGAGCGGGGTACATCCAGCGGCGCAGTCAGACCGAAGTACATTCACACAATCCTCTCTCTGTACTTGAGAGGAAGAGAGAAAGCAAAAATAAATGACGGCTTGTATTTCTCTCAGACTTCACTCTTTAATTCAGAAAGCAATTACTTCAGATTTTCCACTTCAGAGGGACGGAGTGAGAGAAAGTGAGAGAGAAAACTGCACAGAGATGATACTTTGAATTAGTTACATATGGAGACTGTGATGAAAGGCTCGAGAAAAAAGGGAAATAAAACGTATGTGCTCTTGTGTGTACATATGTTGTGTGTGTGGCTTCACTGGCTCTTTCTATCTGTGGAGACTCTTTTTAGTGGGGAGATGGATGATGCATCATTCTGACATCTGTATAAAACCACACACACTCACAAACACACACGTGCAATTCACTATGCCTTATTCGCTCCGTTATCGGACAAATGCTTTGAAATTTATTGAGGTGATTACGTTAAGTAGCTGAATTATATTACATGGTAATGTGTTTTCTTTAAGCACATACATAATTATATGATAAGAAGATGGTGTTTCTTTATTCATATGGACTAGAGGAGTGACTTGTGAAAATCTGCGCATACGTCTCTGTAAATGACAAATAAAAGTGTCCATGATGCAGAAAAAGATAAATGTAGTTTGAAACACATGGCCAAGTTCTTACTATTTGTATTCATGTTGATTTTATATGTTTTTGAAAAACTTTTAAAACTGTTTTATGACTTTAAAATGTCATGTTGTGTGACCAAAAAACATAACAATATATTTTCCATACACTCTGAGACATCTTAATCATGAATATTATTACTAACTGATAAATATACATTTTTAGGTGGCCATGCCACATGATATTATACAAATTATCTGATATTTTAAGAAAGATCTTGACACAGTCATGTGGGTCTATGATAAAATTTTCTTTTTTTAAGTTTTTGGTTTTATGCATGTTGGTTGCACCACATGTTTTTGCTTTGATGTTTGTTCAAATATGAATAAGTACTGAAGTATTTTTGTACAAATATTTTAATAAATATTAATAATACATATTTATGCCAAACTACTTAAGTTTTTTTTTTTCAATAATTTGTTTAGATTAAATGGAAGAAATTGGAGAAAATGGATAAAAAGGGCTGTGGCATTCCCTTTTGGCAAAAAGGTAGAGAAACTTCAGCATCCATAATGCACTGGGCTTGATCCAAATGGGGATACAAGAATGCGGAAGCACAATTTGTGGTTTTCACAAAATCTGTAACACTCAAAAAGTTTAACTGACAAATGAACTGAGATATCTGGGTTCAGGTAACATTGACAAAAAGTACTTATACTATTGCCATTGTAACAATACAAAGCTAGTTGAAAGTTATTGTATATAAGAATTGCATTTTTAATGTATTTTTGAAAAAATGAAGAACAATAATGAGCATCGTGTCATTGACACTTCAATACATTTTGGTTTTAAACACAAAAAGACAAATCTATAGCATTAAAAGAGTTCAGAAATCATTAAATAATGTCAGTTAGTAAGATGCACGCATGCAGTGATTTATTTGTGAGCATGTGACAGTAGGTGTGTATGCCACCTACATGGTAGCATGGCCTCAGGTTGGCACACTAGCCTGGATTAGGGGGGATTTCCGTTGCTGCTCCCCTTTAGCCAACATCTGCCCATCTGGCACATCTCCACCTCAGTCAGTCCGTGATTCCTTTGCCCAGCCCCCCAAACCATGGCGAGAGAAAGCCCTGTGCAGGCCTTTAGTCTGCATTGCTGCATTTTTTGTTTTGGCTGAATGAGGTGGCACATATTCAATTAACGTATTCCTCCCATTGGCTCTGTACTCTGAGCTGAATCATACAAGAGATGGCAGCAATGTAAAATATGTTTCTTTTTTATTTCTTTATTTCTGTGTGTGGCAAGCAATGAACCTGTGTAACTGAAAATGAGCAGTTTAGCCTCTCTACTCTGTCTCTTTATGAGGTCTCTGAGTATGGGGTCAGTCATGAGGGCTGAACTGTGACTGTAAATCAGGGTTTAAGCCCCAGATAGGAAAGGTCAAAGGTCAAGCCTCAGGAACCTCCAGAGATGTCGCCGTTCCTCTCTGTCAGAGTTGATCTGGATGAGAGGAGTCTGTGTAGAGCAGTGTGAGTCTGGGTCAGTGGACTAGGCCTGTGTTTGGTCGAAGGTCAAGCAGCAGACCATGTTTAAAGCCCATTACACAGGAATGAGACGGCACAAATTCTTTGACTAGAATGCAAAACATCCACATACCCAACTTGCCTTCACCAAAAATAGAGGCAAACTTCACAAGAACACATTAACAAAGAGATGTGAACGCATCATGTGCATCAACTGCGACAATGAATATTGAATACCAATTGAATGAATAACTAGTGACTGTAGTGTCTAACACTTAAGGCTTGCATTATTTCAGAAAATCACAAACAAAATAGCAAATTCCGAATGGAATGAAGATGTATGTCAAAATGCAAACTCTCTCTCTCTATCTCTCTCTCTCTCTCTCTCTCTCTATATATATATATATATATATTCATGCTGACTACAAAAATAGTAATAATATGAAATATTATTACAAATTCTAATATGCTGATTTGCTGCTCAAAAAATAATTTCTTATTATAATTAATATTGAAAACAGTAAAGCTGCTTAATATTTTTTTGAAAACCGTGACATTTTCAGGATTCTGTTATGAACAGAAAGTTGAAAAGAACAGCATTTATTTAAAAAGTAAATATTTTGTAACATTATAAATGTATTTACTTTTCATAAACATTTGATGAATTTAATGCATCCTTGCTGAGTAAAAGTATTAAGAAATAAAAAAAAAACATTTAAAAAATCTTACTGAGCCCAAACTTTTGTATATAGACCACAATTGTAAAGGGCAAAGTTTTTTCCAGAACACCATTTTTATCAACAGATAAAGATACAGATGGAGAAATTGTCAGGGTGTCTGTAAAGCATTTTCAGGATGTTACCTTTAGTGTTTACTTGAATGAGCACTTTCTGTGGGTGTGCAGGGTAAAATGCAGGAGGATCTTTATAGGGGCCATAAGAGCTGTTGTTGTGGGCGCTCCAAGGTTGTGGTAAAGCTTGTAAAGTCAGAGAAGTGCTGAAATACAAACACACACACACACACACACACACACATACACAGACCACAGCACACCGCACCACTGTGTTTGTGCGTCCACTCTTCCAGCTGAAGTTTGAATTGCTCTGTACAGTACTGAGGAACAGGAGAGGCACTAATTGGAGGGACACAAACTTGCTGGCCAACCACAAAATGCCCTGGAATGCTGGGTAATTACTGCTTGGCGTCTGGAATTTGATTGAAATACTTCTGTCACAGAATATGTGGACTTTTCAGGAAGAGCCGAGTTATTGATGGCTGTAGATGTTTGTTTCTCTCACCGCAAATTGTACAGCCATAAAGCGGTGAATGAGAATGGAGGGGTGCATGAACCAGCAGGAGATCATGAAAATATGCTCAGCATTCAATGTAGGGATTTGTTGTGTAACTATAAGCGATGTTTCTAAAGAACATTTAAGGCAACTTTTAAAATACTTGAGTAAGATGTAGACATATTCTAACGTTCACAATGCAGAGCTTTCTTCTCAGTCCACTCAGACAACTAAACTGCAAAAATTTTATGACATCATTACTGTCACATTAATGTATATTAATATTTAGCGAACCTTATAAGCAAGGGTGTGAAGTTCTATCATCATTTACTCGTAGTCATGTCTTTCCATACCTGTATGACTTTCTTTCTGTGGAAAACGAATGAAGATTTTTTGAAGAATGTTGGTAACCAAACAGTTTTGGTGACCATTGGCTTCCATTGTATGATTTTTTTTTTTTTTCTCAAAATACAATGTAAGTAAACAGGGTCCAAAATTGTTTGAACCCTAACATTCTGTTTAAAAAAAAAAGAAGGTCAAATAGGTTTGGAACAATATGAGGGTGAGTAATGATGACAATTATAATTTTGGGACTATCACTTTAGGACAGTGATCCTCAAATCTGGCTCGCGAGATCCACTTTCCTGCAGAGTTTATCTCTAACCCTAATCAAACACACCTGAGTTTGCTAATCAATGTCTTCAGGATCATTAGAAACTCACAGGTAGGTTTGTTTGATTATAGGGTTGGAGCTAAACTCTGCAGGAAAGTGGATCTCGCGAGCCAGATTTGAGGATCACTGCTTTAGGAGAAAAAAGGGGAGCAGTCCACGCCTTAGCCAATCAGAAACAATTCTTGCCTGTCAGTCATTTTGTGCAAGCAGGTCTTTAGAGGGTTTTAGAAAGCATGTGGTTGAAGTTAGCAAAATGGCAGAGGTTAGCAAATAGCTAAATAATTTTACACACTTTTAAGAAAACCAGTAGCTTCTATTGTATGTGTGTGGTGAAAATACATGATCATTTACATCAAAACAAACCTTATCAAGTTGGATGAAGGTCCTCTGATCTTCTGTAGTACAGCATCACTATTCAAACACGCTCTGCTTTTATTTGTGATGACGGGTGGTTCTCCATTCATTCTAGGTAGAGCACCTGAATTTGACAGAAGCTTCAGTCTAAAAATAACAGAATTGTGCTTGGATCTCTTTCAGTAAGGACAGGAAGTGGCAGACCATGAGAGTGCTGTCCACAGGAAGTGGACTGATTTATGTTGGCCCCTCATCACAGCGCGAAACGGCCATGTGCTACACACATGCTCATACAGAGGAAATGTAGATCCGCTTGAAATATACAAACATCTCTCTTTCTGATTCTCTCTCTTCTATTATCTATCTTACTCCTACACTTTTCTCTTTATGTAACCCAGTCTCATGACTCGCTTGTGCCTGTTTCTCTCTAATGCAAAGTTTTTGTGTAAAGACCCACTATACAGAACAAGTATGCCTCAGTACTGTAAATCACACTGACTGTACATATAGTGACACAAGATCTATGACTCATGCTGTGACTGAGCTGAATCCAAATGATACAAATGCATGTGCCATTTGTGATGAGAGGTGGGGACAAATGATGTCACTCTGTTGGTTGGGGTTCATGGATAAATACAACACAGGCCTGCAGACTTATAACACATAAGCACTGAAGTCAGAGCACCGGCTGTGTTCTAATACACCGATCAGGCACTGTACTTAATCAGACTCACAATATACAGACAAATACATGCAGCAATGCACACATGGTCTCTCAAAGGAAAACACAAGCTCTGCTGAAGTCTGTTCATGGGTGTTTCTTCAACTTTCTGCACATATATATATATATATTAAATATATGTATTACATTTTAATTTATGCTAAATATTACATATAAATTTACCCTCATCAAATTTAAGAATTTATTCAATCAAAAATACAATAAAACAGTAAAGTAATATTTGTGAATTCATTACACATTAAAATAACTGTTTTCTATTTTAATATGTTTTAAAGTGTAATTCATTCCTGTGATGGCAACCATACATAGTTTTTCAGGGTTCTTTGATGACTAAAGTTCAAAAGAACAGCATTTGTTGGAAATAGAAATCTTTTTGTAACTTTGATGCATCATTGATAAATAAAAGCATTTTGAAGAAACTTTCCCCTAATATTATAAATTAAAAGATTTGTTGTGTAACCATAAGCGATATTTCTAAAGAACATTTAAGGCAACTTTTAAAATACTTGAGTAAGATGTAGACATATTCTAACGTTCACAATGCAGAGCTTTTTCTTTCTTTTAAGTACTGTTAAAAGTTCATGTACTTGGTTAGCATAGAGACAACAGTGTCAGTTAGATGAAATATGAGATGTGATGTGTGAAGAAAATATAAACAAATTAAAGATAATGTATGCAAACTATGCAAATTAGCCTTAGCAAGTCATTTTATTCCAAAAATGTTTCAAATGTCATTTTCACTATAGAATGATAATAGACAAAATACATAATTTGAGATGTGATGGAAATGACACTGCAGTGGAGAATTAAATATACCATTGTACAGTAGAGTATGAAAAGTGTGATGTATTGAGTTTATTTTCTCAAAGTCCACAGGGCCAAAAGTGGCCCTAATTGAAGAAACACCCCATATTCTCCAGCAAAATGCAATCTGAATGCAACATATACACATGCAATGAAAGATGTACAGGTGCATCTCAATAAATTAGAATGTCGTGGAAAACTGATTCTCTCTCTTCTATTATCTATCTTACTCCTACACTTTTCTCTTTATGTAACCCAGTCTCATGACTCGCTTGTGCCTGTTTCTCTCTAATGCAAAGTTTTTGTGTAAAGACCCACTATACAGAACAAGTATGCCTCAGTACTGTAAATCACACTGACTGTACATATAGTGACACAAGATCTATGACTCATGCTGTGACTGAGCTGAATCCAAATGATACAAATGCATGTGCCATTAGTGATGAGAGGTGGGGACAAATGATGTCACTCTGTTGGTTGGGGTTCATGGATAAATACAACACAGGCCTGCAGACTTATAACACATAAGCACTGAAGTCAGAGCACCGGCTGTGTTCTAATACACCGATCAGGCACTGTACTTAATCAGACTCACAATATACAGACAAATACATGCAGCAATGCACACATGGTCTCTCAAAGGAAAACACAAGCTCTGCTGAAGTCTGTTCATGGGTGTTTCTTCAACTTTCTGCACTTTTAAGGGTTAATTATGTCGTTTATATTAAAGCTTTTCAAATGTGCTTTGAGTAGAGTTAACTGTTTTACCCTTGTCTTAGACCCAGACTTGATTTAACATGATTTAAATCATAAATATTAAATATGATATTTTCCTAGATACATACTACCCTTCAAAAACCTGGGGATGGTAAGACTTATATTTAATATTTTTTTAAATATATTT
Organism: Sinocyclocheilus anshuiensis; assembly: GCF_001515605.1. Taxonomy (NCBI): domain Eukaryota; kingdom Metazoa; phylum Chordata; class Actinopteri; order Cypriniformes; family Cyprinidae; genus Sinocyclocheilus; species Sinocyclocheilus anshuiensis. The sequence continues at coordinate 5,859,156 of NW_015552625.1, read as the reverse complement.
TAAATATATGTAAATATTATATATATATTGTATATAAATGTACATATTTACATTTTAATATATACATCTTTTCATAATTATTTAAATATGTTTTTAAATCATTGTAAATAATTTTATATAATTTTGTAGAATTTATATAATTAACTATCATTTCTTAATACATATATTTTCAAATAAAACATTACATAATATATATACACATACATAATACACACACAATATCCATTTTTATAGATATTTGTTATTGTTTTTCATCACTGTATATATACATTGTTTCATCATTATATATATAATTCTAGATTTTAATTCTAGATTTAAAAAAAACGCTTCAGGTTACGTATGTAACCCTAGTTCCTCGAGGGGACGAGACGCTGCGTCTCTGTGCCATACTTCCGGCGTCCCTGCCGGCGCTTGCCT
>NW_015552625.1:5848776-5858637 GCF_001515605.1 Sinocyclocheilus anshuiensis | reverse complement strand
GTCTTCCCCATGATTGTGTAGCCTAGTGAACCAAACTGAGAGACCATTTTGAAGGCTCAGGAAACCTTTGCAGGTGTTTTGAGTTGATTAGCTGATTGGCATGTCACCATATTCTAATTTGTTGAGAGTGAATTGGTGGGTTTTTGTTAAATGTGAGCCAAAATCATCACAATTAAAAGAACCAAAGACTTAAACTACTTCAGTCTGTGTGCATTGAATTTATTTAATACACGAGTTTCACAATTTGAGTTGAATTACTGAAATAAATGAACTTTTCCACGACATTCTAATTTATTGAGATGCACCTGTATAGGGAAAGGCAAAGGACTACTTTCTTCGCTTCCATTTTCTTGTTCTCTCGCTCTCTTTCTTCATAATGACAGGAAGAAAGTTTTCCCACTCTCCATTCATCCTCAGCTCAACCCAAACAAGAACCCATTTCTCCTTAAACACTTTTAGTCTCAAGCCTATAATTTAGATTTAACAATGTATCCACCAAATATTTCCCAAATTCAGCAAATCAAAATGATATCCTCCATCTTGGAGTAATTATGTGTTCGTTTAGTTTTTTCCAGCGCGACCACAGCTTGAGACGATATGTCTCGATCTCCACCATCAATTACCCTGAGCAAACATGCGTGTGTGTGTGCGTTGCTCGCGTATGTGTGTGTTTGCATGAGGTCACATCGCCCTCCATCGCTCTAATCCTACCCCGACTCTCCTCTGAGAAGCGACAGATCGTCAGAGGAAGACCAGAAGCATTCGCAGGGCAATTGTGAATGAAACTTTACCCTGTGCAAAAAAAAGTGGAAAGAGAGAATGACAGAAAAAGAGAGGGAAAAAAGCAACTGCAGGCTCGAAACCACAGCCGGGCTTGAGTTTTATGGGAAAATACTTCAGAAAAGCATGATTCCACAAGAGACAGACTCGCAGGCAAAGACAACACACACAGACACGACATTTCTCAAACCCTCAGGGCCGCAGACGCACACACTTAGTCATTTCACATGCAAAAATGCTAATTGTGCCACAGATGTTGTTAATTTAGAGATAATTACAACTGTCCAGTCACAAACAAACTTGATCAACAACTTGGAATGTTGACGGATTCAAACATTTGGAATATTTGGGTTCTGTCATGTCACTAAATGCAGCCATTTTGCCACAAAGTGTCCTGACAACCACCAATTGTGTCAAAAACATGAAATAACAATGAAAAGTGTGTGTATGGTGATATTAAAGGAGAGAAACGAACGGAGAGCGATTCTGTGACAGCAAGGATGTGGGTGTGTTTTGCTGTGTGTGTGTGTGTGTGGTTTTAATTATCTAGATTGCAGAGCTGCGGGTATGCGTCTGTATCTGTGTCAATGTGTGCGCGTCTGTGTGTGTATATGTGCTGTGTGTATGTGACTTTGCCAGGACGTCCCATGAGGCAAAGCGCTGACGCCTCGCAGCCCTGCCAAAGCAGCCACAGACTCCCCCCCCACTCACTCACAGACACACACACCCACACAGTGAAAAACAAGTCACGGCCCAGCCGCTGAACTCGGGTTGCCGTAACTGAGGGGCAACGACGGGGCCACATCACATCTGACAAAACAATCATATAAGTTCAAACAAACACACACGCATCCGTACAGCATCATTATAAAGAGAGAAATGTGTTTATATTGATATCAACCTCTCAGAGAGGTGGGAGAGAATGAGGCAGACTAAACATTGGGAGGAATATTCGATATGCACTATCATTAAATCTGCTGTAAATGAACCCGTTGTTAGAGATGAGGCAACGACGTAACACTTACCGGGTCTTGAACTTGAACTACAAAGCGGAGAAGCTATTTGATGTTCATGATATGGTATAGGGGCTGCTATACATTAGGTGTATCCTCTTGGCCCGGCGGATCTATAGTACTGACAGCCTGTGTGTGTGGTGTAGAATGTTCACTAATGAATACCCTAGAGAGATTTTGCTTTGGGAGAGCAGACGAAAAGTATGGTTGTGCAAATGACACTCGCACATGCTTTTATGTGTGTAAATATGCTCTGCATACACACCGTACGCATATAAGAACGAGAAGGAAGAAAAGGCCACACGCAAAAGCAAGCGCATCCCTCCTCGCTGATTATATGTTTGAACAAATTGGTTTTGTAGTACAAAGCGAATCCAGACAGTTGTGGTGAAGCGTTTCAAGTTGCTTGTGTATCATATCTGTTTGTGAGTAAGTAATCTAAACTCGCTTGTTGTTCACTCTATGGTGAGTTCTAAATAAAGCCTGAAGCCATTCGTTTGATGTGTGCGAGCCAGTGAGTGTGTATATGTGAACAATTGTTTCATTACCCAAAATGAAATACCATGTTGAGAATGTAGCTTTTGTCAACACATACAGTGAAATCCAGTTTGTGCTCAAATGCATGAGGGTGGTCTGACACGTGGTCTGTTGGGTGGTGTTCATACTCCAGGGATGGACTGGGACAAAGAAACTGGGCTGGGAATTAGGCATAAATTTAACTAATTTAAACTACTGCCATAAAATATTCCCTTGTGAAAAAGAAGTACACGTGAGCAAACTATTACAAAGAGTAGGCTACACATTACATAAATAAAAAACTTTAGATATACGTACAGTAAATGCAAACTGAATGTACTGTTTTCGGACACTTAGGGCCAGTTTTACTAAACGGGGCAAATTAGCACGAGAGCACAATTCCAAAACAGCGCCGATGTGAGGGGAAATTTCTGCGGGTGATTTACTGACAACACGCAAATTAAAGAACACAGACGCAAGATCTAATTTACATATCGACCAACGCAATATACCAAGCGCAGCGCAAATTAGCATAGTCGCAAATAAAGAATAAAAAAATAAAGAAGCCACAGTACGTTGAAAAGAACCGGAGGACAAAAATTAAAGTTGGGGTATGTATTTTTTCCAAAACGCTTTAGAAAACTGAGTCAGGCCGAGTACCAAAACAAACTTGTAGCCAATCAGCAGTAAGGGGCATGTCTACTCATGATGTGGAGGAGAGAGCGCTCAGTGCACAGGACGGACATTAGCCGAGCCGAGCGACGAGAGCGGATAAAAACAAAAGAGGAAAATGTCTGCGGAACAAAAGAAGGCTTATGATAAGGCAAGAAGTAGGACTCGTGTAAATATCGGATCAGCTTTACAGTGCTGGAGTAACACACATTGCTTTCACTTACTGATGACAACATACCCTCGGCCGGCTGGCACAGCAGATTCCGCTATAATCGTTGCCTGGGTTGCGTGCGTATGTGTGGGGTGGAGCTATCAAAATAGGGGCGAGATCCTTTTGGGGTAGGGGCGTGTTTGTTTTGGTGATTTGAAATATCAACATTGGCTATCAGAAATCACTTACCCCACCTTTAAGGTTTGCTAGAAGTTTTGATAGACCTGGTATTGCGTGACTCCTAGTTGAGGGTTCCAAGTCATCTTTTATTTCGTGAATCGTGAAGCAAATTAAAAATAACATGGCTTGGCAAACGATATGTTCGGATAATCCTGGCATTCAAAATATATTAATACAGTACGTGTGGAAAAAATCCTCTCCCTTCTACCATGCGCTGTCTGTTCTCTGCAGTGCCTCCTTCTAGCAACAATAATTGCAGCCATTTCAAGTGCAAAATAGTTTAAGACATGCTTTTTTGGGGCGTTAAATAATGGCGCGAATGCCAGTAATTTGACGGGTGGAAACGTTAGTAAAACGCGTTGTGTAATTCATTTGAATCCTCTCCTCCCATAACTTTTGCGTCTGAAAGGGAAACTCCTAAAAATGCATATTCAATAAGGTCAGGCACAAAAAAACTGTCCACGCCTTTTCAGCGCTAATTCGTCACTGTGCGTCTTGAGTAAAACCTGACAGTACAATTTTAACACCAAAAGACGGTTTATGCTGACGCAATCTGTTAGTAAAACTGGCCCTAAATTGTATAGCAATAGCAATTAAATGAAAATGCATTATAATTTAAATATATAATAAATGCAATTAGAATGTCCACTTAAGTAGGATTTAAGTACATCTTTATGTGTAATTTAATAATTACAGTAATTTAGTTGCTTTTTAAATATGGTAAAAGTGCACTGCCAAGCATTTATGGTAAACTAAAATATATTTTAATGTAATTTCTATTGAAATTTTCACACACACACACACACATACACACACTTGTATGTATGTGTGTACCGCTTTACAATAAAATTCAATTAAAGTTTAATTAAATTTAAAAAACTAAACTATTAGTTAAAGCATAGCTAACATGAATAACAATTAACAATACTTTTAGAGCATTTATAAGTTATTGTTTAATGTTAATTTCTGCACATTTTATCATTTCAGTTTGTGTAAGTTAACAGTGTATTATGAACAAACATGAATTAACAATGAACAACTGTCACAATACGTTGGAGCACGGGAACGAGGAAACGAGGAGATGTGGAGATTTCACAAAATGAGAGTCTTTAATGATTCAACAGGAGACATGGAACACAAGGATGACATTCAACAAGTAGACCCGATGAAGAACTAAGGAACAGACAGGAACTTATAAACAGGATAATTACAAGTACAGGTGAGCGGAATCATAAAGTAATCAAACTAAACAAGAACAGGAAAAAGACCATAAAAGGAAACACAGGAAGAACTACGGAGGCAAAATGGGTCCAAAAGTCTTACATTTCGCCCCCTCCCGGAAGGTGCGTCCTCGTACCGTAGATACAACAGAGGGAGGGATGGGTGGGAACTTGGGAGGAGGCTCAGGAGGATGACGGACACCCGGGACGGGGCCGGCAGACAGGGTCCATGGGGATGATGAAGAAGAGAGGAGCCAGGGAGCAGACAGGAGGGGCTTGGAGCAGGAGGAGCCAAGCTGGACCCAGGCCACAGCCATTACGATGACCCACGGTGGAGCGACTGCGGACCAAGGTGGAGCTGACAGGAGGAAGGAGCCCAATGGAGCCGGTGGGACGGAGCGACGAGGTGCAGCCGGAGGAGCGGAATTCTGAGGTGATGGCGGGTCGATGGCCGACCAAAGCGGAGCCGGAGGGACGAGGGAGCCCGGTGGAGCTGGTGGATCAGCGGGTGATGGTGGAGGTGAGGGAGCTAGGAGCAGAGGTGGAGCCGAGGCGGAGGTGAGGGATGCTCCAGCCACGGTGACGATGGAGGATGGCAGACCAGCAGCGCTTGCACCGTATTGATGGTGGGCTGAGGGCGAGCAGAGGGGCTGCCAGACGACAGCGGTGGAGGCGGCAGGAGCAGGTGGGTGGGTGGTCATTCGTGAGCCTCCGGGCTCTCAGGGCTGCCCTCGGGGATCAGAGCTCACACCTGGCTGGACTGGGAAACAGGAGTAGCAAGTCGACCTCCAGATCTGTTTCCCAGTCTATCAGGTCCCCTTCTAAGTCCAGCAGTCCCAGATGTATAATTAGCTCCCCCTCAGCCGCAGTGCAGTGGGCGGAGCTCCACTCCGCGCTCTCACCGTCCACGTCTTGCTCCCTCGCGGTGGGCGTGGTCGCCGGCTCTTGCACCTGGTCTGACGGGTGGGTCTCCACATCCGGGGCGATCCTCCGCTCAGTCGCTCGGCATTGCGCTGGCTCGTTGATCGCGGCGGTAATGGGCTCTCCGTCATCGGTGGGCTGGGGCTGATGCTCCGCACCACAGGGAGATGGTGGGCTGGGCACTGGGTCTGGAGCGGATCTGGCGAGATCATCCACAGGACAGGTGGTGGATGGCGATCCGTTTCTCGCCAGAATCCACTCCACGAAGGCGGCGAAATCCTCTCGAGGACCATCTTCGGACGACCGCGCTCTGCTCGCGGTGTTCAAGCTTGCGTCAAAGAATGAGCAAAGCCTGTCGTCCGGGAAACTGGTGGTGCTAGCTAACAGCTGGAACAGTCTCGTATGGTCCTTGAGAGATCTGTCCCCCTGCTCCAGCAGGAGGAGGAGGAATTCCGGGCGGGTGAAGGGATCCATAAGGGGAAACACAACGGAAACAAAAACATTGTTTGTTTTTTTTTAAAACGCAGGGTAGACCCACGGAGGTAACTGTATTCGGTCGGGTCTTCTGTCACAATACGTTGGAGCACGGGAACGAGGAGACGCGGAGATTTCACAAAACGAGAGTCTTGAATGATTCAACAGGAGACATGGAACACAACGATGACGTTCAACAAGTAGACCCGATGAAGATCTAAGGAACAGACAGGAACTTATAAACACAGGATAATTACAAACACAGGTGAGCGGAATCATAAAGTAATCAAACTAAACAAGAACAGGAAAAAGACCATAAAAGGAAACACAGGAAGAACTACGGAGGCAAAACGGGTCCAAAAGTCTGACAACAACAGTATATTTGTAAATTAAGATTAACCTAGAGCAATAAATGCTTATTGTTCATTATTTATTCATGATGCATTAACTAATGTAAACAAATTGAAACTTATAACAAAGTATTACCAATAGGATTGTACAGAGCATCCATCCCCCATCATTTCTGGCTTCTAGCAGGTGAGCAGACTCATGTGACTGAATAGATTTCATGTGCTCATGTGAAGACAGATAACAACAGAAGTGGGATATGGCAGCCGACGGCGGAGAAGGAATACATCCGTCACTATAGCTTATATGGACCGGTATTTTTTCCTCTAATAAAAACCTTTGGGAATTTACTTTATATCTAAATTTGGTTTCAACAGCCGGCAAGTTGACAGATCCATTGGGAAAAATCCAGGGGCTCACAATTGCCAGTCTATCTCTGATGTGCCTTGACATGTTGTGCAGCAGCATTGAAGTTCAGACAACCTGGGTTTGGGTCTGGATGGTTGATTTGGGAACAGTGTCCCTCCCTGCGCTTGACTTGGGGGACTCCGTGGGTTAAACTCGAGAACAGGAGCCCTCCTTGGGCTAAACTCGGGAACAGGAGGTCACTTTGGACTGGATTCGGGGGCTGGAGCCCACACTGGAGCAAGCTCTGGGGCTGGAGCCGACCGCCTTCTCCTCCTTTGATTACCCTTTAGGTTCGGGGTGAAAGGCATGGTCGGCGGGCTTGAGTAAGCCGCGGCCGGAGGGCTTGACAGAGGAACGGCCGGCGGGCGTGAGATGGTTGATTTCATTATTCTATCTTCTCCCTAATATTTCTTGTTACTTTTCTGTAAACATAGTAAAAAGCTTTTTCACACAATCTCTTAACAATGTGATAAAGTGACAAGTGATAAAAGCTTTCAAGTAAATCATCCATTGTGCAAATAATTTATGACAGGTTCCATTTTGACAGTGTAGCTCCACCCACTGTGAATTCTGATTGGTCCTTAATTCTGCTCCACATAACTATATATTAATCATCAAATATCTCTGTCTACACTGAAAACAGAAATGCTGCATGATAAAATGCCAATAATGACTTGCTGCATTGCGACTGGTTAAAACATGTGAGGGTGTTTAACCCAGAGAACCGGTGATGAGAGGACTGAGAAGGAGAGAGAATGAAAAAAGGTGGAGAGGATAGGAACAAATGGTGTGACAAAGGCTGAAAGAGAGATTGATGGAGGGAAAGCAAGAGAGAAGAAAAGTGAGACTGTCATAAGCAAGGAGCAGGATGGCTGGCAGGGAGTATATTTCTGAGGGAGAGAAGGGAGCTTCCTTTATTCTGAGAGGAAAGTAAAGTAGATGAGATATACACAGAGGACAAAAGGAACCGAACAATAAGGAAGAGCTGTTTTATTCAGACAAGCATTAATATTTAACATTAGCCACACACAGATGTAATGAGAACACAAGAGGGAGAGAGAGAGATTATAGCACTGTTCCAAAACCTAGTGAGCTGCCTCAATGCCTACTATCTATAGCTAAGGCAACATCCTAACTGAAAGGGATGTTGTGACCAACTGGTAGTGCCCTACATAGACAGCAACTTTGCATGCCTCACAAATAGCTCTTCACGTTGGAGATGTGACTTCAGTAAAGTTTACATGTTGTTAAGCTAATGCTGTGGTGCCTTAAAATTTTGCCACAATGAGGTATCTTAAAAGGCAGCATAATTCAGATGCCTGGACAAAGTCAAGCTAAATAAATACATTTTAATATATGGTGAAATACAGTTTTCCATGTCCATATCCATGTTTCAATATTCAGTATTTATTATACAAACTAGTAGTAACAAGGGCTGACAGTATAAGATAATTTTCTACTCTCAAACATTACAAAACATAAAAAGAAAGATAAAAAATATAACATTATTGGAGAACTTATGGAATAGCTAATTATTTTAAAAGGTGATAAATATGATGGTGACAGGTGCACATTTGTTAAATTATGATTAAACATTGTCACCATAAGAAATGGATTCTAAATATTAATAACTGGATAATAATAATAATAATAATAATAGCTGTTATAATATCATTATTTTACTTTATCTTATATCATTTATTATCTTATCATATGTATATTTTAAATTATAATATAATATAAGGTCACACGTTGTTTTAAGGTCAAATTCTCACTATTTACTAACTATTAACTATGATCTTTGCCTCACTAAACACCTAATTTGCTGCTTACTAGTTAATAAAGTAGTTGTTAAGTTTAGGTATTGGGTAAGGTTAAGGGATCCAAAATATGGTCATGCAGTATAAAGAATTAATATGTGCTTTATAATAAACAGCCAATATGCTAGTAATATGCATGCCAGTTAATAGTGAGAATTGGTCTTTAAAATAAAGTGTCACCTAATATAATATAATTGTTATTGTCACTATAATATTAAAATCTGCTAACACTTTAGTATAGGGACCAATTCTCACTATTAACTAGTTGATTATTAGCATGCCTATTATATGCCAAGATACTGGCTGTTTATTAGTACTTATAAAGCACATATTCTGCATGACCTTAACCCTCTGATGCATGAATTATTAAATCACAAAGTAATATATTTTTTTTACATATTTGTTTTTACTTTTAAACAAGTGTAAAAAGCATGCCAAAAAATTCTTTGTCAATATATTGTATTTTGAGGGAGTTACATATCTGTCCACTGTAGCGGACACCATGCATCAAACGTATAAAAAGTGAATCAATAGAACTGTCACGCTTCACTACTGTGAAGAGCTCGGAGACGAGGAGTGGAATTCAAACATAGGTTTTAATCACATCCAGGGAACAAGGAAAACACACATAGCAAGGGTAGACATATACAATTCCGGACAAGGGAAATTCAGAAACACAGGGTTTAAGTACAAGGGAACTAATGGGACACACCTGGGAACAAATGAACTTAATGACAGGAACGGGACGGACCAAATAAGGGCAAAAGGAAACATAGGAAGCAAAACACACACAAAACACGGAACAGAGTCTGAAAAGAACTTAATGTGTGCTCAAATATTTACTACGGGAAAATGGTATGAATACACATAAGAACATTCAATAACAACAAGCTATGTCATGACTGCCATGGCCGCCTGGACTGCCTATGTCATGAGGGCTTGAGTAAGCCGCGGCCGGAGGGCTTGACAGAGGAACGGCCGGCGGGCGTGAGAATGCCGCGGCCGGCGGGCCCGACTGAGTAACTAAGGAGCCGAAGGAGCAAGGAGACCAGGAGTGGAATTCAAACATATATGTTTTAATCACATCCAGGGAACAAGGAAAACACACGTAGCAACGGTAGACATATACAATTTCGGACAAGGGAAATTCAGAAACACAGGGTTTAAGTACAGGGGAACTAATGGGACACACCTGGGAACAAATGAACTAAATGACAGGAACATCTGGAAACACATTAAATAATCAGGACAGAATACCAAATAAGGGCAAAAGGAAACCTAGGAAGAAACACGCACAA
>NW_015552625.1:5832251-5848606 GCF_001515605.1 Sinocyclocheilus anshuiensis | reverse complement strand
TGTGGGGGGGGGGGCTATTCATACACATGTGAGCACAAATACAAACACACACAAGCACACCCTCCCACCACACACTCGAACACAATCATGCACACATATATCTGCACTCATACAGTGTACATGTATACATGCCTACAGTTTTATATGACCTAATAAATAAATATAGACTGTAAGCATTGAAATAAGTGATAAAATCTGAAGACTATTTAATATTTCTGTTCAATAAAACCATTCAAGTATAAATTATATCATAGTTTTAATAAAACATACAAAATAAGGCACAACCTATATATAGGCCCATAGTCAGAATTATACCCTTTGGTGCATGACGTCCACTGTAGTGGACAGATATATTTTCTGTCACAGAAAAAAAATGTACAAGAAAAATATTGTTAAAATCTGGATGAAACTATTTCTGACATTCTATTTAACTGAAAAATATTTGTTGTACCTGTCTGGTTTTCTGAGAATAAAATTATTTAACTCTTATTCCCGAGGTACATGGTGCATCCCCTTTTCCCACCACCATTTTGAATATATTATGCAATATCTCAAAACAAAAAAATAGATGAAACGACGACAATTAAATGGAATCGTAGACAACACTTTGGGGGTTCGTCAGTTGGTGGTTGGGACATGATGCTACATCTTAAATAGTTCAAAATGGCTTCCAAATATCTGTCCACTGTAGTGACCACTATGCATCAGAGGGATCCCTAATCCTACCCAATACCTAAACTTAACTACCATACTAACTATTAATAAGCAGCAAATTAGGAGTTTATTAAGGCAAAGGTTGTAGTAAATGGTTTGTTAATAGCGAGAATTGGACCTTAAAATGAAGTGTGATCTAAAATCTTATAATATTGTGCATATTTGCTACTACATAAAAGACAAGTTGGAAACACAGGGATGGGGACAGACCAAGGACACAAATGGAATAACCAGTCTATGACGCCTTAAAATGCTGAACCTGTAGACAGCTCACTAGGTTGCTGGAGCGCAGCCATTTTTTCATGTTCTCTTTGTTCTTTATAAACTAACTCAAAGGTAAAGAATAACCAAAAACTCATTGTGTGTAACTGTGCGACTCATCCGGCTTCAGGTCAATGTTTTTCTCAGATTGCAGATTATTTGAAGAGAAGCACTTTGAATTAAAGCGGAGAGCGTGAGAGGGGCTGTTAAAGCAAAGGTCAGACTGATCCTCAAACCTCAGCTAAGCACCACGATAATGAAAAGGAGTTTTCCGAGTAGAGGCCTCTTCTCTTTCTTTTCTTTTCTTTTTCATATCCCTCCTCACACCTGTTTACTACAGGAAGCGATGATGTCAGCCTCTCAACCCTCTGGCAAATGGCAAGGAGGGGAGTGTGTGTGTGTGTGTGTGTGTGTGTGTGTGTGTGCGCGCGAGGAGGGTTTATTTATCAGTAATCCTGCTTTTTTATTTCCTCTGCGCTCAGACTCCCACAATAACACTCAACTGTGCGAGTTTATGCTTTGCCCCTTTCCTCTCTCATTCTCTGTGTCTGTCTTTCTCTATCACTCTCCCTTTCTTTCCCCATTTCCCTCAAAGAAATGAATTTCTCCTCTTTACACGGCTCTGTCTAATTACTTTGGAGAGGAAGGGGGGAAAAGAGGGAGAGACGAGAGAGGGGTTACATACAAAAAGAGAGTGAAAAAAGAATACGCCGCATTCTTGTACTGCTCTACACAAACGCAATAAAGAAATGGGGGCTGGAGGGGCACGATGCTGTCGAAAAAAAGACTCATTCCAGCAGGAGAGGCGAGGGGGAGGGGTCTCTGAATAAATTAATCAGCACGATTGGCTTTTTGGAGGCTGGAATGGTGAGCTGTGATTGGTCAAAGAAAATGGAATGGATTGTGAGGAGGGGGCTCTGATTGGATGGAGCGGCTGTGAGAAAGGGGAGACCCTGACTCGCCTGTGTTACTCCGAGGCTACGCGGCCTGACCTTCAGCACACACATACGCGCATACAAACACACAGAAGCATCACACCTCTGTGTGTCTGGAGAGGGGTAATTAAAACTTCAGGAGGAGGGAGGTGAAGAGGGAACGGGTGTAAGGGTGGCCAAAAAAGCAAGTGTGTGTGTGTGCGTGTGCGTGTCCCTGCTGTGTCAGCCCTGCAGACAGACATCTGCCTCATTATCAACAGCACTTCACTGCATGAGCTCCATTATCCCTCTCTCAAGTGTCCCCGAGTGTGTGTGTGTGTGTGTGTGTGTGTGTAGTGGCTGTAAGCAAGAGAATGTTCCAGATAAAGAAAATATTTCATGCTGATTTCCATTCATGCGTCTGGTGAAGTGCTTGTAATAAATTTAAATATGTTAAAATATTCAGAAAATCACTCCCCTTGAGCAGTGGTAGTTGTTTGTTTGTATGAGTGTTATGTGAATATCTAAAAAGGCTTTTTGATGTCTGTGCGTCATTAAATAATTACGCTGATAACAATGATGCAAGCGAGTGCACCTCTGAGGATCACTGACTGAAATGAACTGGTTAGACATTATGTTATACTGTTTGAATCTACTAGTTTATTAAGATTATTTTAATCCTGAGAATAAGGGTTACATTAAGAAAAGTCATTTTTAAAGGAAAAGTTCACACAAAAATGAAAATACGCCATCATTTACTCACCTTCATATTGTTCTAAAATTTTATGTTTTTTTCCCCTTCTTTAGCTGAAAAGGACTAAAGCAGCTGTCACATTAAGCACACAAAATTTCTAAGGGTGCTTTCACACCTGGCCTGTTGTTTCGGAACCTGGAGCGTTTCCCCGTTTAGCTCGGTTCGTTTGGGCATATGTGAACACGGCAATCGCGCTCGGATCCGCGCCAAAACAATCGGTCCGAGATCGTCTGAACGAGGTGATCTCGGCTCGATTGAAAACGAACTCTGGAGCGGTTCGGTTGTAGTGAGAAAGCAATCCGATCTAACGGACCAACGAACCAGGCTATATCACAATGTATAATGTGTAATTACGTAAGTTCCGTGAAAAGCATCAGCTTTGTTGTTTTGCTAATACTTCAAAATGAACCTGTGAATGTCTGTGGGTGAGCACATCTTCGCCATTCAAAATCAAAGCGCACTTTTTTCATTTTATAATGCCGTCTTATTGCTCTTCTTCCTAGTATGTGCATTTTAAAAATGTTTTCCTGATGAATCCTGGACTCCTGCTCAAAGTGATAAATTAATATAACGAGTATGACATCTACAAAAAAAAACAAAAAAACAATAAGCCCGCGAAGCTGTTGTCATTCCATCCTAACGGATGACAGCTGTAACAGCTCAGTGGAATCCCGGAAAATAAACCGTGGAACTTTGACCAACGAGAGAACAGTTTACTTGCGCGTGACTTGTATTAACAAATTTGGTCCATTTAGAAACATTGCCGTATGAAAGCGAACCGCACCAAGAATAAAAAGCAACATTGTAATAATTTTAATCCCTGTTTCGGAACAAAGCAATCGATCTACAGGTGTGAAAGCACCCTAAGAAAACTGCAATGCTTGTACCATTACATCACACTCTGCAGCTTTTTAAAAAACATCATTCAAAATATAAAAATATGCAATCTACTCCACTTTACTGCAGTGTTGCAATCCTGCAGATTTGCATTCTTTTAATTTGGCTAAGAAGTCAAGCAGTGATATAACAGTCTTATATTGGTCACACATCTTCACATGATACAAACTTAAACTTTAGATCTTGAGAGTGAAATTCGTATGATTTGCATTTGTTGTCTCATGTATTCGCATATGGAAGTCACTGATTGCCTCTTAATGTTGAAGAATGTACTGGCTACTCTTTTCCATAATGAAAGTGAATATCAATCTAGACTTCTAAAAAGAACCATACAGGTGGAAAGTACTGCATTCAACATGTGCTCTAAGTCATAAATCCTTTAAAGCTGGTATGATATGATGTATGATGAGCAGATGAGCTCTTTATATCTCTCATATTTCAGTTGTACTTCTGCATGATGAATGCAAACATTAATGTTGAACCATGTTGTGTCTGAACTATTTTTGAATAAATAAATATATGAGAAAGCAATGGGCAAGATTTCCTTGAATAATGACATAAAGGGACAGTTCTGTCTGGATATTTTAGATCTGTCGTGGGCCCTGCTGACGGCAACATTAGTCAAAAAGTTTCCCCGTGCATCATCAGCCTCAAGGTTATGTATTTTACAGCATACAGTGCTTTTTACACTCTTAGCTCTGAACTCTAAAGAAGTTTTTCAGCTTTCTCAAAATAAGATTTGCTTTACACTTTTTTTTTTCCCATCTTTGTGGTCACCATACTGTTGTTGACTAAGCCTCCCAGCAAGGTTAAATTAAACTTTTTTATAGTTACAGTTCTCATTTTGTGTTGTACTTCAGATCAATACATTTGAGTCACACCATAAAGATCACTGAAAGAGATAAGTGCATTTTCACGCCCATATGCGATGCAGAATTAGATAATAGATCTTCACGCCTGATGGGTCACAAACTCTCATACTTCATATAAGAACGTTTTTATATTGATTTTTACCATTGCATATCTGCTAGAGCTGCTGAACGAGTGAACAGCAGTAATAAAACGAATTCAGAAGTGAAAATAGAGTTTGGTCTCAGACTGAATAAAGCGCCCTTAAATAAGTCTGATTTCTGGTGTCAGCACCAACACTGCAAGTGCCTGAGATGAAAGTCACTTCTTCCATTCAAAGGCCTTGAAGATGCAACTAATAATGACATCTCGTTCAGAGCTGACGTCAAAACGGCCAGACTCCTTTAAAGGGCAGATTCGGTGCGAGCGTCGCTGCTGCCTATCAGAGTGAGTGTGTGTTAATGTGTCAAGGTACACCGAGCAATAAAGGAGAAAGAGGTTTTTGTAAGTGTGTGTATATGAGTGCGTGTGGTGGAATTCTTCGCCGTCAGTAGAAAAGGAGCACTGTGAAGGTGAACTGGGGAGGAGACCAATGAAAACACCCCTTCCCACACGCACACACTCGGCCGTTGAGCGTCAGTAGTGTAGTGCTGACTCTCAGTAAGGCCCTCTGTCAAGGACCGAGTTAGTCAAAGGAACATTTCAGCAAAAAATGGAAAAAAGGAAATAAGAAAAACATGCTAAACTTCCCCTGTGGCGTCAGCTACCTTTAAAGGTGAAGGCTGGTGGCTGAAAGAGGCCAACCGTTCTTCTCCCTCAGGAAAAAAAACACAAACAAATCACCTCGAATAACTAATTCATGTCTATAAAAAGACGGCGCTTTAAAATTAAAGACCTGACAGGAGCTGATTATGTCTGACTGGTGCTGTATTTCATTGGGAGGCGACTGAAGCGCCTTTGAGTTTGGGTTCGTTTGGGCAATTCCATCTGGACCCTCTCCACACTCCTGCAGTGTTCACTGCATTCACCGAGACAGAAGGAGTCCACACAGCACCATTAAATATCCAGCCTCAGAGATTCACTTTATATCTCACTATTCGACTCTTTGTTCTAACGCTACAAAGCTTCTTCTGGCTCCAGTTTGAAAGACGGGGAGAAAGAGGTGTGTGTGTGTGTATTCATCTTTGAAGATGAGGAGAAAAGGGTTACTAAAAATACATATTTGAAAGAGTACTGTACATTAGATGTATGTTTTATATAACGTTTTAAAATAGATAATGGAGGAAGCAAAGTATGTGGGTAAAGGAGTGAAGGCCATAAGCTAGCACATGATTGTGTTTCTGAAAAACAGCAATGTTTTAATGAAATTCTATTAAAAAAATCAATTTAAAGAGCAAAATGTCAGCAGACGAGGGAAGTGATTTATTTGTGACAACATGCTTTTGCTGTTTCCATGGATACTTAAATAACATTTGTTTGACCTTTTATTACGGGACCAGAGAAAACAAAAGCGACACATTGATTTTCATTTAATCCATTTTTTTTTTTTATTTCATTACAAGTTTCGATTACGTTGGCTGAACAGGAACAACTTATAGCCAGGATTTTATACTGGACCAAAATCTATTTTTAAAACATTATTCTAGACTTGCTTGTTTCAGAGTTGCCGGTCAAGTTGAATCCTCTAATATTGTTAGCAACACTAATGGTTGTGTCAAATGCTTATTCGATCACAAAACACTGACAATGTTGACTCAATTTAGGTCTAAGCTGTTTTTGCCTGGAAGGTTCCAACTACCCCACAGGCAGTGTGTGAGGTATTGTTCAATTCTGATTAAAGCCTTGAAGCGTTAAAGCTGTAAAGCTGCAGTCCAGGACAAGCTTGTGAGCTCGTTCTCTCTCTGAGCATTATTTATATTCACATTATGTTCTTAACTTATGCTTATCGACTTCACACACATCACACATTAAATAGCAAATGTGAGTTGGTTCTAAGACCCTTTAGGGCAACTCCTACACTACGTTTGAAATATTTAGTTCAGTATGAAGTTAATACTCTAAAATAATCAAAAGTGACAATAAAAAAAATCTACTTCAAATAAAAATTGTTCTTTTGAATTTTTACTTCAAAGAATCCTGAAGAAAATGTTCCAGTTTCCACAAAAATATTAAGCAACACAACTGTTTTCAACACTGATAATAATAAGAAATATTTCTTGAACAGCAAACCAGCATATTAGAATGATTTCTGAAGGATCACGTGACACCAGAGCCTGGAGTAATGATGCTGAAAATACAGCTTTGCATCACAGGAATAAATGACATTTTAAAATGTATTAAAATAGAAAAGTTATTTTAAATTGTAATAATATTTCATATTAGCGTTTTACTGTATTTTTAATCAAATTCATGTGTTCGCCTCAGTCTGCCCATCCAGACTTAATAGTTCATGGTAAACAAACTTGGCTTGCTGTCCTCGATGGAGGCTTGAACTCAAGACTTGATGTGAGCTACGAGTTCAACACTCCATTGCAGTACTATATAGAGCGAGAATAACAGAAATAGAGGAGACAATGTGGGGGTGGAGGTATGCCGGAAGAATTGTCCCTGGGATGTGCAATGACTGCTGCTTATACACCCTTGTGAAAAATAAATGTACTGAAATACATTTATTTCATGCTACGTATACTACAAATACATTTACATATTTATGTGCTTAATAAAAATACCCTGCAACTGTACTTTTAGTATACTAAACTGGTATATTTAAAGTCTGCTAAATTGGAACAACTCATTTTGTACTTAATGCACTTTAATTGCACAGAAGTAGTGCTGAGGTCCAACTAAAGATATACTGAAGTATATTTGATTGTGCTAAAGTGGAACTATTGCAAGTATACTTCAGGTACACTTTTCAAATATCTTGCATTTAAAGATGGATATTATTCAAAAATCATACAATCCTCATCAATTGTATCATTAAAACACATTTTAGGCTTAATATTAAGAAATATGCATTGTGCACAAGTATTACTCCAAATAAAGTTTAATTATTATTTTTATATCAGTAATTTTTGAGCGATATGTCATCTATACTTAGTACGAAATAACTTTTTTTTACAAGGGTTGGCTTGGAATGATGATTGACAGAACTAAATGATTAGGCTCCTCCCTTTTGGAACTTCATATCCATTTAAATCCAGCCTTGGAGAGCATAAGAGATGTTCACACACACACACACACAGGTTTGTTTTTATGGTTTATGGGGACTCTCCATAGGCGTAGTGGTTTTTATACTGTACAAACCATATTTTCTATTGCCCTACACCAACCCTACCCCTAAACCTACCCCTCACAGGAAACTTTCTGCATTTTTAGATTTTCAAAAAAACTCATTCTGAATTATTTATAAGCCTTTTGAATTACGGGGACACTGAAAATGTCCTCATAAATCACCTTCTCGTTGTAATACCTATGTCATACCCATGTTATTATACAAATTTGTGTCCTCATAAAACACATAAACATGCACACACACACACACACACACACACACACACACACACACAAAAACTTACCAAACCCTATTTTTTTTTTATTGAATTGCATGATATACAATCTAATAATGTGGTTTATATGGTAATATCTTAATTTCTTTATTCAAGTTAAAATTTGATTTCAATGGACTGTATCAACAGGTTACACAAACAAAAGACACTTACTCTAGACTTTACATCATTCACTGGGACTTGAACCAATGATCTTTTTGTTGCCCTACCAGTTGAGCTTCAGGAAAACATCTTTATGATCAGATCAGCTCAATTTTTACCCACATTTTTATTTTATTTGAAAAAGTTTTTTTTTTTTTTTTTTAATTTTGCTGTGTAACTATAGCTAAGAGAAAGTGTGTTTCCTAGAGCAGATGATGGCATCTCTCAACTGTTTGTCCAGCTCTAACAGAGCATGACTTATACTGTGAAAGGCAGGATCAGGCCTCAGAAACACAGATAATAGAGGGAAAGTGTGATGGGGGCTCTGTGCTTATTTACTTATCATCTTAACTAGATGTATACTTCAGACATCCTCATTATTCCTCATAAACCGCAGGCCAATTGAGTGGAATCATTAAATCTGAATTCACAGTCTATTGCTATAACGACAGTCCTTTCTATTTGAATATATAGGCCTAAAATTCATAGAAAAATATAGTTTAAATTATAAAGTATATTTCCACAATGTGGGGTCCAGTAGTCCAAGCTTTTCCCCACTCCTTTATCCTGAGGCATTTTAGAAGGAACATTCTGGAAGAAACATCATAATATTTTAAACTTCTCTGCAGGGCTAGATTTAGCAGGACACAGCATTATACACGGATTTATACACAGATTTTAACCATCATTTAAGTGTGATTTTCAAATTATTGTCCTGCTTTTCCGATGTATTCATTCTCATTCAGAGCAGCACAGAACAGGTTAAGCATCGCTGCATTTCATCAGGCCAGATAGCATGGATGCAACATGGACGGGGAGCATAAAGAATGGGAGAGAAGCCGAGAAACAATAGAAAGTGTGCAGCACACACACACGATTCATCAGCATTCCGAGAAAAAAAATCACAGTGGTTTATAGCACCCCTGGGTTACCAACATGCCAGAAACACTTCCACTGTACGCTTGGCACTGCCAGCATGTCAACACAAACACAAATATTCACACCGCAGTAAAACACAACATTCCTGCTTATGTGAGCACCTCTATATCTTTTTAAATCTGTTTGTGTGAGTGTGTAAAATGATATCCGAAATGTGTGAGTGTGTGTCTTTGCCTTGTTAAAGTTAATGGGCTTAAGCTGAATGTTCAAATAAGTACAAGCTAGAAAGAGAAGGAATAAATAAAGAGAGAGAATTTATTTATTTTTTATTTTTTTGCCTTGTAACGGTGGAATAGGAGCCCTCCCTGGGCTATACTCGGGAGCAGGAGCCCTCCCTGGGTTGAACTCGGGAGCAGGCGGGAGGCCATGCGGCCCCAGCCTCGGCCACTACGGCTGGAGCCCTACTACCCCCCCCCAAAAAAATACTTGGGGAAATTTGCGGGGCTGTACTTGGGGCCAGGAGCCCTCCCTGGGCGTAACATTACATTTACATTTAGTCATTTAGCAGACGGGGTTATCCAAAGCCGACACTGGGGCGAGCTCTGGGGCTGGAGCCGACACTGGGGCGAGCTCTGGGGCTGGAGCCGACACTGGGGCGAGCTCTGGGGCTGGAGCCGACACTGGGGCGAGCTCTGGGGCTGGAGCCGACACTGGGGCGAGCTCTGGGGCTGGAGCCGACACTGGAGCGAGCCTCATTAACGTCCTTTGGGCCTGCCACATTAACGTCCTTTGGGCCTGCCACATTAACTGCCGGCTGACTTTACTCGGGAACTGCTGGCTGACTTGGGGGAGCCGCAGACGGCGGCGGACTGGTTCTGGCTTGGGACCGGACACTCCCCGGACACCGGAAGACACCTTCCCTCCAACTTAGTCCAGTGGCTGGGAGGTCCACGGGGCAATGGTAGTTGGCCCCGAGCCAGAACAGCGGATTAAGGATGGCGAGCTTGCAGAACTCCCTGGCGTACTCGTAGAAGGGGAGATCGAGGCGAGCTAGGGCGGAGAAGCGAGCGGCCATTTCCATAGCCGCGAGGGGGGGAAAACCAAGGAAAACAAAAACTTCGCACAAAGGCTTTTTGGGTCCGGTATTCTGTCACGGGTAGCTACTGTGAGGAGCACGGAACGAGGAAACCAGGAGACCAGGAGTACAAACCAATGAGTGTATTTCAATTGCGGGGAATCACACGTAGCACAAGGGAGTTGACATAAACAATACCGGACAACACTAACTAAAAGGACTCAGACTTTTAAACACAGGATGAAGAGGGACTAAGGAGACACACCTGGAATCATAGGAAATTAAACATGGGAAACACCTGGGATGAAATTAAGAGAATACGCGGGAGACAGAAACTGGGTCACCGAAAAACACACACAAAACACGGGACAGAGTCTGACAGAAACTCTTACACTAACAGGTTTAGAATAATATAAGTGTGAATCACTTTATCACTTTAAAGGGATAGTTCACCCAAAAATTTAAATTGTGTCATCATTTACTCACTCTCATGTTGTTTAAAACCTGTATGAGTTTCTTTCTTATTTTGAACATAACAGAAGATATTTTGAAGAATGCTGGTAATCAAACAGTTGATGGTCCCCGTTGACTTCCATAGTATTTATTTCCCTACTATGGAAGTCAATGGGGACCAACAACTGTTTGGTCCTTCAGAATTCTTCAAACTATCCTATATTGTGTGCAACATAAGAAAGAAATGTATACAGGTTTGGAACGACATGAGGGTGAGTAAATCATGACAGAATTTTCATTTTCAACTATCCCTTTAAGCACACTTTTCACAAGGGGTAGCATGTACTAAAAATAAACAATGCCATTTAACAGAGAGTAAGATAAAAAAAATATATACTACTGTAGACTTATAAGTCTACAGTAGTATAAAATCAAGGAAAGATAAAATCAAATGCTTTTATTTAGCATATTAAGAAAAATTGTTAGCCTGCTTTTTTTTTTAGAGATGTGTATTCGAGAAAGACACAAGAAAAGAAGAGCAGCATTCAACTGGCCCAATCAACACACACTCACACTCACAACCAGGCACCTTGTGTGCCAACCACTGTAAATATTTAGAGGTCAGCAGTCACTGAGTGGAAAATCAAAGCCTTCGGACATGTGTATGTGTGTACGCACATCGCAAACCACTCTCACTTTCAAAGACTTCTTTTTAACTCCCCACACTGACAGGGAAAGAAAGCAGTTATCTGTCTGGATGTGTGTGTGTGTGTGTGTACTTATCTGCACTGTGCCACAGCACTCAGGGCACCACATTAATCAAAATGTTAGAAAAACGTTTCCAGTTTAAATAAACAACACAACCCAGAGCAAGACTAAGTGCACCAAAGCGGACAGACACACACACACACACACACACACACACACACACATACATTCACAAACTACTAATCTCTATGCTGCAGCTCTATCTCGGCTTGTAACGCAGAGACGGTGTTGTACATTAGTCGCCAACATTTACATCGGAAAAACAGAACGACTCTGACAGGGTCTGATTTCTGAAGATGTTTTAGGCACATCAGAGTGAGAATATCTGTGTGTGTGTGTGTGGATATGTCAATGTTCAGGAAAGAGTTCATGCTCTTATTAGTGCTGCTTGTGAAGCAAAGATTCACTACAATTCGTCATTCTTCTTCTTCAGGACCAAACTTTTGTCTGTAACTCATCCCACGAGGTTTGTATATATGCCTCAGTCACTGTATCTCTAAATGTGCTGCTTATTGAGCAGAGATGAGCTTGAGCAGTAGGGTTGTGCCAGCCAACAATTATTATTATTATTATTAGGCTAGTAATATTATATAATTTATATTAGGGCTTATTTGTCCCATAATATTTCTTTTTCCGCGTTTTACAGTGTTGCACTTTATAACAAATCACACACGAATCTGTTGAGTTTATGAATGCATTGGCCAATCAGAGGCCTTTAGATGAGTCATTGCTGAAACTCCACAGTTTTGTTGTTGAGTGCGCTCGCTGACTGAATTCTGCTCTCGCGCGAATTCCCTCATCATAAACAGCAAAGTGCAGATGTATGTGTGCTGTAAGTATAAGAGATATATTCATCATACAGTGTAGAAAGCTTCACTGATTATAACGGGAGTGGTTTTTAAAGGGGTCATATTATGCTTTTTTAAAGATCATAGCAGAATGAAGCGAGAGAGAGACTTGCCCCGGGAGCGGGAGAAACAATCTCCTTTTGTGTGTTATTGTGTGCGTCTGTGACTAATAGTGAGTATCTGTTCTGCTTCATAGACTATTCTCGTTAAAGGCACAATATGTAAACAAGATTTTCATAATAAAATATCCAAAAACCACTTGCACAGTGTTATATATTTCATGCAGTTGTGCAATGTCGTAATATCAGCGCCATTGGTTTCCACCTTTAGAAACTATGGCACACGTGAACAAAAATGCTGCTGTACAGTTAAACTAAATCTATTACGGCTGTCGCAAATAAAATGAAAATGAAATGAAAGTGTTGACTGCAGCATTAAATTTAGATCTGCTCAATGGTGCACCAAGATTCTTTTCCCACGTTTTTACAGTGTTGAGCATTATAACAAATCACACACGAATCTGTTGAGTTTATGAATGCATTGGCCAATCAGAGGCCTTTAGATGAGTCATTGCTGAAACTCCACAGTTTTGTTGTTGAGTGCGCTCGCTGACTGAATTCTGCTCTCGCGCGAATTCCCTCATCATAAACAGCAAAGTGCAGATGTATGTGTGCTGTAAGTATAAGAGATATATTCATCATACAGTGTAGATAGCTTCACTGATTATAACGGGAGTGGTTTTTAAAGGGGTCATATTATGCTTTTTTAAAGATCATTATTTGGTGTATTTGGTGTAACAGAATATGTTGACATGCTTTAATGTTCAAAAAACACATTGTTTTTCAAATACTGTACATTATTGTAGGTCCTCTATGCCCCGCCTCTCTCAAACGCTTCGTTTTCTACAAAGTCCCTCCTTCCGACAAGTGCAGTCTGCTCTGATTGGCCAGCTGACCCAGTGCATTGTGATTGGCCGAACACCGCAAGCACTCGTTGGAAATGTAACGCCCCTTACCATAATCGCGAGCTTCATCTTTCAAAATAAATGTAAAGACAGAGCCCGAAAGGGGAACAGAGTCGTGTGACAGACACAGTGATGAAGCTGGTATGTGTGCAGTACACAAGCCACGGTTAAGACAGCTGACTCCACTGTGATCTCTCTCTCTCTGTCTCTCTCTCTCTCGCTCTCTCTCTCTCTCACACACACACACACACGATGCGCAAAACTCCGCATTTGAACAGTCAATAGCAAATACTTAAACTAATAAAACAGTAGCTGATTCAGAAGCGCCAGATTGTCATAGCAAAGTCAGAATTACCTCCTCTCCTAGGTTCATGAAACGGTCGTCCATAAAATGCATTGCTGTTCTGTTGTAAGTAATCTTAAAGATTCCTAAATGCATCTACTTTCGGAAGGCCAAATAAAGTGCTTTTGCTTTCGCCTAGAAACACACAGCGTCTCCCTGACATGGCTGCTTCAACACTAACTGCGGTTACTGAAACCACGCCTTCTTTCTTTGCGTGCACATTTGGGCGGCATTATGCAAATATTTCCACATAGTGAGGTAGATATGTGGGGGCGTGTTAGAACGAGCCGTTTTAGGGGGGCGTGGCAGAGTCTTAACTTTGATAAAGAATATCTCTTTGGTTTTGAGACTTTAGTCTTTGCAACTTCAGGGATCTTATCTATGCACAATCAGCTTGTAACACTCCAAAGAGAAAGGAAAACTTGAAATCGCATCATATGACCCCTTTAAAGTGCATAAATAAACTCATTCTAGACTGAAGTCAGTGATGATGTTCTTTGATAATGTAAATGTTCTTTACTCTGTAGCTGCTGTTTGAATAACTGAGGAAATGTAAGCATTATAGTAACTTACAATGTTTCTATTAAATTGTAATCAAGTTAAAAACAAATTCAGTCATATTAAAAATATTTTACGACATGACATCCGTATGCTACTTGACTAAAAAGATATAATGTGTAGTTAATAGATTTCACTAACATTTTAGCTTTTAGATTTTAGCTTTTAGCCTTACCCTAGAGTTGGTTTACTCTCCGGGCAAAGAAACTAAGTAAATAATTAAATAAATTAGCATGATAATGTGGTGTATCGGCGATCTCACAGGCTGACGATAGGACGATATGACTATAGAGCTTATTACCCAACACTATTGACCGGCTCTGCGATTTTTGCCTGGTGAATGAAAAAGCAGACTTTAAAAATCCTATATATCTACACTGAAAACGGTTAATTTGACTGAAAAGCCTTGACAATCTTGACATAAGAAAGACTATTTTGAACCAGGTAAGTGAGCAATTATTTAGTAACGCCATATAAACCACCCATAACTCTTGAGCGATCTCCCAGAACAACTTAGCAACCATCTAGCTATGCCCTAGTAAACACTCAGAAGGCCCTAGCAACAGCTTAAAACATCCTAGCAACCACCTAGAATACCCTAACAACCACCCAAAACATTCTATCAACTTAAACAGCCACCCAGAAAACCCTAGCAACCACAAGAAAACCCTAGCAACTGCTTAAATTCCCTAGTGACCACCAAGAACACCCTAGCAACCCCTCAGAACACCCTAGCAACCACAAGAACACCATGGCAACTTCCTAAAGTGCCCTAGTGACCACCTAGAACACCCTAGTAATCCCTCAGAACACCATAGCAACCACAAGAACACCCTAGCAACTGCCTAAAAGGCCCTAGTGACCACCTAGAACACCCTAACAACCCCTAAGAACACCGTGGTAACCACGAGAACACCCTAGCAACTGCCTAAAATGCCCTAGTGATCACCTAGAAAATCCCAGCAACCACTTAGAACACCGTAGCAACCACAGGAACACCCTAGCAACTGCCTATAATGGTCTAGCAACCACCTAGAACATCCTAGCAACTGCTCAGAATACTGTAATAATCACGAGAACACCCTAGCAACTGCCTAAATGCCCTAGCGACACCCTAAAACACCCTAGTAACCTCTCAGAACACCGTAGTAACCATGAGAGTACCCTAGCAACTGCTTAAAATGCCCTAGTGACCACCTAGAACACCTTAGCAACCCCTCAGAACACTGTAGCAACCACAAGAGCAACCTAGCAACTGCTTAAAATGCCCTAGTGACCAACTAGAACACCTTAGCAACCCCTCAGAACACTGTAGCAACCACAAGAACACCCTAGCAACTGCTTAAAAGGCCCTAGTGACCACCTAGAACACCCTAGCAACCCCTCAGAACACCATAGCAACCACGAGAACACCCTAGCAACTGCCTAAAATGCCCTAGTGACCACTTAGAACACCCTAGCAACCCCTCAGAACACCATAGCAACCACGAGAACACCCTAGCAACTGCCTAAAATGCCCTAGTGACCACTTAGAACACCCTAGCAACCCCTCAGAACACTGTAGCAACCACAAGAGCAACCTAGCAACTACCTAAATGCCCTAGCAACCACTTAGAACACTGTAACAACCACAAGAACACCATAGCAACTGCTTAAAATGCCCTAGTGACCACCTAGAACACCCTAGCAACCCCTCAGAACACCCTAGCAACTGCCTAAAATGCCCTAGTGACAACTCAAACCATCCTAGTGACCATCCAGAACACCCTAGAATTCATACAGAACCTAGAAACCTCCCAGAAAATCTAAGCAAGTGCTGAGAATATCTTAGCAACCCCCAGATCTCCCTAACAATTACACCGCCCAAGTGAAAAAGACGTAGTATTAAATGTATTAAAAATATACTTGAAATTCAAGTATAGTATAATTTAAATATAGTAAGTATGTCTGAAAAAGCACAATTTAAATATATTTCTTTTTCACCTGGGTGGACTCCCTAGCAACTGGCTATTAACAACCTAGAAACCCCTCAGGACACAATAGCAACCACTGTGCCAGCAACTAGCAAACACCCAAACATCATGTGGTGAGTTTTTGCACAGACACGCTCCAGTCACATGCTCTTCTTGTCATATATGTACAGCACATTGACCTCATATGTATGTACATCCACTCAGTTTGACATTTAACTGAAAGGGTGCGTGCTCTCTGAACCCCACTTCATCTCCATACATTCTCCATCCGTCATAGCCTCCGTTTAACCACATGTATGTGTGCGTGCCACAGGTCAGGAACATCTAAATGCGGTGTGTATGTTTATGTGTGGCGTTTCAGGGAAATCTAAATGTAGTTTATATGTGAGGCTGTT
>NW_015552625.1:5828395-5831801 GCF_001515605.1 Sinocyclocheilus anshuiensis | reverse complement strand
TGTGTGTGTGTATATATATATATATATATATATATATATATGTGAGGCTGTTTGTGTGTGTGTGTATATATATATATGTGAGTGTCTGTTTTTTGTGTTGCGGCAGGTCACCCTCTCTCTCACTGGACCTCTCTTTGGAAGCCTACCATATAATTTACTTTAAGCCAACCAGTTGCTATTTTTTCCAACCACTAATTAATTATAATTCTGCAGTTTCATACAGTCAGTAAAAAGGCATGCGAGAACCTACCAAACGAGTTCAGAGAGGGAGAGAGGAAGAGAGAGAAAGGGCTCTTGTGGTTTTGTGTTAAAGCATTTACCCTGCCTGTCGTCTTTGTGCCTCGAACACAAACTCCCTTTCAAGACTTTTCACATATTGCAAAAGGGCTTGAAGCAACTGCAAGATAACCAACTGAGACGCCGATGAAATCAAGCAGAGAGAAGCAAAAAAGCCAGTTTGACGCTGTGTAGAATATATAAACAAACTGTGCACTGACATAGAAACACACAAGCAAATGCAAGCCTCAATGAAAAAGGGAAGTTGTTGTTTTAATAAGAAAATGTGCAGATTTTACGGTGGCCGAGAAGTGCAGAGCAAATCACAATTCTGAAAACAAAATAACAAATTACAAACGCAAATGCAAGTCTAAAAAACAAAATAACAATTCAGAAAGCACAACAACAATTCAGAAAACATTATAACAAGTCAGAAAACACAATGACAAATTCGAAAACAAAATAACAAGTCAGAAAACACAACGACAAATCAGACAAACCGGAAGAGGTAGGTATAGTTTGAGACAGCGCCATTGGTTTGGGATTACTCACCGCTGACTGGACGAGACATCTGTCAATCAACGTATACAGGAAGAACCAGCCGAAGAACAGCAGAGTCGTGGTAGAAAGTTCGGAGATGGTATTAAAGTAGCTCAGTTTAAATGTATTGTATGAATTGCCCTTACTCTGGAATAAAAAATACGGGGTGTCTATTTAGATTTAGTTAAAAGTGGCTGTAAATCATCAGCTCTAGTGGCGCAGATGGATAAGCTCCGGGTTCCATCCCGCCTTTTGCCGAACTTTTTTTTTCTCCCTCCCTTTTCAAATCTCGTATTAGAAATGGGTTCTATTTACACTGAGTGAAAATAGCAATATTTTTTAGCAATATGCTATTTACACTAAGTGCAAAAACCTATTTACACAATGTTAAAATAGCATGATTTCTACTATCAAGTATACTACTTGTTGCAAATAGTGGCAATTATCTGCACTTCAGTATTGTAGTACATTATAAAACAGTATGCAATAATAACGTATTGTGTAAATTATAATTTTAATTGTAATTATTAAATGGATGCCACCTTATTGGTACAATAAAGCCCTCCCTACACCTACCCTAACCCTACCCAATACTTTATTTTCAACTTTTTGATTATTTCCTTAATTTTTACTGAAAACAAATGCCTTTACGAAAGTTCGGCAAAAGGCAGGATCGAACCCGGGTCGATCGCATCAAAGAGTCAATGACACGCACTTATCCATCTGTGCCATTGGAGCAGATGTTTGACAGCCACTTTTAACTAAATGTAAGTATACACTCCGTATTTTTTATTCCATAGTAAGGGCAATTCATACAATACATTTAAACTGAGCTACTTTAATACCATCTCTGAACTTTCTACCACGACTCTGCTGTTCTTCAGCTGGTTCTTCCCTGTATACGTTGATTGACAGATGTCTCGTCCAGTCAGCGGTGAGTAATCCCAAACCAATGGCGCTGTCTCAAACTATACCTAGTTTTTTAGACTTGCATTTGCGTTTGTAATTTGTTATTTTGTTCTCAGAATTGTGATTTGCTCTGCACTTCTCGGCAACCGCAAGATTTAGGCCCAAGTAACTCATAATTATACAAACCACTTACAAAACAACCTGGTACGTGTACAAACCAACCACATTTTCAGATGTTATTCATCTCTCATCAGTTACGCAACTGCCATTGTTCCAATTGAAATGACATCGAGCCAGATTTGGAACATGTCTAAAACTCTAATTTAGGTCATTTTGTTATTTTCTAGCAATAAACAATGAGTTAAATATCAAGCCAACAGTCAAAATTAGGACATTATTGTATTATTTTGAGACAGACCAAAATCCTTATTTGATGTGGTTCAAAGTAACAATTTTTCATGCTAAGTTAATTATAAACTTTATTAATACATTTTATGGATTTTGTCCATTCAGATGTCTGTAAACTTTTAGACTACATGCTATATTTGAAAGTGTTTTGTCATGATCCATTTGTGTGACACCCTGTCATTAAAGTTTGAGTGTTTTTAGGTCCACCTCTTGAAAGGGATTTACTGTGTTACTTCCCTGAACTGTTTTTGTCTTCTCTCATCTGTCAAAGCACAAGCTGACAGATGAGACTTAGCCTAAATATTTAATAATACTGCTAAGCTGCCACGACAAACACCAGTGACATTTTAAAGTGAAATCTGTTGACTCAACAAATACCTGCAGTTTGGAACTGAAATTAATACAAATTATGCTGAAACTCAAAAGATCTCTACTATTTCTGGACTAGCATTACCTTACAATTACAAAAATATCAGTGCAAATAAAGTAAAAATTGTGAGACTTCAATGCTATTTATGTATTGTACCAGTATTTTATAAAACAGACAGACGCGATTGTAAATGCTTATTGGATGGGTCACATTTGACCTGTTACTGCATGCTTTCTATGCGCATTAGTGCCCACCCCCTTTTTCAGTGGTCTTGGTTCCGGAAGTATTTTCCCCATTAATTTTTCCTAAAAAAAATCTTTTAGTTATAAGCCATTAACCAAACCAGCTACAAGGTGAATATAATAAAAAAGAGCACTGTCTATGACTAAAAAAAAATAAATAATAATAATTAAAATTGAGAATCAGACATAAAAGACAAGATTTTTTACTTAAAGGGGTCATATGATGCGATTTCAAATTTTCCTTTCTCTTTGGAGTGTTACAATCTCTTGGTGCATAAAGAAGATCTGTAAAGTTGCAAAGACTAAAGTCTCAAATCCAAAGAGATATTCTTTATAAAGGTTAAGAGTCAGCCAGGCCTACCTAAAATGGCTCGTTCTAACACGCCCCCACATGTCTACGTCACTATGTGGGAAGATTTGCATAACGCCGCCCAAATGTTCACACAAAGAAAGAAGGCGTAACTTTTATTCTCGCTGTAGTATTGTTGTTGCTGCCGCCATGTCGTGAAGGCACTGTGTGTTTTGTTGTGAAAGCGAAACTACTTTGGTTGGTCTTCCAAAAAAGGATGATATTCGCTTCGTCATGCCTAGAGCTGATTCGTGCTGGTCGCTGAGGAAATACATCAACTTCGCGCTGTGGATCGCCGGATCGGCTTTCACC
>NW_015552625.1:5801097-5828131 GCF_001515605.1 Sinocyclocheilus anshuiensis | reverse complement strand
GATCACAAATGCAGACATGGTTTTATGTTTACGCGGCGCGATGCAACGCAACGCGTAAAAAGACAGTATAAGTCATTATAATCCATAATTATGTCCCCACTGGATGCAACGAATGCCTCGTTTATAATGGGTTTTCATGTTTTTGAATCATCGCTCCGGCCTGACAGGGCATCATCACAGTATGGTAGGGGCGTAACATTTCCGTCACACGCTTGAGGTATTCGGCCAATCATAACTCACTGGATAGCTGGCCAATCACAGCACACCTCGCTTGTCAGACGATGAGCTTTGTAAAAATCGACGCGTTTCAGAAAGGCGGGGCATAGAGGAGAAACAATAATGTACAGTATGTGGAAAATAATGTGTTTTTTTAACCTTAAACCGCATAAACACATTTCATTAGCAACATCATATGACCCCTTTAACTGTTTTGAGGGAAAGAACTTCAATCCCATCAAGCATTGCGGATAACAATAAAAATAAAAACGATGGATAAATATTCAGTTATTGATTCAATCATGTTGATTATGTATATAGAAACTATTTATTTTACATTTATTCCAAAATATGCATATACACAAACATTTAAAGGGATAGTTCCCCCCAAAATGAAAATGTCTTTTTTATTAATTACTCACCCTCATGTCGTTCCAAACCTGTAAGACCTTTGTCCATATTTGAAACACAAATTAAGATATTTTTGATGAAAACCGAGAGCTTTTTGAACCTGCACAGACAGCAACGCAACTGACACATTCAAGGCCCAGAAAGGTAGTAAGGACATCATTAAAATAATTAATGTGACATCAGTGGTTCAACCGTAATTTTATGAAGCTACAAGTTTACTTGCATGACAAGAATGTGATGTATAACTTTTATGTGTCCAATCAAAAATGACAGAGCAGTTAAGTACAAGAATGTGCACAAAGTAAACAAAAACAACTTTATTTAACAATTTCTTCTCTTTTGTGTCAGTCTGTAGCTGCTGACGCTGGAGCCAGTGTTCTGACGTAGAACCCGGATGCGCTGCGGCTTGTTTGCAAGCAGAGGAATGCACACACACATGTGTCATGGTACAGTACTGTCATGAACGCAAGTCTAATACTGACACAGAAGAGAAGAAATTGTTGAATAAAGTCGTTATTTTTGTTTTCTTCGCACATAAAATAGTCAGTGCTTCATGGAAATGGATGGGCACTAAAGAATTTTTTAGCGTGATCTGCTTGTTTTGATTCTCTGATTGGTAGCACAGAATCATGGGTAATGTTGTTTTTCCTCTGTCAAGCATGATTATTTTAAAACAATAAGTTGAATATATTCATGTATTAGACTGTTTAACCATAATAATTGCTGGACAACTGTTTATTAATTATAGTTAATATATTTTATAACTTTATTAAATTAATAATTCTGTAACACTTTAGAACAGGGAACACTTATTCACTATTAACTACGAATTTTCCCTCAATAAATTCCTAATTTGCTGCTTATTAATAGTTAGTAAGGTAGTTGTTAAGTTTAGGTATTGGGTAGGATTAGGGATGTAGAATAAGGTCATGTAGAATAAGGCATTAATATGTGCTTAATTACTTCTAATAAATGGCTAATATTCTAGTAATACGCATGCTAATAAGCAACTAGTCAAGAGACCCTAAAATAAAGTGTTACCAATAATTATAATAATTGCAGATACTTACTGAAAATTGGAAAAAAAAAAAAAATCATGCACAGTTTCTCGTAGCTTATTGCTTTAACAATGCTCACAATTGTCCTAGCATAATTTCTACAGATAGCGTATATATTACTTTGCATGCCTCATGGATATCATTCTTTTTTGCCTACAGCCTACACAGATACCGAATGTTACTTGGCCTTTGATAAGCTGGAGAAATCAGATGACACAGGATTCGCATATTGCTTTGAACCTTGCATCCTATAGAATAATGCTGAAAATGGCAGTCCACCCACAGAGGCTCAACAGAAAGCACTCAATATTCCATGAGATGTTCAAAGTGCTCAAACTCATAGGAATAAATGAAAGTGAGTCCATGCAGTTTGGAGGGGATTCAACTGTTCTGCCGTTCTGCCTGAAGACATGGAGGAGACACACACACTCGCACATACAGCCACTTCCATCTGTACCTGAGACTAGGGCACTGGGACGGTCTGTCAGAAAGACACAACAAGCCCATGTCCCTGTGAGGACTTGATACTCCAGTATGGTTTCAATTGCTAATGTCCCAGAATGCTTTTGTCCAAAGTGTTGGCTGTGCCTTTTTTTAATGGACATAAATACACAGACCATTACACCTCAGTTAACCACTTTTTATGGTGACTTAGCACATAACAGCCCCTGCAGTGAGAGAAACAAGAGAGCAAAAGAGAGAAGCATTTAAAATATTTATTCAGTAAATCTCCTTCCCTGACACACACACATTCCCACACTAAAATCTCATACATCAAGCCGTAAGCACACTGAATACAATTTACCTCTCAAATATGAAAGCTTGTCTTCATTTTGTTACCTGTGCCAATACTCCTCCATCTACTTTATGTCCTTCTCTCTTCATTTCTCTTGCTTTCCTCCTCCTCAGACATTCTTGCCCCTCCTTTCCTCATATACTGGTCTTTGCTAATGCCTGCTATAAAGTGAATATGTGCTGCTGTTGTTAGAATGGTCATGGCATATGAGAGGTGTGACTCATGGGCCACTGCAAACGGCAGAGCAAGTGAGAGAAAGAGAGTTTTGTTTGTTTGTTTGTTGAGTTTCCAATTGTTCTCCATTATGATCTTACCCTTTATTTATAAATTAGCATGAAAAAGATTCATAAATGCTATAAAAAGCATTTTTTTATTGTTAGCTCATAATGCATCTGTCTACATATAAATGCATATGTAAATATATAAAACATCTAAAGCATACGTAATATACAAAACCTTATTGTAAAGTGTTCCTGCGCTATCACACTAATTTTCTCATGTCAAATTATCAACATTCAATATTGGCTAAAGGATATTGCAAAGTGTGCGGTTTTGTTATTCCTCTCATTTCATATCCCAAAAGGATCATCTATCACTATCCCCCCATCCCCCCACCCCGCCACGTGATGGAAAACATTTAGTTCACCTTACATAACGGCACACAATATAACCTGGGACATCAGCAGATTACATCAAACATCGCTGCATTTAGCGCTAAACTTTCACCTGACCTTTGACCTCTCTTTTGACAGGATAAACCTCACTGAACAGCGGCAGGTTTCTTTGCAGTCTCCCGGTTATTTTGAAGTGGTGAGTTATCATGTCACGGCTAATCCCTGGAGGACAGAGGCTTTAAAATAGTGCTTGGCACGGGATTAAAACATCTCAAATAGTCAGCTAGTCCCCCACGGCAGATTGAGGCAGCCCTTGAGAGTGCATTTTTTCACCTAAATTTGGTTTATATTTAGCTGTAATTGCCCGAAGTACAGTAGTGTTGATGTCTTTTATGAACACTGTAACCTCTCACCTCTCAGACTACAGCAGTAATCAGAAAGGAATCTGTTCGGCGCTAGTAGTTAGCTGAGACGCTAATGCTGGGTACCAAGAGGCGGCCTGAGCGAAGCCAGAAGCCAGAAAAAAGCTCAGGGAAGCCTCTTCATATCTTGCAACCTTCCAAACACTCCTTAATGTCAGAGAATCAGTTAAATTTGCTTTGTAATGACTTAACTTTGAACAGATAAGCGAATGAAGTTTAAATGCACTGTGTTTTGTGTCGTGGCAGAAGCTGCGTTCATTAGAGTGTTTGGTTTGCCAACTAAAGCCTGTTTGTTTTCCAGCAGAGCAGCATTACAATTTTCAGCATATATATATTTGAGCGAGTGCTCTGTTTTGAAAATCTAATTTTAAGAGATTATGTGAAATGGATGTTCCAATATTAAATTGAGCTCACAGCTGCATTAAAATTGTATGTTATAAACTGTCTCGCCACACTTTTTTACCGTTCCTCCCCCTCTTTCTATTTCACTCCTCTTCTCTGTCAGAGCGAGAGGAGATATATGTGCCAAGCAGACATAATAAAAAAGAAAAGCAGGGGAGGGCTGGAAAAACTTGAGCGAGACAAACTTTGTCATTCTGTTGCACATTTTGTGTTTGAGTGTCTATGAATCAAATCATTATTGAAGCTGCCGTCACACAAGCCAAACAGACAGGAAACTGGACTATTTTAGGCCTCACAGGAAACAACTCAGAACCATTAACACGTTTATGTATGCTTCATAAGCACGTTTTATGACAACGAACACTGTGGTTTTGAAATCCATTTGTAACAATTACTATAATTACAGATGGCACAGAGACTGTATTGTATTAGTGTGTTCAAGTGAACAGGTTAATATGAGTTACATGTAAACAAATGAGGCTAATGGGGAAGACTGAGGCTTGATTAGAAGGTTATTAGTTAGGAGTGGGGGGGAGCGAACACGAATGAGAGGATGTTAATTTGTCTTGGTCTACATGCTTCTTCACATAGCGTGTTAATCACCCAGACGCCATGCTAACGATTTTACAACAATAATGGGGTGGTTTAATTGAAATAGATTGCCATAATTACAGAGTGAGCGCTGCCAATCTAATGGCTGTAGGCAGCAGTGTTGGGGTCAGTCTGAACGCGCTCTCTCTACCTTTCCTCAACTCACTCTTTCTCTCTCCTGCTGAGCTCTAGTTTTTCTTTCTTTTGCTCCATTTTCCTCTCACTTTCACATATTACCTTGCTCTTTGGGCTTATTTCTTGCCCATTTGCTTCTTTTTTCATTTTCTCTTATGAGGTGATGTTTAATTTAGGGCTATATACTATTTTTTTTAATTAGCTTTTTTTATCTTGTTTCAAAAAAAATTTTTTTTTAAAAAGCTGAAGTATGTATTTTCTACCCCCAGCGACTGAATAGCAAAAATAACTGTTTTCAAACAGGTTTCCTTGAACACGCCTCTCATCTGTCATTAGTCAGACCAACAGATAGCCACGCCCTCAAACTCACACCATCTGTTGCTGTTGTCAGGTGGGTTGCAATGCTCAAACAGAGCAATGTTTTGACAGCACAGTGTGATATATTTTAAGAAAATAAACCTTCAAATATCTTATATTTGTTGCATATTAACATTAGAGAAAAAACATATGGGCAGAAAACGGAAGATTTCATAATTCCTACCTTTTCAGCTCATGTAGGAAGTAACTTCAGATTGATAGTTACTGTAAACACAAGAAAAAAGTGGCAGCTATAAATAGCTGTGTTTTTAAACTTTTTTAACAGCTAAAAGTTGGCACATTGCGTTTTGTCTTGATTCAAGTATCTACTCTGTTTGAACAGGCTCCTCCATTTCATGTGTTGTTTTTCTGTTTTATCAGTCCCAGACAAGCTTTCTCACTTTGAACTAATGAAGTGTCAGCTAAGACTTTCCAATAGACTGCAAGGCAGAAACCGTTAAAGAATGATTACTGAGAATACAAGCACATGCACGCACACTACACATACTCAGAAAAATAACAATGAAACCTTCGCCATGCGTGAATTCCTATTTAATTTGCAGACAACAGCTTTCAGCTTGTCTTGAATGGTGTGGAAACCTCATGTTGCCGAGTTACAGTAAGTCAAGGTCATATCTTAATAAGGAAATAATGTAGACCAACTTGCCAAAACTCTGAGAAAACAACACTTGGTTTCTGCCCATTTTGTTATCGTTAGAATGTACTAAGGTTTTGCGTAGTTGTTTAACAAAAATGCACTGTGGTGGTACAGTGGTGGAATTAGGTAATATGATGGTATTTTTATGGACACCATAATAATAAATGACCACACCATTCATATATCATATTATGTAGACTCCAAGACATCATCAGACTCCAAGATATTTCAGAAAATATCATTACCATTGCAAAAAACAAAACAAAAAAAAAAAATTTTTCATGGTACATCTTCAAAAGACAATACATTACCACGGTACGTCAATGGTAGACATTTAAAAAATATATGATACAGTATTACCATAGTATATGTTTTAAAAACATAACTTTACCATGGTACATGTCCAACTGAGATGGGGTTTACTTGTATACTTTACTTCCATAATATGCTGTGCTACCTTTCGCATGAAACTCTTACCCAATCTCAGAGCTTCATTCATTGCACAATCACACAAGCGTTCTTAAAGGGGCAGTTCACCCAAAAATGATCATTTACTCACCCTCATGTTGTTCTAAACTTGTATGACTTTCTTTTTTCTTTGAAACACAAAAGAAGACATTCTGAAGAATGGTGGAGACTAGGGCTGGGTAAAAAATATCGATATCTCGATATTAATCGATTCTCATTTTTACGGAATGATATTGATTCTTAAATCCCAAGAATCGATTAGTCTTTCCTGTTTTCAGTTAATGGACGGAACGTTGAAGGGCACTTCCCATCCAATATATCGCAATGTGCATTGTGCTTTGGTACTTTTAATATGAAACAAAGTCTCAGATTTTAAATTTTGTCCATTGTAGTGCAGTATTCAAACAATAAATGCCATTTTGGTGCTGTTTAATGTGGAGTGACAGATCGCTGGAGTGCCTCAGTTCAACAGATGCGGCAGCGCGAGGCGCGCGTGAACTGATCATCTCCTCCACATTAATACCAGTTTCGGCACAAAATAAACATGACTAAACATCCGAAGGTAAGTTAAAAGAAAGAGTACAACTTTACAATCCGTATCCGGTCTCATGTAATCGCCCAATCAGTGTTTCAGCTGCGCAAAGACGTCAATATAAAGTCTTGTAAACAATGTCACGTAACGTCACATTTACCTCAGAAACAAACATATTCGGTGACCATAAACTCATTAGTCAGATAGAAAAATAAACTGTAGAGAGGGGCATTTTGCTAAATATGCACCAAATAACATATTCATTATAAATTTTACTGTTCTTCAGTGTTTGTTTGAATAAATCCATCAAGTTTTTATGACAGCCACCACTGTTTATATTTAAAAAAAAAACTAATTGTAGAAATATTATCATGTAATTGTAACTTTATTATTTTAAAACTTCATTAAGTGTAATTTTAACAAATCAGTCCGTTTTAACCTTCAATATAATAGTAATGTAGTACCAACTGACTCTCATGTATACATACTGTACATATATATATATATATATATATATATATACAGTATATATATAAATTTTAGTTGAGAGATTTTTTTTCCTTGACAAAATTTGGCATGTACTGTATCTGATATATACAAAATAATCGATATTGATTCAAATTGAATCGGTAATCGAATCGAATCGCAAGCTTGTGAATGAGAATCAAATCGATTCGTGAAATTTGTGTCAAAACCCAGCCCTAGTGGAGACCAGACAATACTGGAGCCCATTGACTTCCATTGCATGTAGACATAAAAAAGTGACATTTTTCAAAATATCTTCAACTACTGTTATGTTCCACAGAAGAAAGAAAATCATACAGGTTTGGAATGACATTAGGGTGAGTAAATAATGACATCATTTTCATTTTTGGGGGGTGAACTATCCCTAACTATCCCTAACGGCCGAGACTATGCAGAAAGCATAACAGTCATGGTGTACCATACACTATGAGTTTATCTTCTGGGGAAAGGTGTTTATTAGCCAGCAGAGCCCGAGGGCCTGTGTTTATTGCGGGCCCTCACACTGTGTAAACACATGAATAAATACACTGAATGAAGAGAAACAAAAGAACTTGCAACATTCATTTAGAAGTAACCTGTGGTGTCTCTGTGTCCTACTTAGATGCCTTCTCTCTGAAAAATGCACTTCTCTTCCATTTCATGATGAATGAAAATCTGAGATAAAAACTTATTTGCGACAAATTACCAACAAGAGCTGTTAGCTATTGTTTTTGAGACAAATTGCAGGTTTAATAAGATCTTCAGAGAAAAACATGCCCATTTAAAACCCATTGAAGTGTTTAATTTGTAAAATGACAGGTAATAGAGGGCATATTTCACAACATGTCATGTCAGCGCTCTGACATTAAGGTGTATGAATTTCAGGAATGAGGAAAATGTCTTCCCTCCTCTCCTCTTCTGACTTTTCACAATTATTTTCCCAGAGATATGTTTTAAAAAGGTCTTACAATTACAGATGGGGTGTTGTGCAAGGAAACACACCCAGACACCTCTATGAACGAGCAAAATCACTGAAGAAAACACAACCAATACAGAAAACAGGAAACATTCACACTATAATTAGCAAAGAGGTGGAAAGTGCAGAATAATTTTGCTTACTATATGAGTTATGAAGGATACATCAAAGCATAAACATACACCAACAAACAGCAGGCAAAAACCTTGAGGCATAATGTTTTGATGGGTTTGTTTTATGTTTGAGCTCAAAGAGAATCAAGAACAAAGACATAGAAAATGCTCTTTTAATTTCTCTGGGGCACAATTTGCTTGTGTGTTGTATCTTGTGAAATTTAAACACAGGGATTGTGTTTCACAGCTTACAGAATTTACAGAAACACTGAAGCTGGTCAGACTCAAAAGGATAATCCATCTAGAAATGAAAATTCTGTCATAGCTTTTACTTACCCCCATGTTTTTCTCTTGTGGAACACGAAAGGAGATGTTTAATACAATGTGTGAGCTGCTCTTTTCCAATGACACTGTGATAGCCTCTGGTCTACCTGCACTGGATGGAAAAGTGCAGCATTCAGTAATAAATAATGACAGATGTTTCCCTTTTGGGTGAACTGTTTCTTTAAGACACAAATTTGAGGACTTTTGACAAATATTATAGTACTTGAAACTTTGTCTCTGTTGCAGTTACCTGTGTCTTGTCTCAGCCTTAAAGTTTTGCCATAGGCCATTTTTCATTTGAATGAGTGCAGTGAAATCAAATGTGTGTGGGAATACAACAGTCCATCTGATTGAAAAGAACATATTTACCATCTGTGCTGTCTGAAGGTCACATGCTGTTTTATTAATCATGTCTGGATTTGTTAGATAGTAAACACTGTTACCAATTAGCAATTTGTCAGGCTTTCTATCAATATTATAATACGAGTCACACTGACAACTCATTTGTCATTAAAAGGTCACAGCACCACAATTATCCAAGTCCTTCTGGCATGGAATTCTTGTATAATTTCTTGTAGAATGTTACATACAGTATATGGAATAAAGCAGGCATTGTGTGAAAATCAAAAAGAGAAAAAGAAAGAACATAATAATAAATAATACTGATAACTGAGAAACTTCAGTTTCAAAAAAATCATCCCCGCATGCATTTTTACAATAAATAAATAAATAAAGCTACAAGGTGACAAGTCACAACACCTAAAAATACACATTTTCTAAAATTGGACATTGAAAAAAAAATGTTAACCTTATATGTCAACTACCTGTTTGGAAAAATATTAAATGCATGTTAAATAAAAATGCCATTACTTTGGAAGTATGTTGGGCAACTACTGTATGCTTCCCCATGGACTTCCACAGTCTTTGTTATATTAGTTTTCTGTGGTAATTAGCAGCATGCCACAGATGCCTCTGATAGAGCCCAGAAGTCAACATGAAATCAAAACTGACCCTATTTACTTTCTTAATACATGCATGTTAATTAAAAGAAAAATGGCTTTGAAAAAATTTCACCTTGTCTCCAAGCCCTCTTATTTTCTTCCAAGCCATCTAAACTCAGATTTTTACTTGACTACATGTCTGAATCCACTGCTAAAAAAGTCTCATTCCTGATACTGATAATGCACCTAACCAAGACACACACACAGAGAGAACATGACATGTATAATAGAAGTGTTTTATTGATTTCCCATTCACATTATTCAGAGACTTTAGTTCCCACTAAGGCCTACTAACTGTGTCCACACACAGTACATTCTCTGTAGGGACCCAGTATTTCAAGAGTAACTGGCAGACGCATGTGCTACTGTATGTTACGGCCTTGGTCATGCAATACTCCCAAAGTGACATTAATCCACAAACACACGGACACACCGCTGCTTCACTAAAACGGCTCCGGTAATAAGACACTCCCTCAGAGACTCAACACACACAGGTAGACACATACATTTTGGAAACATGCGAACACATGCACACACACATGCATGCAGATACTGACAGAGAAGCTCTTTACTTGAGAGACCATCCACTTCAGTATGCTTCGGAGAAGAGTTGTTTAAGTGCGGCACAATGGCAGACGGGGGGCTTGAGTGGAGGAGTGAAAGATGGGGGGAACGGAGGTGTGGAAAGCCAGTAAGTGGAGCTGAATTCAGCGGGACAGTAATTATTTCTCACTGCTGGTATTTGACACCTGCCAGGGAACGTCTGTAAAAAGCCTGCAGCTAGCAGAACAGAACGACATAGAGAGAGAGAGAGAGAGAGAGAGAGAGAGAGAGAGAGAGTCTCAGTGCTTAGGGACTGATTGATAACTGTACTTACTCCACTCGACCTTTCACCCCCAGGCACTGAAAAGAACAATGAGACACTTCTTCACAGTGTGTGTAAGTATCTGTGAGAAAAAGTGTGAGAATCCGCCTCTGTGAGTGTGTGTGAACGGCCTCACGCACATGCATGTTTGCGTCGACATTTGCTTTCCGGACTGTAAATCACTATTACACTCTGCTATTGCAATTTTATAGTGTCACCTCACAAATCCCACTGGTTCAGTTCAATCACACCTATTGTTCTCTGACGGGTCCTGCTGAGGATGTGATATTCCCAGCCAACATGACACTTTTGCCTCATAAAGACGCGCAAGGCAACATTTCTCAAAACCACAATTTGGATAAGATTTCTGCATGCAAGTCTGAGGCAGCACTCTTTCTAAATAAAATAGTGGCACAAACCTGTAGTTGGGTAGCTGACATAAAATTTTAAACATTTTTCTTCAACTACAATATTTTTAACTATCCCTTCAAGAATATGTGTTTATTTTTCCACGAGTTGCATTTTTATATAGTACGCATTTGGCCATGAATTTGTGTGGTGTTTGTTCTACAAAGCAGTTTGTTTTCTTTTATGAGGTTCATTGTACTTCAAAATAAAGTTATGTGTGTGTTTTGTGGTTTTGTGTTTGTTGTTTGTGAATAAACAATGTGACACTCATTCAGTAATTAAAAAACACAGTTTATACCAAAATGACTTGTATACACTTTTTCTATGATGAACATGTTGTAATTGAAATTAATTTTGATTTTTTTTTCTTGGATAACATCAAAAACATCAAGATGGTAACTGTCTGGAGATTGCAAAACAGGAAAAAACTTGGCATAATATTTTATTATTATGTCTTTTTCAAAATCAGTTTTAAATTATTAAACGTAGAAAAAAAAGAGAGAAAAAAGCCAGTCAGTATAGCATAACCAGACCCCTTGACTGTATATAAAGTTAATTATTATTATTATTATTATGAAAAGGCATATATTGTACAGGTTTATAGGAGAACACTTTTATTTTGAAGACAAATCCATTTGTATTTTTCTTTCACCTTGAAAATAATGATTAAGGTGTTGCACTAACATTAAAGGAAATATACAAGGAAAGTATTTTAATAGCTTTTACTTGATGGTTACATTACTTGACATTTATAGAGTTATGAAATCAAACTTTTCATATTAACATTTCTCAAAAATGTATAAAACCAACCAAGACTGCATTTCTAAAAACTTGTCAAATGCCTTTTAAACTACATTTTTAAAAGATTTCTCCTTTCTATCATTTCAGACATCCTTATTTGGCCTTGACTCATACATCCATGAGGATATGCAAAAGACATAGCAAAATCCCATCTTTCCCCTCCACTGAAGACAGCATCACTAATAAACATTTGACTGAAACATTTTTAAAACTAAGTGATTAAACACATTTCTATGCTTGTGTGCATGTTTATATATGTGTATAAACCTGGTTGCTATTGTAATAGCAAATGCTGCTGAACGCAGCTTTTGTCTGGACACACACACACACACATGTTGTGTTTCCATGTTTTATGGGGACATTCCATAGGCGTAATGGTTTTTATACTGTACAAACTGTATGTGCTATTGCCCTACACCAACCCCACCCCTTACAGGAAACTTTGTGCATTTTAATTTCTCAAAAAAACTCATTCTGTATGATTTATAAACTTGTTTCCTCATGGGGACCTCAAAAATGTCCCCACAAGGTCAAAATTTACTAGTATTACTATCCTTGTGGGGACATTTGGTCCCCATAACGTGATAAATACCAGGTACACACACACACACACACACAGAGAGAGAGAGAGAGAGAGAGAGAGAGAGAGAGAGAGATGTGTTATTTTTTCTTCCAGACATATTTTTTTAAATGTGAACATCCTGTCAAAACATGTGAAGATTGCAGCATGCACAAAATATAAACTTCTGTCGTTATTAAATATTATGTTTCCCTCTGTGCATACATACAGGCTTACTGTAACGCTATTTTTAAGTTTTTTTTTTGGGTGTCTAGCAGCGCGGAGATGGTCAGAACATCCTTGAATTATTAGTTGTTTGTTTTTTTTGATGGCTAAGGATGAAAGAGATTAGTTGAAAATTAAAGGCTTTCATATTTACTCTGCTGGTGTTTTTCTCTTGTTGTACCGCTCTATAAACCCAGTTCGCTTTGCAGAACGTTTCTTTAGAGGTTCGTAAGCCACTGCCTCTATATGTGTGTGTGTGTTTGTTTTTGCAATCAGAGTCTGTTCTGTGGCTTATTGGTTTAGTGTAATTTGGGAGTAGCTCTATTAAAAGAGATGCTTTTGTTTACACAACATTTTGACAGCGTTCCCCTGCCCCTCCCAGAACATTATGGTTAGAGTGTGGGATACAGGCTTCATATAGCTGCACGAAGACAGACTTCAAGAAAGTGACCACACGACCATCCCTCTGACCATACTTAGACATGGTAACAGTGATTTTACTGCAGGAGAGAGCGTGTGTGTGTGTGTGTATGTGAGAGAGAGAGAGTACAGTAGCAGTAGTAGGTTTCTTGCTTGGGTTGGCATGGTTCTTGGTGAGTGAGGATTAAACATAGCACTGCTGACAGAGAGAAATGCCTTATACAAACAAGATCCACTCACAGAGAGATGCGCGAGCGAAAGACAGAGAGAAAGGAAAAGAACAACAAAATGACCAAAAAATGTCCACATAACAATATAATTAATTGGTCACACTGTAAAATATATATGGCAGCCTATTACAGTCAATTAAAGTTAACTCA
Organism: Sinocyclocheilus anshuiensis; assembly: GCF_001515605.1. Taxonomy (NCBI): domain Eukaryota; kingdom Metazoa; phylum Chordata; class Actinopteri; order Cypriniformes; family Cyprinidae; genus Sinocyclocheilus; species Sinocyclocheilus anshuiensis. Next base: position 5,814,895 of record NW_015552625.1, on the reverse strand, counting down.
ACTTACAACTATAAACTTGTGTTCATCTAATGAACTTAAAAATTCTCGTCAAGGAAACTAAGTACTGATAAGTATTTAATTCAAGAAGCTACAAACCTTGTTCCTTCATCATTATGTTTGATTTTCATTTCACTACGTGACATAAGCATTATATGCTTCTTAAAACTAGAGGCAAACATATTACCCTAAACATATTACCTTAGCAAATATTATAAAGGAATAGCTTACCCAAATCAAATGTAGCATTACATACTCATTTGCTCAATGCATCCTCAGCAGTGAATGTGTACCGTCATAATGAGAATCCAAACAGCTGTCAATAAAGCACCTTTTGTTAGCAACTTGTTTTAAGAGTATTCTTAAATAATAAATAGACTAAAAATGTTCATGCTAATTTTTTTTACAACAAGCCATGTTTAAATCCATTTTGCAGAATTTCCTCAGAAATCAGCACAGAAAATCCAAACATAGGCTAGATTGTAGATTCTGACTAGATTCATTTACTGTAACCTTGGCCCTATGACACACGGCAGAATGTGTAACCTCTGTATGATCAATAAATTGTTCTGTCATGGATTCATTTGATATTTAAGCCCTCAGCATTTTGAAAGGATCATTTTATTCAAATTAGTCTTCAAAGTTAGACAAGGACAATGCAGCTGAGAAAAGTGACAAGCAAAGTGGTCATACTAGACACTTTAACTGTGTGTACCAGGATGATTGGTCTTAGGTGTTTTAATGTGTCTGTATTTTAAGTGTCCATGTATGAGTATGTTCATGTTTGTGTGAGATTGAGTCCCACTACTGCCAATGCTTCTATTTTGATTTCTATTTGAATGTTTTTGAAAGTCTCTTTAACTCATTAAGACTGCATTTATTTGATCAAAAATACAGTAAAAACAATAATATTGTGTAATATTAACTATTTTCTATTTTTATATATTTAAAATGTAAACTATTCAGTGAAGCTGAATTTTCAGCAGCCATTACTCCAGTCTTCAGTGTCACATGATCCTTCAGAAATCATTCTAATATGCTGATTTGGTGCTCAAGAAGTCTTATTATCAATGTTGAAAACATGTTTGATACATTTAATACATTGTGATACATTTAGGATCCTTCATCATTAGAACATTTACAAGCACAGCATTTATTTTAAATAGAAACCACAAACATTTAAAAGTGTATATTGGCCATTCTGTGTCAAATCAACCAAAGACTATAGAAATACAAAGACGGTTCACTCCTATAGGCTACTTATGAATGGAAGAAGCTGCAATGCGCAATATGGCGGAATAGTCCCGCCTTCTAAATGAAAGAGTCCATCACTGATTGGTAAAGTCACTGCAGCGGCTGTTAGAAGCTCCGGTTCCCATAGAAACCTGAGGCTGGATCAGCCGATGCGCATGCGCAGTCATAAGCGTGTTGGAACTGCGTGTGTGCATTGGCTGGTCTAGCCTGAAAAATAGGCGTTTTTAGCGCTATTTGTGAACCTGGACCACAAAGCCAGTCATAATGGTTAATTTTTTTATTTAGATGTATACATCATCTGAAAGCTGAATAAATAAGCTTTCCATTGATGTATGGTTTGTTAGGATAGGACAATATTTGGCTGAGATACAACTAGGCTATTTAAAAATCTGGAATCTGAGGGTATATTACAACATATTGAGAAAATCGCCTTTAAAGTTGTCCAAAAGAAGTCCTTAGCAATGCATATTACTAATCAAAAATTAAGTTTTGACATATTTACGGAAGGAAATTTACAAAATATCTTCATGGAACATGATCTTTACTTAATATCCTAATGATTTTTGGCATAAAAGAAAAATCGATAATTTTGACCAATGTATTGTTGGCTATTGCTACATATATACCCGTGTTACTTTTGACTGGTTTTGTGGTCCAGGGTCACATTTGAGCATAAGAAACAACATTCATGGGGCAGTTCATTTCAGATTTTGTTGTTGATTTGAAAACTGTAATTGAATTGCGAGTTCAGCAAGCAGTTTTGAGATTACAAGATTCCCCCATTCATTTAAATAGGACTTGGTCTTGTTTGAGCTGCACAGAGGTGTTGCAAATATGGCCGCCGAGTGAACAGACTTTCCTTGAAAGGGACTTTGAATCAACCAAATTCCAGAAACTTCCGCAGCTCAATTTTCATTTTTTTATTTTGCCGATTTTAGTTTTTTTTTTTTTTTTTCTGAAGAAAGATAAACATGTATAGTGATGAAAGACAAAACATTAAACATCACAGATGTATGTTTATAGTTTCCACAATATTAGTTCTTCAGACCTTCCTTAATAAGTAAGAAAATAAGTATCATATGCAAAGTGAACTACAATTGGATTTTGACCACTGAAAATGTGTACAATTTAACAATTTACTCCTGGACTCATATTTAGATCCCAATGTCTCTGGAATTGACCCATACAGGGCCTTAAAAATTAAGATGCCAAAAGGGAAGTTTGTTAAGACCCAAAATCTAAAAGGACATTAAGATATCTTTAATATTGTTTGAGTTACAGGTCTGCAAACTTTGGAGAAAAAAAAATGTGAAAAGTGCTTTTTACCATTTTTTCAACAGTAACCACTGGCATATAATGCAACAAAGATTACTAAAGTCAACAGATTTTACTAATAATCCTATAGTTTTCGTTGTAAAAATAACATAATGATGCTGCAATCTTTCTAAAATAATTTTCACCCACCTGTAATTTGACTCTGAATCTCAGGTGAAAATTGCCATTTTGACCACTCTCTACAAAATAATGGATTACTCTGTAAATATATCTGTGACATTTAATATTTTGGCTTTCATCTATCTAAACATATTTATCTTTCTTCAAAAAAAAAAAAACTTTAAAAAAATTGAGCCGGGGGCCTCTGGTTGAGTTGACACAGACTGACCCTATACATTCTAAAACATCTGAAAAATGTGTGTTTATTTGTGTCATGACTTCACATATTACATATTTTAAGATCCTAAAACTTTCACTTTATTTTCCAGATTTAAACTTTTATTTATTTTTTATTTTATTTTTTTCAGATTTTAATGTAGTCTCAAATTTATACCTCTAAACCTGATTTATATGCATTTAAGACAGTGTGGACAACTTCAGATGTTCTCACACTATTAGGGAGGGCAATTGTAAAATTTGTATAGCCAAATCTGTACACACACACACACACACACACACACACTGAACTCCAGGAAGAAACAGCAAAAATACACACTTACATAGCAGTCATTCCTACCAACAGTTCCAGTGTGCTGTATACTCACTAACCTCTGTCTCCTACCTTTCTCATTCTCTCTCTCTCTCTCTCTCTCTCCTTGTCTGTCTGTATATCTGTCTGCCTGTCTGTCTTCTTCTCTCTCTGTAACACACACACACACACACACACACACACACACACACACACACACACACACACACACACACACATACATACTCAAGCACATAGTCATACCTGGTCTTCATCAGTCAGTGGACTCTTCAAAGAGCGGCTAATGCCCAAGACTAAGAGAAAAAACACAGACCTAGACAATCTGGCATCCAACAGCTTTCTTTTAGGTTGGCACAGAGGTGAAAGGTTTACAGAGGCTCAGACAGCTCTTCCCTCTGCACCTCTGTCTGTGTGAGTGTCTGCATGAGTTCCTGATTTCATAAGTGCATGCAGGATATGGTAGCTCTTGCTTCATACACCCCCACAGTCCCATCAGTACGGCTCAAGGACACCTTCATCAACACCAGGCTCAAAATGTGGCTTTACTCTTTTTATATTGATTGTCCTAAAAAGGACTTAAGGGAAATTGACTAAGACAGCGCCATTGATTTGTTCATGCTGTCTGCATTGTTGGGTACACGTAATGAACTTATGTATTCAGAATCCAAAAGTGAAGTAACTTTATATTCAGCTCTCGTTTTGTTTTCAAGCACCCATATTCAGTTACTGTTACTTTATAACATTTTGTTGAATGCTTCAACAAAAGAATACTTGCAGAATACTTGTTCAATAATTCTTTTGTATTGACGACCGATGTGATTGAAAATAATCAAATGAGAGATACCGTTTTTCTGAACGAAATGCCGCCTGAAAAACCAACAGGCTCGTTCGAGATGCATCCGCGCTGCGCAGAATGATCGGCGTATGACATCAAAGTACAGCGAGAGCAATTCTAAAGCAGAGATTGTCTTAATATAGGGAGATGAGAGAGGGTCTGTATTACGTTCTATTGGAGAAAGCGTAACGGCTAACTTGGATCACGTGAGCCTTAATAACCAATCACATTACAGCCTTGACATCATTGAATTTCCGTCAGAGTTGTACGACACTCAATCGGCGTTTACAGATATCATAGGAATGAATGGGAAATGCCGTAAGCTGTATCCCATCTGTCGCAAAAAGTCAGTTGCTGCGTCTCAATGTGCCTACTTATACTACGCCCTTAAAGTATGTACTCTTTTGGTGAAGAAAAAGTACACACTTTTGAGTGTGTAGTAGAAGAGTAGGCAAGCTTTGGGACATACTATCACGTCACACAACTGCGTCTTTAACGGACGCTCTGTCGCACCTGTTACATGCACCCTGTTACTGTAAACTGGCCTGTCAATCATCTTGTCACAGTTAACATCCTCCACATTTCATTTAATTTAACTTCCTACCGTACTGGAGAGAAAAGAAGTAGATCGTTGAGCTGCCAGTCGCAGGTCTTTAATGCTGAGAACTCTGCTCATATTTTCTGCATAATGATGCATTTAAAAGTTAACGACCAAATGGATGTTTATAAAAGTTCACATTCCTGTTGCAGATGAAATATAACACGGATAACAATCAATAAATATTTTTTACCAGGTTAAATGTTGATTATTAGTAACTCAAACCCCTTTTTGTAAACCTACCTAACAGCCGGTCACGCACATCCGCCATGTTTGTAGGGTTTTTTTCAACACATTTTATTCGTTTTTGTAGTTCTGGACCAAATCCTTCGCCAAAGCTGAATTTTCATAATTTTCATAATGAGCGTAATTTACATAGTGTGTTTGTGCTTTATTTAATGGCTTTATTTACATACTCATGTTGCGGCGCTATTTCAGCACATTTTGCGCAGACTAAACTGGATTGCGGATGGTTAATGATCAAGACACTAATTATTTTAACTCTCTGGCAGCCCTAAAATTGCTATTCTTGCTTTTATAGTTTTAACAAAGCAAATACAAATCTTTTCCCTCCACAACCTGAGTAGAGGGGTACCTGGGATTGTTTACCCCTGCTTACAGTGTATGATCTACAGTGTTTTTTTCTCCAGGGCAGGAAAAAAGTCAGCTTCCCACATCTCTGCAGTGGATGTGATTTCAGATCTCATGTCCTGCATATCCCGTGTCTGTGTGACCGCATGCGCAATATACAGTAATTTCAACATGCACTTATTTGTGGGGTAATTACCATGCATGCTGAAGCAATTAATATCTTAAAAGATAAGAGGAGATTATACCCAGAAATGTCATAATTACATTCGATTCATTTGAAGTTGTCATTCTCAACCTCTTTTTCTGTGGCTCATTCTATCCTTCTCCCTTTTTTAGGGAGTCAGATGAGGAGTGAGAGAGAAGTTTTGATGCAGACCACTGAGAGAAGCTCCAGAGGGAGAGAAAGACAGACAAAAGAAGTGACTGAAAGAGAGAGGGAGAGTAGTGGGAGATGTGTAATTTGTATTTTGGCAACAAAAACTTTAATCCCTATACAGTCCACCTTCATGAGGCCTGCAGTTTGCACCTCCTACTATTGTTGGACAGAAAGTAAAAGACAGAGTGAGGGAGGGAGAGAGACCGTGTTAAACCGAAAGAGAGATTTGGGACTGAGGTTGCTTCGTTGTCAGACTCCTACCGTTTTCTGCCTGACAGAGTTTGTTTAGAGCTAATCTCTGCTCTTTCATCCCCTCTGAAATATCTTTCTATTTTCTCTCTCACACTATTTTCGCGCTTTCTCACACGCTCTTTGGCTTGCTGTTTCTCCGGTGGTGTGGGGTTAGAGGTCGGTGGGAGGGTCTCAAAAGTTGTTGGACTTGTTTAACACGAGCTGCTCATTAGCATTGTGACAGGAGGCGGTCAAAATAAAGTTGCCAAACTGTGACACAAACATGTGCACCCAACCAACAGGTTCAAACATCTCTTAAATTAAGGGGAGAGAGTGTTTTGCACTCAGACTCTGTCTGAATGTGGCTGTCAGTCCTGTTCAAAACAATTTTGAAAAATCATACATTTACTTGAGAAGCAACACTGCATATAAATTGCACCTTGAATTTAAGTGTCTATGTGTTCTTGCACTGACTTTTTTCACTTGTTTTAAACTTAAACTAGTGAAAAAACATCTGCCAGCACAGTATGACAAAATGCACTCGCATAAAAAAATCATTCTCTGAAAACAATCCTTAATATCTTACGCAGTGTTGCTTTGCAGGCATTCATTGATCTAACCTTCAATCCATTATCCAAACTGCTTGTCCACTGCTTGTCCCAGTGTCTTGGGGCACCGGCTAGCGAACATGCTGGACATGCAGCCAGTGCTTTACAAACATATTTTATAATTTTTTTTAAATATATTTTTCAGGGAAGAAGACTAATTAAAAACTAAGTCATAATTATGAGATTAAAAGTTTAAATTGGCATAAAAAGCATAATTGTGACCATGATTAATGACTTTTTATTTCATAATTATGGCTTTATTTTCATCTTATTATTATGACTTAGTGTGTCCTCAAAGCATGTTTTTTTAAAACATGAGTTTTTGTTTGGTGCAAATGAACTTCTATAATTATTACTATCTATAATATCTATAATTTTGACTTTTTATGCCATAATAATGACTACACCTTTAAAGCGGAAGGTAAAAAGGTACAAAACTGTCACTAAGGTACAAAAGCTAAAAGTTTTGACCTTATTTACTCCTAAATGGTACAATATTACATATTAGTACTTTAAAAGTACATATTAGCACTTACAAATTTACATATTTCAAAGGTACCTTTTTCTCAGTGTAATTTTGACATTTTATGTCATTATTATGACTATGTCATAATTTTGACTTTTTATGCTATAATTTAGTTTTTTTTAATCTCATTATTATGACTTTGTATCTCAATTTTGACTTTTTATGTAATAATTATCATAAACCAAAGCATTTTGTCTTAGGTGATGGAAATGATATTTCATACACATGTAGTGGAGGGCAATATTTCAGTGTATGACCATAAAAATGTATTGTAAGGGAAACAGGTCAATTTAGCTCAAAGGGAATCATTTAAACATCCTGTGTCTTGGGCCTCTGTGGAATTCGGCTCCTCGTGTTTCAACTGTGTTTTGACTAAATCTTAGATTGTCTGATTCGGTCTGATACCCTACAGTATTGTCAGGTAACCCAAACAATGCATATAATACAGTATTAGACAAAAATGTTATATCAGTCAATCAACCTGACTACATTAAATTAAACCAACAAAAGTCATTTTTAAGGGTCAGATCAGGCTCTTTCTGTGACACCTGTAAGCTGGACACTGATACAGGAATGTTTACAGTTGTCAGTCTGTGTGAGCATAGCCTATAGGTGATAAACATGTGATAATGTTTCTGAAACAGGCCAAAGAGATGGACTCAAACTGAATGAGTGGGCGCTGGAACAAGCTGCATCATCTAAACCTCAACCAATAATATTAAAGGGGTCATATGATGCGATTTCAATTTTTCGCCGGATCGGCTTTCACCGTGGACGAAGCGGAGTCCAGCCCGGGGTGGTCACATGTGGTTGCCGCAAGCCTCCTTCGTCGAATCCACCGGCCGCACCGTTCTCAAGGCCGCAGTGTGTGACGCTGTGCTTCATTGTGAAAGCGAAACTACTTTGTTTGGCCTTCCAAAAGAGGACGATATCGCTTCGCCATGCCTGGAGCTGATCCGTGCTGATCGCTGAGGAAATATTTCAACTTCGCGCTGTCGATCGCCGGATCAGCTTTCACCGTGGACGAAGCGGAGTCCAGCCCGGGGTCGTCACATGTGGTTGCCGCAGGCATCACAATATGGTAAGGGGCGTAACATTTCCGTCACACGCTTGAGGAATTCGGCCAATCACAATGCACTGGATAGCTGGCCAATCAGAGCACACCTCGCTTTTTCAGACCGATGAGCTTTGTAAAAATCGACACGTTTCAGAAAGGCGGGGCATAGAGGAGAAACAATAATGTACAGTATGTGGAAAATAATGTGTTTTTTTTAACCTTAAACCGCATAAACACGTTTCATTACACCAAATACACAAAATAATGTTCTTTTTAGCAGCATCATATGACCCCTTTAAACAAACCATCAGCTCCTCTTTATTACATTTTCACAAAGAGACGAATAAAAGGGGTAGAGAATGGAGTGATGGCAACTTTGTGAGAAGCAGAGAACGGGGGAAGAGATGCGGCTCTTTGTCCACCCCCTCAGTCATTAGTAGTAAGAGAAGAGTCCTCTCTCAGCCTCTTTCAGTCTGTTTCATCTAACTCCCTCTCTCTCTCTTCCTCTCTCTCTGTCTCCCTCTCTCTCGAATGCGGAAGATTGCATGTCACTTTCAAACTCCTGTTCTCTGTCTCTTTCACTCTTTCGCCTTCGCTCCCTCCTCTATCACTATTTCTTTTTGATGTTGGCCTGATCAGTGAGGTTTGAACTGAAAAATCCAACAGCTAAAAATAGAGCTTGAACAAGCTGAAAATTGGCTTTAATCTGCTTGTTTCATAAAGGGGGTGTGTGTGTGTGTGTATGTGTGTGTGTGTGTGTGTGTGTGTGCACGTCTCTGTGTGTGTGTTAGGGTACGTTTAGAATCCTAGTGTGTAAACATGCATAATAATCATAGATTAAAAAATAGAGCTTGAACAAGCTGAAAATTGGCTTTAATCTGCTTGTTTCATAAAGGGGGTGTGTGTGTGTGTGTATGTGTGTGTGTGTGTGTGTGTGTGTGCACGTCTCTGTGTGTGTGTTAGGGTACGTTTAGAATCCTAGTGTGTAAACATGCATAATAATCATAGATTAATTCTGACCGAGAGCAAGGTTATGAGTTTACATAAACCTCAATAATAATTCTCATGTGTCTTGTGGAAGAGCCAAGATTCTCTGTCTCTTTCATAACCATGAAAATGAATCATTCAGCATTAGCAGCATGTGGGATATGTGGTAGCAGTAAAGGATGGATTTATGGTACAAGAGGCATCAAAAGCAAGAGTATACAGTTGCATTAGTAGCAATGTATATTCAAGCAGCAGATTATGAAAATATAATCACTGTACACTATACCACAAGGTTGCATGGCACCTGTAGGCTAAACTGTGTATTATGCATTCACAATATGTGCTGCATACATTTCATACATACGTATAGTAAATAAATATACATTTCACATACATATACTTTCTCATGCTAGAAAAAAATGCCACCTTGAGAGGCATAATCATTCTCAAGACCCACCATGAACTGTTTAGAGTGAAATATGAGGGAAAAACTGAATTTATTCTGTTTTAGTTCATTTTTTGTCATATTATTGTCAAATATATTGAAGTAAGCTAATGATTTACTGACATGGAACTTGCAGTTCAGTGAGTCATATGTTGGATTCAGTAGCCGCTGTGATGGATTTGGTGAGTTTATTCAGTGAGGGATTTGTGAATTGATTCTAACCGGCAGCTTATGCATTTGTGAGTCATAAGAGTCATTTGTGAATTTAATCTTCACAGCACAGGTTCAGGTTTTTTTTTGTTTTTTTTTTGTGTGTGCAGGGTGAAAAAATGGTGTGTGTCACAAGTGTGTCACAGATCACAGAAGTGCTATGTCATGTGATAAATATCTAAGTTATGCCCACCTTATAACTTGTTCATTCAATATAAGAACTTGTATTTTTATCATGATTCTTTTTAAATTGAATGTCTATTTCCACTGTGTGGTCCATAGTATGAAAACCACTGCTATAGTGCATACTGCATACTGCTACCACAGTTGAATGAGCTGTTAGGGGTATCATATATAAATCTCTTAGATAAAACAGGAGTGAACAGATGACTCACAATAACACCCCAAATCAAACCCTCCTCTGTACCACCATCCAGTCAAAGCATTTATCATTTTAAATCAACTGTAGTTGATGACATTCACCTTCAGGCATTTATGCACCTCAAAGACCTTCAATAAAACAGACATGTAATGATGCATGCAAATAGATGTGCTTTTGACAAACTGAACGTTAGCATAAACATCATGTTGATGTTCTGAATATTTGGTAGTTTTATACAAATGTAAAGTTTCACTGAAAAGAATCTTTGTTCTAGTTTTGGATTCGTGATGTGAAAACCAAATTTTGAGGAGCTTGAAGGAAAAACTTTTTTCATAAAAGATCAGATAGAACTGAAATAACTGTGAAAGAGCTGTGAAATATTTAAAAGGGTGATGTCACTGGCTTATTGGATTGGCTGTTAACTGTGACATGGTTGGCGCTTCTTCAAAGACAAACACACATACACAAGGACATACTGTAACTCTCCCACCCAGTGATTTAGTACATGGATAAAAACAGAATACTTGTCTGTGCAACAACGGTAAACACTGTATGCAGTGGAGATTAGTGCTGTATTTGCATTTTGCCTCATAATTCACTGCTAGCACAATGGCCATTCATTTTAGCATTATTGGAGATCATACTAGAGACTTACTCAATATACCTGTGACTGTACTGTGGGCAACTACATAACAACTTAAAGCCATAGCTCAAAAAAAAAAAATCTATTAATATTTTACCATGAAGAACATTGGGGCAAAAAAAAAACTTTCAACATTTGCCTATTCAAATTATTTTTGAGTGAACTATTGTAAAAAAACATAAAATAAATAAATAAATAAATAAATAAATAAAAATAGCATAGAGTGCTTATTACAGAAATATGTGTGAACTGAATGTAATGTTTTTGGACACTTTTTTTTTTGTTGTGGCAGGTTTTGGTCAGGCTCTTTTAAGGCCAAGCGCTGTACAGTGGGGTTTATAGAGACTGGCCAGTAATCCTGCTCTCTCTTAAGGCTCAGTCTGAATCTCAATAGGAATGTAGGGGGCAGATTTACTCCTAAATCCGTTGGTAAACATCACACCAACGCTGCTCTCTGAGTACCAACAGGTCTCCTATAATTGTTCTCTGTGTGTATTTGTGTGCCTGTGTGTGTGTGTATACAGCGGAGGGTGTTTCTTTGTTTGTTTTGGTGACTCACAGTTCTTGGCCCACTCGCTTATTGAGTTAGATGCTAGGCTAAGCTAATCTCTGCGAAGGAAAAACAAGCACATGGAGAAACTAATTTGTTCTGCTTTTCTTTTTTTATTGCTGTTGTAGTGGAATTATGTGACCCTTACAGCAATTTCTATGGCAGTGCCATGGTAAAGTGACGGTGTTGCCATGGTACATGTCCAAAAACCATGGTAATACCATAGTACATTTTTGTTAGTGAATGCTAAGCTAGCAAGACAGCAGATTGATTGCTCACCAGTCCATGAACATGCTACTTTTCCATTGTTTTTCTATGTAAACACACACTACACGAATGAGTTTGACAGTTGCATTCACGTCTCGCATGACATTGCATTCTAAAAACTGTGATGCACAAGTTTAATGAAGTTCAACGTTTCTCGAAACCTTGCATTTTTTTCCCCATTCCTCTGCTAGCGTCTCAGGTTTTCAAAGCAAAAGCATGTTTTGTGTGAACAGCCGCTTATGTGCCATGTTAACGTATCAAGGGCAGGTCAAATCATTAAACGACTTGACATTGCATCATACACTGAAACCTTTGTGCCATTTGAGTTTCAAAGCCACAGTCAAGCTGATAAATGGGCACTAATGGCATCTCAGATGTTGAGCTACAATGGCCGTAGATGCAACATATAACATGTCTGCTCCCCATCAGCGCTATGGACGTCCGATGCTTCAGAGAATGCATTAAACTCTTATCAGCGGAGAATGTGGCGTTAATTCAGGGTGTCTGAGTGGGAGATTAGGAGGAGATGGAGCGGGGCTTTAGGGTGAGCGGGAGGACGGGAGGGGTACAGAGGGCCGAAATTCCAGGGATGCCTACTGGATCAGGGATGAGGGCTGCTGTGTTTGGATACGGATCAGCAGCAGTTGCACAGGCCTGGGATCAGAGTCCATCTGCTCTGTTTCAGATGAACAAATCCAGCTACAGCCTTTAATAACACTGCATCATCAGGCATGATAACGCATATCTTATGAATCCACTGGAAACCCAATATTTTTAAATCATTTGTAATATGACTCATGTAAGTCGTGTTGACGGGCTGGATTTCAGTGCAAGTGAAGGTGACATTATTGTGATCTCCTCCCTGCATCGTGCAGACTGCTTTGCTTGTTGCTGAAAGATTTATAGGACATCCGTGCACAAATATGCATCCTCAGAAAGACCTTTGAATATATTCATACAAATTGAGGGTGAGATGTGAGTGGTCACTGTCTTTAAGAAGGAAAACAGAGAGGGAGATAGGGAAAAAGATGCTGATAGGAGAGATGATGTGTGCAGGATAAACAGGGGCTCTCAGGTATACATGCCAGAAAGCAGTGTCATTTCGACTTCTGAAATGAGAAGCCCCCTGTTTGCCTTTGGGTTTTTTAGTCCATTGTAAATTCATAGTCTCTTTGATGTTTACATGGTTTCTCTTTTGAGAGGATTGTAGCACAGTATTTACCTTGCACTGTAAACAAACAGTCCAATACAATGTTTTTTTTTTTTTGTGAAAGTAATTAATACTTTTATTCAGCAATGATGCATTAAATTGATCAAAAGTGACAGTAAAGACATTTTTAACATTTAACATTACAAATGATTTTTATTCAAATAAATGCTGTTCTTTTGAACTTTGTATACATCAAAGATTCCTGAAGAAAATGTATCATTAAAAATATTAAGCAGCACAACTGTTTTCAACATTGATGCTGACAAAAACTGTTTCTTGAGCAGCAAACCAGCATATTAGAATGATTTCTGTGGGATCATGTGACACTGAATACTAATGGTGCTGAAAATTCAGCTTTGCCATCAAAGGAACAACTAAATTACAATTAAATAAATTACAATTATATTTAAAAATACAATAAAATAGAAAACAGTTGCTTTACATAGTAGTAATATTTCACAATATTTTATTTTAGATTAAATAAATGCAGCCTTGGTGGGCATACTTCTTTCAAAAACATTAAAAATACTTACCGATCCCAAAGGTTTTCTGTGTGTTTTTTTTTTTTTCATTGTTTCAAAAATAATAACGGCAATATTACAGTAATTTATTTAATATGTATTCTTTTATACATTATATTTTATTTATTTCTACTACTAACTGTTGTTTAGCTAATTATTAATGACATTTTGTATTATTTGCTTTCTTTATGTTTATACTGAGCAAACATCCTCGAGTGAAAATGCCAGAAACTCATTTCTGCTCTCGTGTCCTTTATGCTCAAACTCTTTTCACATCTCGTTGATGCAGCATCTAATTGATTATGCATTACAGTGCCAGCAGATAACCGTGTACAGCTACTGTATACAGAAATAGAACTAGTGACACAGATATGCCAGTTTCCTCTCTGTATCGGATAGAAATGCACAAACTCTGGAGTCCAAAGACAATACCTTTACTCAGCCACATTGTCAATGAGAGCATTATTGTGTGTGTGTGTGTGTGTGTGTGTGTGTGTGTGTGTGTGTTTGATTTTGTGTTTCTGTG
>NW_015552625.1:5777328-5800999 GCF_001515605.1 Sinocyclocheilus anshuiensis | reverse complement strand
TGTGTGTGTGTGTGTGTGTGTGTGGGTGTGCAGGTCATGGTCTAGAGAGGAAGGATAGACTCTGTATACCTTGCTGGAGGACACACCTTGCGAACAGTAACTGAATGTACATTGGAAAGGTTGGCACAGTGTTCCTTAGTATATTCAGCAGAACTGGTGAGGAGTTAACAATTAGGATTGGGATAGGAAATAGAAAATAATCACCTTCACTTATGTTGTCATATCTGACACATGTCTGCCTTTGCACATGGCTCATTTTATATTAAAGATTTTCCTCTAAAATCAACTTATAACCAGTACAACACACACACTCATTCAAATACTTACAGTCAATATGCAAAAAAAACAAAAGAAAACAAACACAATGTTATCAGCTCTTTAGGTTATCAGTAAAAGTATGCGCACTGATAAGATCTGAACTAGCAAAAAGATCTTACAAATGCTCTCTCTCACACACATACACTCTACAGACGTTCTTGTCTCTCCTCCCTTCAACGTTTCACACACTTTAACTCTCAGAATGTCTGATGTTGCATTATACGGCCTTGAGCTGCTTTTTTCCCCTATACTACACACATGCTCATTTTACTTAAGCATCATTCTCTTTTAAAATAATTTATTTTACAAAAAAAAAAAAAACTGACAGTGGTCAGGGCTTTTATTTTAATTTTTAATAATAATTGTTTGATTGTTCCACCAAATCAATAATAATAATAATTATTATTATTGCTTGATTATACCACCTAAGTTCCAAATAAATACAAATAATATTAATAATAATAATAATAAATACTGCCTGACTAAATTCCAAATAAATACATATAATTAATATGATTTTAATTATTATTATAACTTACATCTATTTCTATTCTATATGTATACATCTATTTTATTTATTATGTATATTATATATATTTAATTTTATTTTTAATTAATTTTTTATTACAGTTAATTTTTTTTGTCAAAATTGCATATGTATAAATATATTGTACAGTGATTTGGTGCTAAATACATTTTTATTATAATCACATTCAGGGGGAAAAAAAGTTTTTTTTCAGGATCCTTTTAACCTAAAATTAAAAAGAAAAGCATTTAATAAAAATAGAAAATTATATATTTATCAAAGGTTACAGTACATTTACATTGTTACGATAAATTTGTATTTCAAATAAAGTCTTAGTCTTTTATTTATATAGCACCATATACTTACAATGTTCATTGTCCAAGGTGCTTTACAATTCAAAGATAAAACTAAATACCAACAAAAAGAAAACAATATAACCCTAAAACACAGTTAAGAGAAAAAAACAAAACAAAACAAAAGGCCACATATATACACATTATTTAAAAGCAAGAGAAAAAAAGTAGTCTTTAAGTTTAGGCAGAGACCCTATAGCGCCAAACATCCACTGAACTGCAGCACAGGCCTGCCAACTCTTCATCTGTTTTAAGCCAACAATATTTGGTCTTAGTCTTTCATCTTTTTATTTATATAGCACCATATAATTACAATGTTCATTGTCCAAGGTGCTTTACAATTCAAAGATAAAACTAAATACCAACAAAAAGAAAACAATCTAACCCTAAAACACAGTTAAGAGAAGAAAAAACAAAAGGCCACATACATACACATTATTTAAAAGCAAGAGAGAAAAAGTAGTTTTTAAGTTTATGCTTGAAAATGGACAAAGTGGTTGCGGATCTAATGTGTTGTGGTAAGCTATTCCAAAGATTGGGACCGACTACCTCAAACACTCTATCACCCCTATGTTCAAGTCTAGATCATTATAAAGTTTCTATTATTTGAAAGTTATTTATAACAGAGCCATTTGACAGTGGTTGGCTGTGATCATGGTCAAATAAACATCATTACACTAAATACAGGGCTAAAAGCAGTGTCCAAAAATTTTTTTTTTTTTTTTTTGAGCCGATCACTGAAACCATATCTGTAAGATGTTAGAAATACATTTTAGTCGTTGATCATATAGCTTCTCCCTCGTTCAGCCTTTACAGTTGTAGCAGTCATTTTTACCACATGCTGCCAACAAGCCACTAAAATTCCCATAAACACCCTTGCCGCGGTCAGAAGTCATCACTAACAGCGCTGCATCTAACTTGTCAATCAATAAAATCAATCTTCTTTCTCAAGGCTCTAAGAGATAGTGACACTGCATTAGTATTCACAGAGGATAGCATTTTGAGATAGGCTAACAGGGGTTATTATTGAATGGGTGATGTTTATGTGTCTTTTTACTGAATGTCTTTAACCCTGGTGTCAGAAAACAGTGTTGATGTGACTGAGGATCCTCATGTTTGCATGCTGATTTTACCACTCACAGGCTAACAGCCGTCCTCTTAAAACAAACACAGATGGACAGCTACTAAGAACTCTCTGTCTCTGCTTCCCTCACACGTACACACACACTCTGGTAATTAAGAAGACGTTTCTTCTCTCTATGGTCTCATAAAGTTCTCTCTGCAAACATGTTTGTAGCTTTAATAGTAATTGAGACTTTGTTTTGCTGCTTATTCTACAGAATTACGACTCTGGCGACACTTGGTGACACTTGGTGACACTTGGTGATCGGCTAATCAGCCTTCAGGAGACACATGACAGCTTTATGACAAGAAAAATCAACACACACAATGACAGAAACAAACCACACACACACCTGGGCAGATACATAAGCTGAAATACCTGATCAGACAGCCTGTAATTACACACACACTTGCATTTCTGGTTTCTGTTGAAGAAATGACAACAGCTTGAGATGTCTGCAGATTAAAGAATCAAAACATACAAGAGAAGGCCTCAGCTTGGGGGTGTAATATTACAGTTAAAACTGAATAATTGTAAATTATGCTTCTAGGAATGTTCCGCATTGTGCTTTTAATCCCAACAGCATGTGATTTGTCAGAGAATTAGTCAGTGACATGAAATGACTGACAGCCAGAAACATTTTTGCACATTAGGTATTTTTAGTTTATTTTAGTTACCCACTTTAAATGCTGAATTGCTTTCTTTACTGCACAATATGGGCTGAGGGGCATGCAATAATGACCTGTGTTGACATTTATAAATGCTATTCAATGACAGGATCAGTCTATGGACAGGATATATTAAATTTTAAAACATAATCAGTGTGCAGATTATTTGACCTTCTATGGTACAGCGTTGCCATGGCAACAATTAATTTCCACTTATTTCCTTGTTATTCTGAAACAATTCTGTATTGCAATATGGAAATTAAAAGGGCTGGCCTTAAGGTAGTCAAGGATGTGCTGTTTTTAAGTCAAATGACATTTGAATGTTCTTCCAAAACATTTTTCCCACTTTCAACCTCACATGGAAGACACCTGTTGAAGTGCTCCAGAAATTACTCTGTTAGCCTCATTTCTGAACATCTCTTCTTAAGTTTTTTTTTTTTTTATCATCTTTGGTTAGTAGATTACATATTTTTATTCAAAAATCAACATTGTCTAACATAGTTTTACTGTAAATTGAGAAAATATCGATGTTGCCATGTGGCACTACGGAAAAGGTATGTTGCCATATGGCAACACTGTACCACAGTGGAACTGAAGTCATGTATTTCCTCATTAGGATTTTTTTTTTATAGATAGTAACATCAATAATATGATTGCAGTTATTTATTTATTTGAAGTGTTTAGTGTAGTATAGTTGTATTGATGTATGAATAAGAAAATTACCCCTGAACTCGCGAGGGGGGCGGCAGGCGGCGAGCACTGCACTCGCAGCAGGGACGTGGTTTGAAATCCGATCCTAGTTAATGTTTTCCCTCCAGAGCCCGGTGCTCAAACTGTTAGTGGGAGTCTGTGAGCCAAGCTTTCACACAGCACCAAACGCCCCGCACTTCACAACAGACCCAGCGGCGCAGCGGAGCAGTTGTGCCCGGACAGCGCAGCGCAGAAGAGCGGAGCTTCTTCCGTAGGACCCCGAGACCCTCTTACGAGCCAAAACTACACTGGTGCTCCTTTAGATGATACAGTCCAGTGTGCTTTTGCTACACTTTTCAGCGGTTTAAGGACTGGACAGAGTCGGACAGCTCAAGGCTGTGTGTGAATACGGCTTCGAAGTTCTTCTCAAACACTGCACTGAGTTCACGTCTGTTTAGATTTTCTTCACGCCTGGGTTTGGAAACTTCAGTGTATTTTGATGATTTGCCCCCCGAATGTAATTCACGAAACATCTGGAAAGGACCCCGCAGACCAAGCTTTCTCAAAAAGCCAATAAACCTATTTTATTTTGATCTCGTAAAGGATTACTGTCAAGAAGGAATTTGGTGAGGAGTTTATTATTATAATTCTTATTATTACATTCTTATACTGCCTTTTACAATTGCCAATTGTAATTTTACAAAAGTCATAATGGAATTTGTTATGAATATAGAAACATGAATTTTGAAATATTAAAATAAATAGATAAATAAATAGATAAATAAATAAATAAATAGATAAAGTTATAAAATGCATACTTCATCACGAGAATAACAAAGTTCAAGGCTGCACTCATGCTGCATCATTTCCATGGACACAAAGCAGCATCAGAGCCGTCTCTAATATATAGGCAACTATAAAAGCTGAAGTCTGCATACTTTACCAGTTTTATGTAGCACTGCGTTTTGACACAGACTTTGACTCAGACAGAGCTGCTCAGACCAGGTATGTAAAGGCGCCTTTGAGGGGTAGGAAATAGTCTTATCCTCATATTTCTAGTTGTTTCCTTGTTCCAATTCCAAAACGTGTTTTTCAATTGGGCTATTGATTAAATCAAAGCATTCTGAATGGAAACAAAGTTTTAGTGTAGAAGAGCTGCGGTGACATGTGGTGTGTGCCCGTATCGCTTACAGTCGGACAGGTGTTGCGCGGTGTGTGTGTGTGTGAGTACCGCGTGCTCCAAAGCTGCTCCACCAGTCGCGAGGAGAAGCCGCACCTGTGCTGAAATAATTCACAATATGGCTCGATTAAAAATGTTTGCGGTGTATAATTTAGCCTGGTGTGTGGCAGTCGATTTTGAGCTGTGAAATTGACTCGTTTCCTGAAGCGCGAGTAAGAAACTAGCCTTTAATTCGTCAGCAGCTGGTCTTTGTCATGAGGTGTAGGTTTTTTAATGGTGCCGAAACCCACCGTGGGATGTGAGGTGACGGGAAACACAGTCAAGGGCGCTTATATCAACCTATCCTTCGCGCTGCACGAGTTTAACACAAAACTGTTTATAGCTATTCCCTTTAGACACGCCATATAGAGCCATTTATATTTTTACCTGTTGTAAACTCAATAAGTCGTTAACGGTCACTCAGTTGGCATGTCTTTCTGATGAGAGACTTAGCCCTTTACAGCTTGAAGTATGATGCATTTTAAAACCAAAATTACATCCATTTCTTCTGCGGCCACCTCAGCAGGGCTTCATTTGTGTTGTTTTTAGCTCATACTGAAGGGAACCTCACCAGTTTTTCCTCTGCCGTACCCACGGGCCATCTGAAACCAATTGTAGCTATCGGAGTGAATTAGAGTCTCTGGAGGTGTTAACGCAGGCTACTGGGGGCAATTAGCCACCTCATGTACTAGAGTCATTCAAACCCGACTAGAGTCCGTGGTGAGAACTGAACTAGGATGTAAACTGTTAGGTTTTCCCCTAATCTCGATGATATCATTATTTTAAGCAGACCTATTGTTTATATAGGTTTCTTTGGGCTTTAAATGGCTGACAGCAAGAAGTTTCTTGCTGTCAGTTCAGGTTGTCAGATGCTGAAATTTGGCTGCTAAACACATGCACTGTATGAAACGTTCTTGATGTCTTGTTTTCTTGCTGACTTACATTTTTAAACGGTATCACTACCAACAATACATTAATTGTGCTTTTCAGTGAAATTAACAATTTACTGATTAGGAAAATAATCTCTGAAAACTCAATATAGTATAGAAACAACTGATTACAAGCTTGGATGTTGAACCAATGATAACAATCTCCCACTTTCAGAAATGTCTACACCTTTTTTTGGGGGGAGATAATCATTACTTTTCTAGTTATGTGTCCCGTGCACTTTTCAAACCAGCCCTGGTGGAACTAGTAAAGGTCTCTCTAAGGCATTCACACAACTCAAATGTGAGAGGTCGTGTCATCAGGGAAAAAAGAAGCTCTTTTCAATTGGAACCTTGACTAATTGTGACCCTTAGCGCACTGGTGCTGGCTCAAAATCAATACGCTACTCTGTGGACTGTCGAAAGTTTGAGAGTTGAAGTCCTGAATATATGTCATCAAACTCTCTTTCTCTAAAGTTCCTTATGCTTTTTTATACCTTATTAGCTACTGGTAAGAGATTAATATAATATATTATTAAAAACCTCAACAAAAAATGTGCACAAGATCATTTTACACACAATGCACAATGCAGTCCAAGGGCTAAACACAGCATGAATGAAAACGAGGCATACAATAAACAATGGACAATGTTACTGCCGTCTCTCGCTCTTTCATCCTTCTGTTTTTAATTACCCTTATGTTTTTCTTTTTCTATTAATGTTTTTGTGGACAGTGTCATGCCAGATGCTTTATGTAAGCATATGAGATGATGGGTTTAATGCTAGAATGCACAGAAAAGTCACTGACTGAGAAGTTTGGAGAAACCCATAATTTCACAGTGACAAACATCTGTAAATGTGGTTTGCAAATTGGTCCTCTTTGATTTATCTGTTTGATGTGTTCCTCCATGGGGATGTTTAAAAGGGTGGGTTAGGGAGTTTAATTCTCACCTTTATTCAGTTGTCTACACTGAAGCATTGCACAAACCCGTAGCCTCCCACACTCCCACACACGCGCTGACAGAGCTCTCAGAGAACCGCAGGAGGGCGAGTGAAGTCCTCGGAAGAGGATTACAGCCAAACTCTAATAGAGACACCTCAGACTTCAGCTTTTCATCTGCTGTCTCTCTCTCACTCTCTTTATCGCTCTCATACTCTCCCTCCTAATCCCTATTTTCATTGGCAGATTTTAGGCTGGGCTGGCCGTTGACATGGTTGCACAATTACTGGAGATTACTGACATTTTTGAGTCCCAGATTTGTTGCAAGGTGTGACTAGCGTGTGATAGGATTCTATTAAAACCTTCTTTCACCCAAAACTATTAGACATTACATGCATAAATGCCCAGGATTTGAAAGAATATTCTTTCACTGCCTTGTTCAGGTCTGTAGTTGTTTGCTTGCCATTAAAAAATCATTATATTTTTTATACTTTAATATGTGTTCTATATCAGTTGACTGAGGGGTCTAAAAGCAAGAGACGGAAAAGGAGATACAGACAGTAAAAACATAGTAGCTAATGTTGAATTATCGGCTAGACTGATAATCATAATATTTCAATAGAGTCCAAATCAAATTCTTCAGTAATCCCCTAGATAAACACGACTCTTCTGAGAGAGTTAGAGTTTTACACACCACACAGCAACACACTGCAGCACACATCAGTCATGTCACACAGTCCCAGCTGCCTATACCCTAAAGTTTCATTTGCACAGAAGTATATGCATTTAAGTTTGGGGTAAGTTTTTCAAAAGAAATTATTACTTTTACTTAGAATGAATGGTTACAAAAACATTCTATTTTGAAACAAATTATGTTCTTTTGAACTTTCTGTTCAAGGGTATAGAATGATTTCTAAGGGATCATGTGGCACTAAAGACTGGAGTAATGATGCTGAAAATTCAGCTTTGCAGTCACAAGAATAAATTACATTTTAAAGTTTATGAAAATAGAAAACAGTTTTTAAAATTTAAAATGTAAAATTGTAAAAATATTTCACAATATTACTGTTTTTACTGTATTTTTGATCAACTACATGCTGCCTGGGTGAGCCTAAGAGACTTATTTCAAAAACCTTTAAAAAAAAAAAACTTTAAGACCCTAAGCCTTTTAAGGGTATGTGTTAAAATGGCTTATTATAAATGCATAGCTAAGATACAAGCAGACACAGTTCAGTATTCAAACTACACCATGTTGTCTTAAGTAACATATATTGTACAATCATCCATTCATTATCGCTAAATAAACCAATCAAGATAGTCTTGTATCACAACAAAGAGGTTTATTTTTGCGATAATGACTGGCTTACTGCACATTATCCCATTCATTACACTGCTTATCCCCAAATAAATAAATAAATTGTGATTTGAGATGAAATTAGAGCATTATGCAGAATGTTGCCTGGTGAAATCGTCAATTAGTTTAGCTGTCTTGTACCATAGAATGCTGTGATCAACCAATCAGAATCAAATACTCCAAAAAGATGCATAATAATAATACAAGATAAGGCCTTTTCCAAGAATATATCAGAGTTTGTTTCTGTTTTAGGCCTCTCCCCTACTTTTAAACTTTGTTACTGTAAGATAGTATGGCTCCAGAAACATGCTCAAAAAACACACCTACGATACCCACTTCAGAAATATGCTCCACAAATATACCCTTCTCTCTTACAACAGCAAGTGCTGATACACTATCAGCCCACAGCGCAGTGCACGCTCCTGCTCCACCGGCCAGAGAAAACACTGAGTTACTCAACACACCAGCCCGGCTTCTCTCCTTCTCTCTCTTCAGTATGTGCTGACCAAGAATCAAGCGTCTGCTCGTCAAAGGAAAGAAAAACAGCGTCACACTAGCCTCAGGAGAGTGTGTGTGCGTCTGTTCGAGAAGAATGCCACCGTTTAAAGTTAACGCAAACATTTTGTGTGTCTAAACCAAGGCTGTTCTGAAATAACAGGAGTTCAAGTTTAAAGCAACACAGAGTCCTCTCAAATTCTCAGTGTCTTTGAGCGAAAATCTCTCAGCGGGGAATCAAACCATACAGCCTACAGTATATATGTGTATGTGTGTGTGTATTTAAAGCTCTTTACATTCCTTTTATTGTGACTAATGTAAACTCTCTATGTGGCAAGATGCAGACACACACACATACACAAGTCCCAGAGTGTAGGGGAGCATATGTTTTCTTTAGAGAGATAAGTGTGTTTGTGTTAGCTTAGTGAAAGACGTGTTTCAGAGTAGACCGACCAGAGAAAGGAGAAAAAAGGGAGAGTAAAAAAAGAGATGGCAAAAGAGAGTTTACAACAAATCCCAGTCTCGTCTAAACTAGCTCGTCTAAACCCACTGTCTATGTGGGCTGATAGACATATAATATAAAATCACTCCATTTCATTCACTCGTGGCAGTTGTGTGTGGTCGTCGCACTTTATTTTTCAATTTACAGTGTACGCAGAGAGACTGCTGCAGACATTTGCACGTCAGCACAGAATTTCAATAGTGTTTTGAAAAATGTGTCCCATGTCAAAATAACAAGGAACAGGCCTAAGTTTTATTGAATATCTGTGAGAATTTGTACTTTTTTATACTGTTAAATTAAGTGTTTGTTCTGTGTCCCTTCTCTATTTGACCACTGATTGTTGATTGTGTTTTTGTGTTTCAGGTGGGGGACGGGCAGCGACAGGACTGTGTTTGTGTGTGTGTGTGTGTGTGTGGCAGCGCTACATTGACAGCATGTGTGGAACGGTGGAGGATGTCTGAGTCTGGTCTCCGTGGTGAGGACACTTGTCCCCGCGTCACTCAGCCCGGGATGGTCCCGCTCTGTCTCCTTCTGTACCTCACGGCCCTCATCTTCCCTCCGGTGTACAGTGCCCACCTGCTGTCCCCAGAGCCCACAGGTCAGACATTACATCTCACCCTCTCTGTCTCATGCTCACAAAAACCAGGAAATATCAGATAGTTTTTACACAGTGTTTCTCAAGCCTGGAAAAGTAATTTTAAATATACATTTTGTGTACAAACCATTCAGTTTGGGGTCAGTAAGATTTTTCTAAAAATGTTTTTTAAAATAAGTCTCTTATGCTCGCCAAAGCCGCATTTAGTTAAACAAAAATACTGTAAAAACAGAAATATTGTTAAGTATTGTTGTAATTCAGAATAACTATTTTCTATATTAAAATATTTTAAAATGTTATTTATTCCTGTAATGGTAAAAGTGAATTTTCAGCAGCCATTATTTCAGTCTTTATGCTTCAGAAATCATTCTAATATGCTGATTTGCTGCTTAAGAATCTTTTTGTTATTATTATTATCAATGTTGAAAAGTTGAAAATACATTTTTCATGATTCTTTGATGAATAGAATGTTCAAAAGAAGAACATTTATTTAAAAGAGAAATCTTTCGTAACATTACTGTCACCTTTGATCAGTTTAATGCATCCTTGCTAAATAAAAGTATTAATTTCTTTAAAAAGTATTACTGACCCCAGTTTTTTTAATGATAGTATGTTTTGCTCTGAAATACTTGGTATATAGACATACCAAGATTGATTTGTGAATATTTTGTTCTGTTCTGAATAAATATATTATGTTCAATGAATCTGACAAATTCAAATTCATTGTCATGAATCACAAATTAGTGAATCATTAGTGAATCAGTCTGAAACAGAACAATTATAAAAACACTTACAAAGTTTTCTGAAATGACTGGAAAGGTCTTGGTCATTTCTATAGTGAATGTACATTTTCGCATTTATTGTTTGCTCTGAAATATTTTGTCACCTAGGTATACAGTAGGTCTTGTATAGAGGCCACAGCGATGTTTTGTTTGAAAATGAATGGGTCGATTCTCTTAAATGAATCAGTCAAACTGTGTTCACCATACTAAGTGATTCATTTTAGTTCATCTGAATCTTTGCATCTCTTTTTGAAATCTGTAAACCTTCAACAAAGGGTCTAAATTGATTTAGGCTTCACTTACCTGTGTGATTCACACCTTTTTTTTTCAGTGCAAGCACTTCTCAAATGTATTTTTTGGACACTTTCAAAAGACAGAGGATTGTTTGTTATTATTTATCACATGCTGAAAATGAATCGGTTGTCAGTGATTCTGTGTTCTTAAGGAGCTCGAGTTGCAGCCTCTTCCATTGGGCAGTATGTAACTGGCTGAGTTTGTACAGTGGCACAAAGTGGGTATTGATGCAATGAACACTTGTGTAGCTGATATTATTTAAACACACTTTGTCCTTGCCATTGATTTATTATCCCGCAGTTGACGGATGAGGCCCTGCAGAGTGGTTTACATGACAGCTAAGAGTGTGTGTGTGTGTGTGTGTGTGTGTGTGTGTGTGTGTGTGTGTGTGTGTGTGTGTGGACTTAATAATAGCTCATAACTCCAGGCAGATAGCGTCTAAATTTTCTGCATATGTGGGCAGGTATGAGAGAGCCCATGTTGTTGAGAGGTGTTGATCATTATCAGTTGTTTGTTAAAGACAGGTTTCTTGGCTGAGTTCACCCGAGTCTCTGTTGTGTTTGGATTCTAGATGGCTCTACTAAACATGTTACAGTCACTTAGAAAATAGAAAGGAGCTTGATGCTTTCTTGGCCCATTTCTCTGCTCTTTGAGTGTGTGTTGGGAGAGATCATCTGATTGCTGGTGGATCTGATTTCTCATACTGATAGCAGGTAAATATTAGGAGACGGCGAGAGAATTACAGTTATTGTTCATACATGGTCCAAAGGAGAGAATGCAGAAAGTCTTCAGCAAAGCAACAGCATAAACAAAGAAGGATTGTTATGAGACAAGAACCTGCAAACACCCAGGTCCTTTTCACTTCTAATCCTAACCACCAAATCCCCTGTTTTTCTCTCTCTTTCTTTCTATTCCTCTATTCATCTTTTTAGGTCTGTGAATCCAGAGACAGTAAGTTTGAATTGATCATTTCAGACAGACAGATTAAATCAATAAGCCACAAGAGGCCGCACATTACAGTGAAGTTAACGTGAGTAAGATGTGTTCTTAGGCACAGTATGAAGCTGTGTATGAAGTAAAATAGCTGTTGTGGTCAATTTAACACAATGTGTGTATGTGTGTGTGTGTGTGTGTGTGTGTGTGTGTACATACATATATGTATGCATAATGACAATGAGGCATAACATGCCTCCTCAAATCAGAAGTGATAATCAAATGTTGAACTATCCATTTTATAAATCAGAATATCAGGTCTTAATTCATTAATCTTTAAGTCTTGATGCGCAAGTGCACAAGTGTGTGTGTGTGTGTGTGTGTGTGTGTGTGTGTGTGCATGTGTTTGTTACTGAAAGTCTTCATTATGGTTTAAATAGACACTATATTGCAGTCCTTCTTCTTATTACATACTACTTACATTTCCATACATTTTAAGACCCTTTGCACATTCGTATGAGTGTTTTTCTTTTGTTCTGCTGTTATTAGTTGGGGTTGGTTCACCTCATTAATGCTCTTTGAAACTCACTGCAGGTCAGCAGATGAGTTATTAATGAGCAAAGAAACACATTCTCTAAATGGTGTCTGAAACCACCTGTTCACACGAGGAGAGACTTCCTTGTACCAGATACCTGCGCAGTAATGCACACACCCGTACACACAGACAGAGGCACAGGCGTGTGAAGCACATACACACTTGCTGGCCTGTCAACCTGTAGGATGGGTGTTTTCAATGTAATTATCAGTTCCCCTGAAGGACATTACTTAGATACTTACATAAAGTCATAAGTGGTAAAACAAACCGCTTGGTGTGTGTGTGTGTGTGCGTGTGTGTGTGTGCGTGCGCGCATGCGTGCGTGTGTGTGTGTGCGTCAGAGTGTAGCAGGACTTGCTTCATTTCTGACAGGTTTGTACTGAAATGTTTTTCCTTGTCCATTATCATCAGATTCTTTCTTAAATCTATTTTTTTTTCATGTCAACTATACACAGCACATGTTAACTATACAAATCATACAGACCCCAAACTTTGGGGTGTTCTAAAAGGTTTTTCTTAAAGGTTAGAGATTGTCTCTAGTAATTATGATTAGCTTTATATAAAAACAATAGATGTCTATGGTAAGTCCTCACTTAGTCAAGTCAACGTGTGTTTGAGTGTGTGTGTGTTGCTGATTTCCCTCAGCTCCCCTATACCACTTCTGGCAGTCATGAACAGATGGCAGAAGTTATGTGCTGTAAGAAGTCCAACAAACACACACACAGAGATGTGTACACTTCTCCTTTACCACCCATGGAATGAACCTCTGCCTTGGCAATATTCCTGCTCCAACACATAGCATCCCACACACACATCCACAACAAACCAGAGCTTGATGTGTCGCACAAACAGCAGTCCATCCATCAATCTCCTCTGGAGTTTAGTTAGATTTAAGCTTTGGCTTAGCATCTTATATATTAGGCTCCTCAGGAACACAGAGTCCTCTATGACTGCTGCTTTCTCTCCTGGGATGCTTATGAATAGTTTATAAAGCATTAATAATGCATTAATGACAGTGTAACAACGCTTATACCGCACACAGATCAGTTTGTAACCGAAAGTGATCAAGTGCTGGCTTTGTTTAGCAGTGTGCAAACATTATAAACTGTTATAATGTTACACAAGGACAGCAGGCCGTATGAAATTTTTGGTTTCAGTTATTAGCCGTTTATACTGTCTGATAGACTAAACAGTGTGTCACATGTTTAGGGGAATCTGTTTTTGTTTAAAATTTTGAGTTATAAATGGGATTGCATATTCATGTTAATGCGCTCAGACTGTGTGTGTGTGTGTGTGTGTGTGTGTGTGATTTGGGATCTTGCTGAGCAGCTGTTGCCAGTTGCTTCTGGGTATCATTGACTGGAAGGAAGCAAGGCAGAGGATTAGTACTTTTCCTGCCCAGTAATACCCTCTCTCTCTCTCTCTCTCTCTCTCTCTCTTTCTCTCTGAAAATGCTGTTTCTATTCAGAATAAAAGACAGAGTGGGTAAAGGGGGAAGGGCAGGGGCCATGGAGAGGTGACATGTTTGTGTGTGTATTTGCTTGATCGCTTGTGTTTCTTTGAGGGCAATTTGAGGTCACAGAGTTGAAAGAGTAACATCTCACTCAGCTCATTTCTTATTCTTTGTGAACTTTGTTCGCAAGACATCTCACTTGGCTTTACAGCAGACATTTACACATTTGACATACAACAATTTAATATAGTGATAAACCCATTTATGTTGGCCAAAATGAAGAATCAGACAATGTTTGGCTATTTTGAGATATATATGCACTTCAGTACATTGGCCATTGGCCATAATCACATCAGATGATGAAATAATGGTGATTAAGTACTGTATTGTTCTAAATTACACACACACACACACACACACACACACACACAATTTTGTTAAACTTATTTAAGATGTCCTTGTTACAGTGTAATTATACAATTAAGTATGGAGTAATTTTAATTAACAACATGTACTTATACATACTTATACTTAGGGATTAGGGTTTGGTTTAGGGTTAGTTGCTTGTAGTTGTGCATAATTTACTATTGTACATGTAACGTGTAACAAGGACACTATAAAAAAGTGTTATCAAATATTAAATTCACAGGATATTCAACATCAGGGTGGGATCAAATGTAAAAGTACCACTAATATGAATATTGGGGTGTGTCCTACTAAATTAAACTTTTAATCAAGAACAAGCCTTAATTTCAACTCCAACTTAAACACTTTTTATGTTCAAAATAAGTTTTTGTTAACCCTAATTCTGAGAAAATTATTTAAGAGAAGAAACTGGATCTGGATAAAGAGATTTGTGAAATATCCAAAGATGTGCTGACGTTACTTTAGATAAAGAGCATGTGTTTGTTCATTTTACAAGCTGCTGCAGTGTGGTTTCTGTAGTGTGTGTTCTGTACAGTGTGTAGGGTTTGAAACTAGGCCAGTTCGTCTATGGAGTGATCCGGTCCCTGATTACAACCTGTGTGTTTGTTTCAGTGTGTGTGTGTGTGTGGCTCTTTGAGTGTGTAGACACGTTAACTTGTTGAAAAAACATTCTTTGAAAGAATGTTTTAGGACAAAGATTAAAAACAAAGGTACATGTACGTATATTTATATATATTTGCATGGATGTGTGCTAAAGAGTTTGGCTCAGACTCTGGATGTTCAGTACATCCAGCTTCCGTTACTAATTAGCGCACCGATGCGGGAGGGTTTGTGTGTGTGTATGTGTAGACAAGGCTTTTTGGATGCAGCAGCTTTCTTAAACTTTCCTCTGGGCACACCGTCATATACACACACACACACACCTCAACAGGACAGAATAAAAGAGGTAACAAGCTGTAAACTCTTCTCCGCCCACCTCTCTTTCGATCGTAATCCTAATCGCCGATCGCGTCTTCTCTCCCGCCAGTCTCATTCAAAGGAGGATCCGGCTCAGAAACGTGAGGTTTTTACATCCGGCATCTGCGATTCACACATACAGTTGATGCAGACTTCAGCTTTAGAAAGATAATTCTTTAACGCAACAAGATTGAATGATGTTGAGGCTGAGGGAGCGGAAAGGAGATTGCATACGAGAAGTGTGCGTGAGACTGTGTGCGTGAATGTGTGTTGTGTTCAGTCTGAAGGTCAGACGACAGTAGGGGATGTTGACTGAGTGTATCACGCCAAACGGCTGAAAGCAGCGGGAAACGGCAAAAGAGCAGACTGGCACAGCTCCGGTTGGTGTGAGTGTGTGTGTGTATGTGTGTGTGAGTAAAGGTGCAGACTAATTACCTGCTATAAATCAGCTACATGTATTGATTACACTGTGTCACAATAGATCACGTACCTGTGCTTTCAGCCATGTCTCTGTGTGTGTGTGTGTGTGTGTGTGTGTGCAGACTCTCAATCCTCCCCCCATATTCTCTTGTTTTAACCTGTCGTTTTGTTGCAACACCCAAAACAAGTGGAACCAGAGACTGTTAGTCGTACACACATTTATCACATGCTGTCAGCTGTATGTGTGTGTGTTAGTGAATGTTGGGACTAACAGCATAGTGACTCAATACACGTCCCTAAAAACAAGCAAATAAATCAAGAGGCCACATTAACCCCCACCCAACACACACGTGTTTGTGAGTGTGAATAATTTTTTTATTGTAAAAATGCAAAACGCTTACATATACAATACCGTTCAAAAGTTTGGCGGTTTGAAAGAAATTAATACCTTTATTTAACAAGGATACATTAAACTGATCAAAACTCAATAATTACTGCTACAAAAGATTGCTGTTTTAAATACATATTGTTGTTTTGAACTTTCTGTTCATCAAAGAATCCTGAAAAAAATGTATCACCATTGCCACAACAAATATTAAAGGGGTCATATGATGTGATTTCAAGTTTTCCTTTCTCTGAAAGATGAAGCTCGCGATTATGGTAAGGGGCGTTACATTTCCGACGAGTGCTTGCGGTGTTCGGCCAATCACAATGCACTGGGTCAGCTGGCCAATCAGAGCAGACTGCGCTTGTCGGAAGGAGGGACTTTGTAGAAAACGAAGCAGAGAGAGGCGGGGCATAGAGGACCTACAATAATGTACAGTATTTGAAAAATAATGTGTTTTTTGAACATTAAAGCATGTCAACATATTCTGTTACACCAAATACACAAAATAATGATCTTTAAAAAAGCATCATGTGAGCCTTTTAAGCAACACAACTGTTTTCAGCATTGTGCATGTCAACATATTCTGTTACACCAAATACACAAAATAATGATCTTTAAAAAAGCATCATGTGACCCTTTTAAGCAACACAACTGTTTTCAGCATTGTTAATAATAAGAAATGTTTCTTAAGCAGCAAATCAGCATATTAGAATGATTTCTGAAGTATTATGTGACACTGAAGACTGAAGTATTCAGCTTTGCATCACAGGAATAAATTACATTTTAAAATGTATTAAAAGACAGTTTTTTTAATTGCAATAATGTTTCACAACATTACGTTTTTTACTATTTTTGATCAAATAAATACAGCCCTATAAGCGATTGAGAGACTTCAAAAAATTGAAAAGTCTTACCAACCTCAAACATTTAAATGTGTGTATATAATTTTTTTTTTCTTATATATTAGATATTATATTGAAAACTAACAGACATGTAAGATGTCTGTTAAACACACACACTTTATATTAAACACACATACAGCACTTTTAAATTAGATGCAAAAACTGCTGTTTTCTGATTACTACTAAAAATGCCCTTCTCACACAAACACACACAGAGTGTTGACCTGTTCGTTTCATAAAAGTAGTCAAATATATTCCAGCAACTGCTGTGTTGCCCATGGCAGCAGGTTTTAAATCACATCTCACATATTACCCTGCACAACTCTGGCAAAACACTAAAAACCTTTCATCTTTTCCGCATGATCAAAGGAAAACTGTCCTCAATACATGCAAGTGTGTGTGTGTGTGTGTGTCGAATATAGAACAGTGCTTGAATCTACAGTGATTATGAAAATACATGAAGCTGATTATAGAGTGAAAGTATGATTACAGGCTTTGGAGGACGGTAGCGTTGTGGTCACGAAGGTCAGGACATTGCCAAAGGTTCACATCCAGAATGGTTGACCACTGCTGAAATCTAGTAATCTAGTTTTGCCTTTAGCCAATCAATGTTGTCATGATGTCATATCCTGTGGCTTCAGAGTGATTAGACACATGATACTTATGGCTCAGATTTCCAGTCACATATTTCAGTCAAGCAACTGCCATTGAAATAAATGGAAATGCATAGCAGAAAGCAAATACATACTCTGCGTTATGAATTTCAGAGAACGGTGACACATGAACAGGGTTTGTGAGTCTTCATAAAAGTCTCACCTGATCTGTGGTCCTCAAGAGGTTTCTATATCAGCCCTGTAAAACTTCAGCGCTCACACTGGCTCTATTCTCCACACACCTCCTGGGAAATATGGGAACACACAGTAGCCATTTATGATATTTATTTATAACCCCTTCCCCCACGCACATTAGTGTCTTTCACTGGGCCCAGCATATGTTACGCAAACACACACTCCCTCTCTTTCACAGGATATAGAATAGACACGCACACACAGCGGCATTTATTCACTGAAGGAGCCGCCATCTGATGTCAGCACTGTGGTGCCTGTGGATTTGAGTGGTATAGAGGGGGAAGAAAGAGACAGAGAAATGAGTGAAAGACAAGATGAAAGGTAAAAAAAAAGGGGACGGAGAGGCAGATGTGATGGCGTCAAGAGTGAACCACACAAGAACTGATATGAGAAGTGATCAAAGAGATATTAACACTTCACGTGGCCTTCAGAAAGCCTCAGATGGTGTGGTGTATTTGGACTTTGCACTTAACAGCGTGTGTGTATGCGTTCACATGTAGCGGGCGATCTATAATTCATAAACCCAATTCTGCATTCCACTCCAGCTTAGTCTTGTCTGCAAGCCGTCTGCTATCACACTCCTGACCTCACACACACACACACACACGAGCGCAACATCTATGTATCAATCCTTTGTAAGTCTGTCACCGCTCTACCCGGAGATGAATGTCACTTTGAAAAGAGAGAACGAAAGAGTGATAGAGATGCTACAGAAAGAAAACCAGGTTTATTGGAGGTGATGGAAAAAAGAGAGGGAAAATGAAGGAAACTCAGGTGGAATATTTATTCCAGCATGTTGCATTTCTGCATCTCAGTGGGGTTTCCATGCCGTTCACCGGGGTGGTTAATAAACATATTTGTTTATTTTTCCTGGTGTGCGTTTGTGTGATTTTAGATCCACCTTGGAGCAAGAATGTAGTGATTTTTGTAGTATTTATACTGTAGATCTGTCTGTCAAACTCTACTAGATGCAATTATTTTCTAAATAAAAATAACTGCATCTTATTGATTTTATTGTGAATGATTCATCCATGCATATATTTATTTTTTATTTTAATCTTCTGGTGAAATAACGGACTTCTCTCTGCTGATGTATGCTGTACTTGCATTCAAATCTGCCTCCATCCAATCAACAATGAACTGAACCAAGCATTTTTCTGCACCTTACTTTTTTCTTTTTTTTTTTGATAATCCATTTCACTTGGACGTCTCAGTACTGAAGAAAAGATGTTACTTCTGTCTAATCATGATTTAACCTGCATTCCTAATGCTATCAAATCTCAAGAGTGCATGAGTTACACCTGAACAATTAGATTAGCTACCTAAAATGTTTGCTTGCTATAAACATGTCAACTTTCCCTAACTTGCTAAGATCACCTTCAAACTGTTGCTATGCACTGGCAATGGTAAATAGAAAAACAAAACTTTTCTTGCGTTAGGAATTGCGCTTGGACACATTTTGGAATGCAGTGACACATGACAGTTTACCAGTGTTTGGAAAGTTACTTTGTAAATGTAATAGGTTTCTAACTTCTAACGAATATTTTCAACTGTTAATCATTTTCAAACATTTAAACCTTACATTAGTACTCAACACTGATTACTGTCAGACTTTCAAAATCCTTCTTCACTAGAATTAAGATTATAATATTTTAATTTTAAAGCGCACACCACAAAATCAGACCCTTTGTAATTGTTGACATTTTCAAAAGTAACTAATTTAATTACACATTTTTTTCTCAGATTACAGATTACAGTTACATTTATTTTGTAATTAAATTACGTAATTCTGTTACATGTAACTAGTTACTCCCCAACACTGCAGTTTACATAGCCTTACTATATAGCTTAATGTGTACCCTCAAGTCATAAAATATCTGCATAAATCTAATTTCATTATCAATACTTTCATTCACTGCAGATTAAATTTACTCCATTAATACGTCTTCCTCTGTTTTTTCTCTGTTAGATTGGGTGTCAAGTGAGGTGGAAGTGTTTCTGGAGGACTATGTGGCTGGAGTCGGGGACACTGTGGATCTGTCCTGCACACCGCGCGACTTCCTGGTCCCCATCGTGTGGCAGAAAGACGGTGACGCCGTGTCTCCTAACAACCGTACGCGGGTGGGGCAAAAAGTGCTCCGTATCATCAACGTCTCCTATGAAGACTCGGGGGTGTATTCCTGTAGACACACCCACAGCAGCACGCTGCTAAGCAACTACACTATCAGAGTCACCGGTCAGTCTCTCCGAATAATATTTAAATAGTGTTGTCGTTATTTTAGTACAGTAGCACAAGCTCAGGCATGCAAAGCATTGATTGGAAACTTGCCAGTCAGACTCATTCCCAGCAGGCAAACAGGTCTTGAGACATACTCCCAGCACACACCTGCAGGCTGACTTGACGTTTATCATACAAGCACAATAACACACACTCGAAAGCAGAATGTTAAATAGTCTACATGTTGTTTAATAATCCACACGGACTGAACAGGATTGTTTTAGACTGTGACGAGGGCTTTACCCGAATAAAAATCAGGAAATTACAAAAATAGGGCCTCTTTGGGAAGGTACGGAGGAAAATGGCATATTTCGGTCCCTATAGATTAAAATCAGTGTGAAATATTCTTGAATAGACACTAGAGTTGTTGTTTGCGTGTGCGTCACACTTGGCCCATTGAGCCAGCCTGTCAGGTATAGTTATCTTTTACTATACAAACCTTTAAAGTGTCACTGACTATGTTTAGAATGGAATCTGAACACTGCTTACTACGTAGTATACTCTGTAATGTCTATTATTATTATCATTTAAAAATAGTGATACAGTAGGCTATGTATTATACAATGCTACACATTTCATACATTGCTGACACATGATCGGAATTCAGTGTGTGCCATTTAATTATAGGCCAAATGTTAGAACATTTTATAGTAGGAACGTGTTTATTAGAATTAAATTAAGAAAAAATGTAAAAATATTTTAACGTTTGTTTAAGTCAATCAATAAAGTTAAAGTAAAGAAAAAAGTAAAGAAAAATATTTATAACTGCTTTTAATATTACTTTAAGTTCAATTTGGCTAATGTAATAATGTCCATGCATACTGAAAATTTGCCTGATTTGCACAGTATACATATTAAATACTGCAGATTAGTAGAAGGTAGTATCCTAACCCTATTTCAAAAATGTTCATACTGTAATAAAAATATCATTAAACTCTAAGACAAACAGACATTACATGATGGAATGCAGAGATTTGTTTTTGTGGGGTGTGTGTGTCTGTGTGTGTGTGTGTGTGTGTGTGTGTGTGTGTGAGTGAGTGTGTGTGTGTGTGTTTAAACGGTAGTGTGGAGTGATCTTTGGTTCTGTAAACTCGTGGACACAAGCTGAGCTGCTCATTGACAACTAATTAGAATGTAATTATCTGGAATCACCTCATCATTTAAAGCAGATGGAAAAAGTAAGAGTGCAGGGAGAGCACAGTTTTTTTTTTACCGACATGTGTTTGGTGTTAGGCCAGGGCAAATCCTTCTCACCAGCATCTGGAGAAAGACAGAAAAAAAGTGAAACGGGCACACAACCTGCACCAATTATCGCATGCTGATAAAGAGTCCTCAAGACAGCAATATCCTGTTCTGCACACTTTAGCACAAGACATAGCTACCAGACACACTGACAGACAGCAACACACAACAGAGCTTTACAAAGATAGTTCATACAAAAAAAACATCATTAATCACCCATATTTCATTCCAAACCTGTTTGAGTTTCTTTTGTGTGTGGAACATAAAATAAGATGTTTTACAGAATGTTCCAGCTGCTGTTTTCCATATAATGAAAGTGAATAGGGACTAACTTGTGTGCTATATTCCGAGTCTTCTAAAGCTTTGTGTAAGTAACATACAGAAAAAGAAAATGTTCTTTGCTTTTCATGGTCTTGCGTATCTTCTAATAAGGTGGCCCTAAAAGCTCCACACCAGGTTTGACATCAATGACATCATTTTGACAACTTTTGGGTGTGCTAATTTTTTAAAAACATGTAACACCACAGAACAACAACAACATTTTATAAGACAAACCTCCAGTAGCCGCTGAAGACTGTTAAGCCACAAAACATTAAAACATGAGTATATCTGATGGTTTGCTGCAACTAACACTGTGAAAGCCACACACAGAAAGCTTCAGTGTCCCAGTAACAGCATATCTTTAGAAATAAATAGGCCTAGTGTTGGATTTCACGCTCTGCTGGTATTTTAAGAGTGTGTGCTGTACAGTTTTACCTGTGTAAATGTTCACAGAGGAGGAGCTGAAGACAGAATAATCTCTTTTTCGGGGTCATGGCTTTTTTTTCCTCTCCCTCTGAATGAATTCATTTAGAAGCAGAATACGAGAGAGTGTGTTTGTGTGTGTGTATTTCAGGACATGTGTGTAAAAATACAGCTGTTGTCAGAAATCTCTGAGACGTTTTACTCACTGAAACTTTGCTAACATCTGCCATCCATTAACCGCTGTGTGTGTGAGAGTGTGTGAGGGTGTGTGTGTGCAGTAATTGGTTTTGATTTGTTATCAGTTTATTTTCCTCATTCTGCAGATCATATGAATAGGATCATTGTTCATACAGAAAGGCCACTGTGCTGTGTAGTAATAAGATCGTTCTCTCTCTATGTCACTCTGTCTCTCTTAGACTCGCTGTCCTCTGGTGATGATGAGGACTATGATGAAGATGAGGACGATGCAGGTAATGGAAATGGTGTGTGTCACCCTCTTATTTATTATTTCAATCCTCTTTTTTGATTGAGATTTCATGAGGTCTCTCTGTTGTGTAATAAATGCATGAGATTGCTGCCTTTTTAGCTGGGGTTAGGTTGCATCTCATTTCATCAGCTGCTTTTTTCTCCCACTTGATGCTAAAACAAATTCTCAGGAGGAATCAAGACAGAGAAAAGGAAAAGAAGAGAAATAGTTTAAAGTCTAACAGTGTCAAATGAAATGTAACTAAAAATTGGAGAAAATGCCACAATGTCTTTGACTTTGTGTATAACAAGTAAAGAAAGAAACCAGAGGGAGATTTAATTTCTCAAGTTTTTAGTGTTGGTAAGTTCTCATTTCAGTGACCTGGGTTGCGTTTCCCAAAAGCATCATAAGCTTAAGTACATCGTAGACCCATTAAACCAATGAAGCTATGATCAACTTAGGCTTACGATGCTTTTGGGAAACGCAGCCCTGATTGATTTTTTAAAAATACATATATTTTAAACACATTTTGATAAATGTCTGTGCAGGCAAATATATGTCAATATAGCAAGAGAATCAGAATCACTGGTTCTGTCCATATTTAAAAAAAAAAATGAAATAAAAGAGAGAGAAATGAGAACAAGGTAATATACAGTTCATGAATAGAGTAAAAAATAAATAAATAAATAAATAATATTGATAGCATAGCCCAGATCTTTGAATTTGATAAGAAATGGTAAATAACGAAATAATAATAAAAAAAGAAATAATAAAAGATTGAAAATCAGAAAAACTGAGAACAGTTTGAAACATTAAGATCTCTTCAGTCATGTTATTCTTAACTAAAACTAGAAATCAAGCTAAAATTAAATTAAATACTCGGTGAAAAACTTAAATTTGAGTTTAAGTATTTAAACTAAAAGTGTAAAAAAAAAAACGAATAAAGCTAACTTAAAGCTGCAGTCCGTAACTTTTTTTTTGGTTAAAAATGATCCGACATCAATACTTGAGCAAGTATATAACCAGCCAGTGTTAAAAACTATCGCCTTACTTTACCCCGATTCACAACAGTTAGCTTATAATAATGTTTTGTAATTTGAGTGGTACTGGAAGGTTTTCCCGGGAAATTCGAGCATGCTGCCGCATCATTACGTCGCGTCTGTAAACATAAAGAAGTTGTCCCGGCTACTAGGCTATCACATGTGAGGATCCTGCAGGTGGCCGATCGTTTCTA
>NW_015552625.1:5759628-5777077 GCF_001515605.1 Sinocyclocheilus anshuiensis | reverse complement strand
CTGGGATTACACAAGATTTGTATTTTAAAGAAAACCAGTTCAAAGGGAGCATAATTTGCTTTTTGGGTTAAAAGAATTTCTTAATATGAAATTCGAATGGTATGACAATTAGAGATTAGACTGTACATAAATTGAAATCTACATGCTAATACACACTATAGACAATGCTGATATTGTTAACATTAATAATTTGAGAATCTTATTTGGGTCATATATTCCAAGACGTAGGCTAAAATCTGTGATTGCGACTTACAGTATATCCACACCGGTGCGGTGACTGACTGCCACACATACTCTTCAGAACATTAGATTCATCCGTGCTGGAGCCGTGCCGGCGCACAACCCACGCAAGGAAGATAATTCCACAAACAGCTGCAATTGCAGGTTTTCAAACAGAGATGGCGACAAAGAGGCAAAATTTATGGACTGCAGCTTTAATCTTAAATTTAAATAAAAAATGAAAACAAAAAAAATCCAATTGAAAATATAAGTAAATAAAATTATAGTACAAAAATAATGCTGAATCTCATTTGAAACTATACATGATACAGGATTAGTGGCATCTTTTTCTGAGGGAGAACAATCTGAGATTCAGAAAACTTTTTTCAATTTTATCTTTATTTAATCTCGTTGCTTTGTAGGAGAAACAACTGAGATTTGAAAGAGATCATGTTTTTTTGTGATTTTTCACAAAGAAAGAAAGAGAGAGGGAAGGGAAAGCTAATGCATCTGTCTGCTGTGGTGGGATCAGGGTTGGGGGAGGGTTGAGGGGTTGAGGGGAGGGCATGAAACGAGGGATTAGGCAAAAACCAAAACCCCTTTAGAGTATAATGACCAGTAATCCAGCTCTAATTAAGAAAGAGAGAGAGAGCGAGAGAGAGAGCTGAGAGCTGTGAGGTCTGGGCTCTCTGGAACATTTGAGAAGAGCTGAGGTCGTGTGACATCTGATGACATCATTCTGTAATATCTTAATGATGCAGTGCTAGTTACTGCTCTCAGTTTGGCTGACTGAAGCAAGCTGTGCGTAATTTCAGCTGTGTAGAGTTGCGCTGTACTTTGATGGCTTTTTTGGCAGTAGAATAAAAGTAAATGGAAAAAAAAGGTGGGTCACTGTAGATTCGAGGTTCCCACTTCAAAGCTCAAATTGTCTGTACTGAACTCTATAAAATGGCAAACCACACACACACACACACAAACACACATATAGGAGCCAGGTCCACTGTATGGTACAGACCCATGTTGTGGTCCTGATGGATCACTGACCATCTGAGAATGCAGTGAAAACTAGGAGTGTGTGTGTGTGTGTGTGTGTGTGTGTACAGGAATTAGTGTATCGGTTATGCCAAAGGAAATGCCAACCTGCCAATCCCCCTTTACATTCACAATCTGATAGCATGAGCAAATAATTAATCTAGTTAATGGGTTTATTGTGTGTGCGCACATTCTCACGTGTGCTTGTGAGCTCGCATGTATGTCTGGAGCGAAATGTGGCGTCTGTGGGTTTAATCGCCAAGTTTGCGGGTTGATCTGATCTGGAGTTAATTGTTTGAAGAGGGATGAAAGTATGTTTACTCAATCTCTTAAAGACACATACGCACACAATGTTCAAGACTTGAATTGAAAATTAAAATAATGACTATTATTTTAGCTAAAGGATGTTACTGTAAGTATTTATGCTGTGATATTTGGCATTAGCTGCTAGGAAGCGTAAACACAGACCTGACCACATGACAGTCAACATTATAAACTGAATTTGTGGGAAGATTAAATGAAGGAAAATTGCTCTGTTATTATAATAAGTTATTATTAGGAATCCTCATTGTGTGTTCACGGCTCTGTGAAGGATTTAACACTGGGAATCTTTCAGAGTTCTGTCTGCAAGAGCATAAACGCGCCTCACACTCACGTAAGAGTGTATGTAAGCTTGTTTGCTTTTCCAAACAAATTTTAATTCAGTCTGGGAATTAGGCAGCCAGTCTGACGCTGCCACAGAGCGAGCAAGAAAAATCTTTCCATAAACATTCACCCACACAAAGACTCCTGGAGAGGGAATTTTAATGGAGAGGGAACCCTACCCCCTAAAAAATAGTGCTTCATGTCAACATACACTTATATGTGGTCCATTTGTGCCTATGGATTCATGTATTGTACACTGACATGTTTTTGTGTATTTTTAAAATGTCATGTTTAGTTGATATTTTCAGCAGCATCTGATTTTATTCTTATATTTCTAACAAAAGCTCCATACTGGACCCGTCCTGACCGGATGGAGAAGAAACTGTTGGCTGTTCCTGCTGCCAATACAGTGAAGTTCCGCTGTCCTGCTGCCGGCAACCCCGCTCCCACCATCCATTGGCTGAAAAATGGGAAGGAATTCAAGGGAGAGCAGAGAATGGGCGGGATTAAAGTAAGACAATATGAATACCGATTAAGAACATGTGCGTGTGCATGTGCAAACATGTGATTGTGTGTTTAGGATTACAGATAATAAGAATCTGCAATTAGTAATAATTTACACAGATCCTCAACATCTGCTCCTTAAAGAGCTCTCTCTCTCTCGCTCTGGATTTTATTTGCTCGTCATCTTTAGAGGATACGTCCACCTGTTGCTGTTCCTCTGAAAGAACAGAAGAACACAAAGTTCCGTGTGGTCTTGCTATTTATGTGTTGATGCGTTTGTGCGGGTGTTGTTTGTAACGTGTTTTGGAGACTGTCCACTGATTTTTTAGATTATTTTTATTTATTATTGCCATTTTTTTCATCTCTCAGGGCTGTTGCTCCTTAATGCTCAATGATTTAACCACCACAATATAAGGGATAGTTCACCCAAAAATAAAACTGTTGTCATCATTGACTCTCCTTTCAAACATGTATGACTTTTTTCTTCTCAGGAGCAAAAAATAATTTGTTTTGTTTTGTTTGTTTGTTTGTTTGTCTTTTTGGTTCTTTTATGTTTCACAGAAGAAAGTAGGTCATACAGGTTTGCAGCTACGTGAGCATGAGTTCATGACTTTTCTGTGAATTTAGATTTTTCAGTGAATTACCCCTTTAAATGCTATATAAAAAAATAAATAATAGGCCTAAATAATAGCATTATTAAACACAATTTTCCTGAAGAGGCACACATTTTCCCTATTGGAAAGGAAAAATCATGAATTACACCTAGTCTTTAATATCTCAGTTATTTCTCGTAGATAGCCTTGAGATGAAATTGAAAACAAATTGAGACTTTCACTGAAGACTTTTATAAAATTTTCTCCTGATTAAAAGACACCAGTAATTTCAGACATCCCCTCATCAGATGAGATCTCAAACTGTGCTCAGATTTGCAAAGATATGAAAGTCTGAAATCAAAAGAGCTCAATATAAAGTATTACTCATAAAGTTCTTCCCAGACCAAATATTCTAAGCTTTGCTATCCACATTTATTTTATACCTCTATACTCTCATTGTATGTCAACAATTTGTTTCTAAATTAAACAGAATTTTAGGAGAAACACCTGAAACAAATTCAACACTTAAAGCACAACTGGAATCTTCTGAGTGACTTCTTTTTGCACACACACATTTGCACATTTAGATTCTTTAACACAGCATTGCATTGCATTGACCTGTATGCATATAATATAACCAGAGTCCTCTAAGAGAGACATTTAGAAACAAAACATTGACCTCTCCACCTCTCCATGGCCATAGTGTGACCGGCCCGCCCTTACAAACACACACACGTATACACACACCAGGGGTCCGCACTGACCCAGGGTCATCCTTTATACCAGCCCTGTCCTCTGCATCAGCACAGTCACTGTTCGCATAAAGATCTCTGACAGCATCATAATAGTTTTATTTAACACACACATACACAGGAGCTTGACAGCTCACCCTGAATGTCTTCTGTCTCTATTAAGACCCAGGCTAAAAGTCACTGCTCTTATATTTATGCAAAAGGATGTGTGACCCCCTTGTGTGTGTGGATATGACAGGCCTGATGGCTTGATAACGCACTCAACGATGTGTTAAAATGCAGAGCGTTATGCGAAATTAAACATGAGGAGTTCCCTGAGAGATCAGCGTATTCCATCTTAAAGCTCTTTTTTGCATTGCAAGGGGAACAATAATGCTGTGGCATAAAGATCTCTGACAGCATCATAATAGTTTTATTTAACACACACATACACAGGAGCTTGACAGCTCACCCTGAATGTCTTCTGTCTCTATTAAGACCCAGGCTAAAAGTCACTGCTCTTATATTTATGCAAAAGGATGTGTGACCCCCTTGTGTGTGTGGATATGACAGGCCTGATGGCTTGATAACGCACTCAACGATGTGTTAAAATGCAGAGCGTTATGCGAAATTAAACATGAGGAGTTCCCTGAGAGATCAGCGTATATCATCTTAAAGCTCTTTTTTGCATTGCAAGGGGAACAATAATGCTGTGATTATGTTTCTGTTGGCACTGGAGCCGGTTGTAAGTTCGACTAACTCTCTGGCCGACGGTCAGGGCACGTTAATTGCTGACTAAATGCGGTAAGATTGCCGAATGAGTTTTAAATGCAAGAAAATGAGTCACATGCCGTACTCTCATTGTTTGAAACGATGCATGGCTTTGTTTAGACAGTTGACTTTCCCACAGCACAAACACACACATACAAACAGACACAAATTTCTGTGCCTGACTGGCAGGGTTCTAAGGTCAAAGGTCAACTCTCTATTGAGTCATCAGAAGGGGGAGGTTCTGAGAAGGTGTTGTTGTGGCGATTTAGAGACCTTGATTGGCAGGGGGAGGCGTGGCTTTTGTCATGCTCACATACGGCAGCCGAAGTCACATTGTTAGAATGCTAATCTGTGGTACTGTGGGTTAGTCACACCTCACGCACACATACACATTGATTTTTTGTGTAAACGCTGCGTTTGAGTGCGTGTATGCGAGCGGCTCGCAACATATTCAACAGCTCAATTGACGAGCGAGGTGAAGAAAGACTGTTACATCCTCCGAGAGATGAGTTGACTTTCCCACAGCACAAACACACACATACAAACAGACACAAATTTCTGTGCCTGACTGGCAGGGTTCTAAGGTCAAAGGTCAACTCTCTATTGAGTCATCAGAAGGGGGAGGTTCTGAGAAGGTGTTGTTGTGGCGATTTAGAGACCTTGATT
Organism: Sinocyclocheilus anshuiensis; assembly: GCF_001515605.1. Lineage (NCBI taxonomy): Eukaryota > Metazoa > Chordata > Actinopteri > Cypriniformes > Cyprinidae > Sinocyclocheilus > Sinocyclocheilus anshuiensis. Next base: position 5,771,916 of record NW_015552625.1, on the reverse strand, counting down.
GGCAGGGGGAGGCGTGGCTTTTGTCATGCTCACATACGGCAGCCGAAGTCACATTGTTAGAATGCTAATCTGTGGTACTGTGGGTTAGTCACACCTCACGCACACATACACATTGATTTTTTGTGTAAACGCTGCGTTTGAGTGCGTGTATGCAAGCGGCTCGCAACATATTCAACAGCTCAATTGACGAGCGAGGTGAAGAAAGACTGTTGCATCCTCCGAGAGATGACTCAATTTCAGTCGCACTGCTCTGTGGGACCACCAGTGCTAAATTCTACATGCTTGGAGCATCAGTTAATCTAATCCACCGACAAATGTGCCTTTTGTCTGTAGGCCACAGCAGTGTATGTCTTTATTAACTGCTTAGGTGCAATTTGTTATTAATTTATGTGTAAAAAATATGTTTAAAGGTCAAGTATTTAATGTTCACTATTCTCATGTAGCCTGATTTTTTGCTGTTAACATAAGGCTAGTCCACTTTGCAGCTTCTTTCCAATAAAGCTTTTTGGGCATTTGTGGGCAATAAAGGTCCTTTGTCGATAGCGTAGCAGTATATGAAGTACAGTTTACACAGAAGTAAGCTAAGAAGTAAACTGATCAGCTTTCTGTTGGTCAGCACTGCCAATTTGCTTAACCATCTTGAATCCAATCTGAAATCTGCATAGGGAAATGTTTTACCTTAATGCATAATTTCCAGTCATGTGGATTCCTATTGAAATAACTGCATTTCTATCTGACTGACAAAACAACAAATGACCAGTTGTTGTTTAGGGTGCGTTTATATTGATACCACAATGATAGACTGGTGTGGAAAAAGTAATAAATACAGATAAGTTTACATATAAAACTCAGAAACAAATAAGAATACATTATTCTGCTCTGCATGTCTAGAAAACGGGCACAAACAAAACTCTCAACCAACAATTTTTTGTGAAACCTGTTTGAATTTTTTTTTTTATTCAGTTTTCTGCCGCTAGTGACCACTAAATACACTTCACCTTTAAGTGGTAATAGTTATCTTTATCAATATGAACTGAGAAAACTTTCATATTAGGGTGTGTATGATTATGGGCCATCTGTACAGTATTGATGGCTTGTTTTAATGGTGAAACAGGGTGTTTCCAGTGAGACTACTGTACTACTTTCCATTGAGAGAGAGAAAAAAGAAAGAGTTTTGTCATTTTAATGACTCGCCCTGGGGTCAGTTGTTTTTGCTTCCTGTCTCCGTGGGTCAAATTAAACAGCACCACTATTGGAACGAGCTCGCACCGTTTTGACACAACCATAAATCCTGAACATACACACTCAAGAGAGACCTGAGCTTCTTGGCACCCCCGGAGACCCTTTACTCCCAATATTCTCTGCAGTTCACAATTCAGCTGAATATCCACCGCACTGGTCTTACCTCCTAACCCCAGTCTGACATCAGAGTTAAAGAGGCTTAATATGTTAACAGCGTAATGCCGGGAGGAATTTGAGCAGCGCTTTTCGACTGATTATCAGACCTCTGCTTGGGTCTTTCTTGTGCTGTTTTTTCTCTGAATCATTGGGGTCCAGCACGACATTGCAACACTTTTCAGCTCTTATCTTTTGATGAAGGATGGGATAAATGTACTAACTCTCTCCTCCCATTCCCTCTGGATAAAGTGCTCGGGTAGATTGAGGAACAGCTGAGAATTCATCACAGCATTTCTTTTCAGCAGACACACTGAGATAAATGTCATACACACACACACACACACAAAATGCCAGTGTCAAGTAAGATAGGGTCCTAAATTAACTCACGCTCTCTTACAGTCTCACTGCACATGGGTAGTTGACATTAATACTTTTGGGAAGTTAACAAGGCGAATCTAGGATTTCACTGAAAGGGGAGCTGAGCTGAGTTGATGTATAGCTCAGAGTAATATTTATTTCCTTTAGTCTAAAGTTGCTCAACCAACAATAAAAAAAAAAATTATAATAATATAATTTAAAAAATAAAATAAAAATTAATATAATAAAAAAAATAATATAATATAATATAATATTAAAACTATTCTGAAAAGCATTTGGCTAGTTTTATTTATTTATTTTTATGTAGTCTCTATGACATCTTATTGGTTGAGAGACTACATTAAATATTTGTGCTTTTAAAAAATAATAAGTCTCAGGATTATTTAGAATGAACTACTTAGCATAAAGGTGTTTAAAAGAAATGATCACTAGTTACAAGGCAATACAATACAATTTCCCTCACACATTTACATTAATTTGAACCTAAAATCTTGATTTTAAAAAGTCAATGGACACATTAAATGTCAACTACTCCTATACAGACATTCACTCACACACACACATTTCTCATGCTGTTCACCGTGTAAATCAGCAAACACCGAAGCCTCACTGAGTGAGAGCGAGCCAGCGAGAGCAGCCTGTGAGAAGGTGAGGATCTCGAAGACAAGGGGAAGGAGAAGTGCAGGGGGCACAGGCGCCCTTGCCAACTTTCTTAGGCATGTGTGTTTGTCTATGTGCATGTTGTTATCAGGCAGTGTTACCATGCAACTGTTCAAAAACACAGCCCATAATATTTACACAGTTACATTTTTTTCCACGCAGACCTTCGAAGTATGTCGAGGAGGAATGAGAGAGAGACACAGAGTGCAAGAGAAACAGAAAGAAGCAGAGGGAGAGACATATATGCAATTAGAGTGTGCTCTATGAATGAATGGATGGTTATGTGTGTGTGTGTGTGTGTGTGTGTGTGTGTATGACGACTGATAACTTCATCATCAGTACAAATAATGCCACAGATACTTCACATCAATCGTGACTCACTTCAGATGAATAAACCTCTGGGATCTGCCAAGCTATTGTTCTGAGAGGCCTTACAATCAATAGATTTACTGGAACCAAGTACACTAAACAATCTGAACCCGGGCCAAAGAAACATTCAGATGAAATACAAAGGCAAAGGCGACTTTCTTTTGTGTGTGTGTGTGTGTGTGTGTGTGTGTGTGTGTGTGTGTATGCATGCATATATATATGTGTGTGTGTGTGTGTGTATGTGTGTAGGAGGTGAAGGGTTTGTGTAAACAAAATGATTTTTTTTACTTTTTTTTACTTTCTGACCAATTAGCATACTTTCCATGTCTGGTGATGTTAAAGGTATTCCAAAATAAACCTAAAAATAAATAAGTGTGTTATTATTTTCACATCCTTGTGTTGTTCTCTGTATGCTTTTCCCAGTGAAACACAAAAGTAGGCATGTCTATCTATCTATCTATCTATCTATCTATCTATCTTATCTATCTCTGTCTGTCTGTCTGTCTGTCTCTCTTTTAAACAAACCAGTGTATAGCAAACATTCAACGATAGTCTTGACAAACTTTGCTCTTCTAGTTAAAAATTCCAGTGTATGTATTTCAATTCATTTAAATTCTGTTTGCTTACATTCAAATTGTCCTGTTTGGAACCTTAATTCAACTTCAATTCAGATTTATCAGCACAATTGATCATAGTCATAACATTATACAGACACAGAATTTAGAGACTCTGTCTCTATCATCCTCTCTCTCTAGTTGAGGCATCAGCAGTGGAGTTTGGTCATGGAGAGTGCCGTTCCATCTGACCGGGGAAACTACACATGTGTGGTGCAAAACAAATACGGGATAATCAAACACACTTACCAACTCGACGTGCTGGGTATGAACACGCAACCCACACACATTCAAACTTTAAATCACTTACCTTCATTGCTGACTGCCCTCCGTCTCGCCATCTCTCGTCCAATCAGAACGCTCTCCTCACCGGCCCATCCTACAGGTGGGACTCCCGGCCAATCAGACGGTGGTGGTGGGCAGTGATGTCGAGTTCCACTGTAAGGTGTATAGTGATGCTCAGCCACACATCCAGTGGCTCAAACACATCGAGGTGAATGGAAGCCAGTATGGGCCCAATGGCGTCCCCTATGTCCACATTCTTAAGGTACAGTATCAGAAGAATGCATGAATGAACCACTTTTAAGAGGATAATTCAAACTTTGTTTTTTCAAAAAACTTTTAGTATGCATTTTTATTAATATTACGGTAATTGTGATTTGTTACGATGACAATGATTTAAACGTTTAGATTATAGTTAAATTTTTTCATTGCAATTCTTGATTTTTTTTTCTTGAAACTTTTATTATGAAAACATTTGTAGCTTTTGCTTGTTAGAATGGTCCATCATAGATGTTGAAGGCATTTTTTGAAATGTGTCCAAGTGCAGTTTAAATTAAACCACATATTAAGTCTCATGTGACTCTTAGAGCACCTCCCTCGACTCCTAATCCCACCCGTGTTAGCATCTCACTATAGACTCTGCAAATGGAGAATTAGGGGTCTCTCACTCTTTTTCCTCTCAGAGGAGTGAGAGAGGAGGCAGACATCTGTTTTAGGCTAAGCTAACCGCCGCGGTGGCGTCGCGCAGGGAGACAGCCATTAGCTGTGCTGCCCCACTCACTCTTCAGAGGAGAAGGAGGGAGGGAACAAGGGAAGAGGCTCCCGAAAAAGCCATGGAAAAAATGAGTGCGGGAAGCGAGGGAAGGGCCGAGTCAGCAGGCAGAGGAGGGGAGTGCGTCGGCTGGCCAGACCGCCACGCTATTTTAGACTCCCACATAATTGAAACAGTATTTTACTGGGAGCCGCGCGCCGGCTTTTCCCTTCCCCGCAGTCTCATCTGCGCACCCTCTAAACTAAGCCTTCCCCAGCCCTCCCAGACCGAGAGTGCTGAGCGACAGATCATGTGTGGCGCAACGCCTGCGATCAAGGGAAAGAACGGAAACTGAGAATAAAGCAAATGAAGCATCTGAAAGAAACACAGAAGCAGATATGTGTGGGACTGAAGATGATATTTGAGCATGTAGTTATAGCATATAGTGACATCAGAGCAATGGCCTAGCAGTTAGCTTGTTGAGCTGTGGCACCAATACAGGTGGAATCAGTTTGAATCCAGCTCGCAACATTTCCCAAGCTCGTTCCTGCATGTTCTTATCCCGTAATTTTTAGTTTTTTAAATAAAGAGCAAATTGCACATATACAGTAAATCTTCATGGGTTGCAGTTTGCATCCGCTGAGAGTGTTGTGTATTTGCATGCACTGTCTGTGTTGGTTTAGTTACCTGATTATAAGGAATTATGCAAATATGTTAACAGCACAACATTTTGCTGCTTCGTTGATAATAGAGTAACATTAATTGCTCTATGTTTTGTGAATAAGCCACAACCTATAAGAAGCATAATTGGAAGGAAGATGTTTGACCTGAAAAGAATGACAATGAGTTCATTTAAATTTTAATGATGTACAGTGATAAATGCCATTCAGAAACAAATTCGGTTTTGGTTCGGTTGAGTTTGTGCATTTGAATTGAGGTAGCAAACAGGAATTCTAATTGAAATTTGAATTTGACTTTAAGGAAGTAGATTAAAAAAAATTACATTTATAATTAATTAAAAAACTTATTTTTTTTATGTAAATGTATTTAGTACATTTTATTTTAAGTCTTTTAAGTTCAAATTCAAGTACTGTTCAACTTCCTGTACTAGTGCAGATAATGCCTGGTTAAACTGGATTTTGGGAGGTTACTAGGTTTTTGCACTAAAATACCAGAGTGGCGCAACTGTTTTGTGAATTTGCCCCTAAGTGTATCAGCATCTTGAAAAAGAGGTAGAACAAGCTGCGGGAGCATTTTAAATCATTAAGTGTTTGTTCATGTGTGAACGTGTTCGCCTCTGACTAAGTGTGTGTGTGTGTGTCTCTGCAGAGTTTTGTCAGTAAGGTAAAAGAGGCCCACGATATGCTGACTCTGTATAATGTGTCAGAAAAAGATGCAGGCCAGTACTGCTGCAGAGCCCACAACTTTGTAGGCATGTCAGAGAATACGTTCTGGCTCATGGTGTCCCAGCCAGGTAAAAATCTCTTTCCAAACTTTCCAAACTTGATTTGTCAATCAAGACTTTGGTGGCGTAGAGTCAAACTCCCCTAAACTCCCTCTGTTTCTCCCTGCTCTTCTCGTCCCTTTTTCACACAATAAATAAGGTGACCTGATTCAAGGACTTATGTAAGGCGTGTGTCTGCTTCGTTTAAATGCTCGCTGCTTCTTCTTCCCCAATCAATGCAACAAGAGCATGTTTAATAGGAGCCGAGACTGTGCCACACGCACTTTCTTATTGATTTTCTCATACACTACACACAGCTCTCTCAAGTATTGGGACACACACTTCTACATAAATAGGTCAGTTTCTAGTATCTAGTGAGAGGTTACATTAGGCTTAAAGCTGGTAATATTCTTCCCCGCTCTTTTTCTTTGCACCTCAAACAGATCTGGATGAAAACGAATGTGATCTGCTGCTACTGATGGGGCGTTGAATTTTCCACCAGAGTTTGGGGTTTTACTTTGCTTCTAGGTCATCTCTTCATGTGCAGGATTGTGGGATTTCTGGGTTACTGGTGATGGGTTAACTCTCGTTCAGATCTTCCTCCCGGTGTCGGGTCTGCTCTTTTCCCAAGGGTTGTGGTTTATGCATCTGTCTTTCTCTCTCTCCATCTCTCCCTGCTTTTCCAGACTGCGGGAATAAATACTACGGATAAAGAGCTGGAGATTCTCTACCTGACCAATGTGTCTTTTGAGGATGCGGGGCAATACACTTGTCTGGCAGGGAACTCGATTGGCTATAACCATCACTCTGCCTGGCTTACAGTGTTACCAGGTATACTAGTCTCACTTTCTGGGGTTTCTCTTCACTCCTTTTCTTCCCATGTCTCCACACTTCCTATTTTCTCTGTTGTCCTTGAATGTTCATAGTTTTGCAGTTCAAATGTTTTTGAAATGTTTTCAATTATATTCTCTATGGACCTTAGCCAGGGCAGACGGCAGTCTCGTTTTTATTCACGTCAAATTAAATATGCCACCCTGACTAAAGTCTTCTGAAAAACAACCCGGTAGTTTGTAATTGTTTTCAGATTTGAACATGACATATGCAGAGAAAAAAGACGGATGATGGGTTTTTCTCATAGACTGTTTCCACTCGATAACACACGCGCTCGTGATGGAAGTGCTTGTCGTGTTTACTGGAGTATTTACTGATGGCACACAGTCCCAGTATCTGGGGTGGCCTGATTCATTAATTCTTACATCCTCTGCGCTCATCCTGTTATCCTGCTCTCCGTTCTGCTGCTGTAATTAAAATCGCTCGTCTCGTGTAGAGCCACTGAACTCTATCTGTGGGGCTCATCACACAAGTGCCAAATAAGCCCCCCGGAGAGAGGGGCATTATGGGATGTTTGTACCTGCATGGGGGCGCGATAGCATGTTAATTAGTTTGTAAGTTGGCTGTAAATTAACTGCAGACTTTCTGCTTTATAACTTTGAACAAAACAATAACATGATCTCTAATCTAACCATTAGTGGGGCTTATTTCTAAAGTTACTCTCTTTTTAATTGAAAGTCTCGAGGCTGTAGTTAGTAGCCGATTTAAGTTGGGTTTCATGTTTTATTCAAGTTGATAAACTGAATTTTGTGGTCATGTGTATTAGAAATAAACAGGGTCCAAAATGAACCTTTTGCCACATAGGTGGATGAACATTTAGAGAAAATTTACTGGCCAAAAAATATTTCTAATTGCCCCTCAGCAGATTTTGTTCCTCTAATTTTATATTCCACATGTGTCTTGCCACATTTAGTTCTCGAGACTTTTAGGCAGATTTTGCACTGAGGAAAAGTTGTTTGAAGATGGTTTGTATGTCTTTGAATCATTTGTGTTGCTTACATCAGACATTATCACACTTTGATGTATTATATTATGTTGCAGTTGCAGTTATTTTCTCATCAAAGCAAAGCTCATCAAATATTACTTGCATTTGGCACTTGTTAAGCGCTCGAACCTTGACAATAGACAACACTAATAGAAAAGTGAGCCATTTTAAAACATTTTAATCAATCGTTGTGTCTGAAATTCACATATTTCTGAGTAGGTACTTCTTTTAAATAAGAACTTAATTCGCAGCCGTTTAGAAAGTATGTTCTAAATAGTATGGTGTGTTGTATGAATGTAATTCAGACGTACTACCATTCACAACAGTCATTGTTTCATGTATAGTGCAACACATTGGTACATTTGTCTCATAATGTCATCACCGCACGTCTAATCTGTGCTCTTGTGCTCTGTGTCAGCGGTAGAGATGAAGAGAGAGGATGACTATGCGGACATCCTCATCTACGTGACAGGCTGCGTGCTCTTCATCCTCACCATGGTCATCATTATCCTCTGCCATATGAGGATGAACACGCAGAAGACTCTCCCCACACCGCCCGTTCAAAAACTGTCCAAATTCCCCCTCAAGAGACAGGTAACAGAAAGTAGATACAAGATTTGATCAGCCTATTTCCTATCTTCTTTCTCTCTTTAATGTGAAGCTGTTGTACTATGTCTTTGGGCTATTGGTGTCGATGAAGACATACTGTGTGGATGTCATAGATGTGATGTGGCAGAGGGATATTCATGCTCTCCTGGAGACTGCCAGTGTTTATATCATGTTTCTCTCGTGGTGAAACTCGCTCTCTCTCTCAGTTGTTTTAAACATTTTAAATCGCAGCAGCTGCAGCTGACATACACTATCTCTCTCTAATCTCTGTCGCTCTCTCAATCTCTTCTTCTTTTTCCCTCAAGTTATTTCCAGCAATCAAAGCCTGACAATGTCACACTGGAATCAACGCAAGCTACATAATCACGTTGCAGTGTTTTTTTGTTTCTTTCATTCAAATAGTGTGTGTGTGTAGGTGTGTATTTTGAGCTAGTTCTGATTTTAGAAAATATTGAGATATCATTGTCAGACAGTTTGATCTTCCTACCGCTGACATGCTTTATCAGTGTCTCATGAAAGGCTACACAGATTTGCATTTCCTAAAGGAAATAGCAGTGCTCGCAAGGAACTAAAAGAATAGTGCTCAAGTTAAGGCAAACATGCCGTTGTCATGACATTCAGCACACTTTGTGTGTTGATTCTTGTGCAAAGACAGTTATGGATGGCTAAAAAGATGCAAATCAGTGCTGGAGAGAAACCACAGTTTGGGATGAAAATATTACATTATGATGATGCCGTTGATGTTAGTTGGAAGAAAGAAAAAAAGAGAGCCAGTTGAGCTGGTGGCTCCCAAGCAATTTTTGGATACAAGACAACAGCAAAACTCCAGATGATAGCTATGTGTGCACGGCAGCACTGAAATGTTGCTCCTCTCTCTCAGAAGCACTCCTCTGAGGAACAGACACCATGTTTCTGTCTGCAACACACAACACTTCAGAGTAGATGATATTCTTAAAATAGACATCTTGATCCTTCCTCTCTCTGTCTTGCTCTTATTTTCACGGTCTTATTCTCTTTCAGGGACAATAACATGCTGTTTTTATTCTTTACCCAAGCAGGTGTCCTTGGAATCTAACTCTTCCATGAATTCAAACACCCCGTTGGTCCGGATTGCCCGCCTGTCATCCGGTGATGGGCCCATGCTGCCCAACGTTTCTGAACTTGAACTGCCCTCTGACCCCAAGTGGGAGTTTCCACGTACTAAGTGAGTTACAAGCTGAAGTGAACATCAAATGACCATAATATTTGTGAGTTTTGTCCCTTGCTGATTGGTGATTCTGTTGTAGACTAACGCTGGGAAAACCATTGGGAGAGGGTTGCTTTGGGCAGGTAGTGATGGCTGAAGCCATTGGGATTAACAAAGAGAAACCCAACAAACCTCTCACTGTTGCTGTCAAGATGCTCAAAGGTGAGTGTGTATAAATTAAATTCCAGATGGTATAAATTATGGGGTCGTGGCCCTGCTGTGTGTGTGCACTTTGGATGGGATAAATGCATAGCACTAATGGTGACACATACTCGGCCACATGTCACGTCACTTATATATTTTTTTTACTGAATGCCAAAAAACATAAAAGAAACATTAGTCCCAGTGCACAAAAAATCTCATAAATACAGTGAGTGTGCTTAACTGTAATTAAATAATAAATACTAATATACTAATAATATATCCTCCCATTCAAAATGTTGGGGTCAGAAACATTTTTCTGAAAAAGATTTATATTTCACATAAATGCTGTTCTTTTGAACTTTCTATTCATCAAATAATCTGAAAAAATTTAAAACAAAAACAACAGAAATATTAAGCAGCACAACTGTTTTCAACATGGATAATAATAAGAAATGTTACTGCAGCACCAAATCAGCATATTAGAATGATTTTTGAAGGATCATGTGGCACTAAAGACTGGAGTAATGATGCTGAAAATTCAGCTTTGCCACCACAGGAATAAATTACATTTGAAAATATATTACAACAGAAAACTTTCTTATAAATTGTAATAATATTTTACTGTTTTCTTAGATGACGGTACAGATAAGGACCTCTCGGACCTTGTGTCTGAAATGGAAATGATGAAGATGATTGGAAAACACAAGAACATCATCAACTTGCTGGGAGCGTGCACACAAGATGGTCAGTATGCAGTATACAGGCTTTTTTTCCAGTATGTTTAGCTTTTGTCAGTTTAGATTTTTCTGACTGAATTGTTTCTGACTGCGCTCACACAGGTCCTCTGTATGTGCTGGTGGAATATGCCTTTAAAGGAAATCTTAGGGAATACTTGCGGGCGAGAAGGCCTCCTGGGATGGACTACTCGTTTGACACTTGTAAAATCCCAAATGAAACTCTGACATTTAAAGATCTGGTGTCCTGCGCCTATCAAGTCGCCAGGGGTATGGAGTACCTGGCCTCAAAGAAGGTAACACATCTACTTATCTCAGTTTGTAAACTTTTTCAAATAGAAATAATTTAATATGCTTGAATTGTTTATAAAGTTTATAAATGCTGTCTACGGATGCCAGTTATTATTTTCCAGATGTGTACATCATAGTGTGTATTTATCAGACTTGAGCATAAAAGATGGCCCTCTTTCTGTTTGTGTTGCCAGTGTATCCATAGGGATCTTGCGGCTCGGAATGTTCTGGTAACCGAGGACAACGTGATGAAGATTGCAGACTTCGGCCTGGCTAGAGATGTGCACAACATTGACTACTACAAAAAGACCACCAACGTAAGTCGACACTATTATCAATCTCAGAATGCTTGAAGGATAGCGCTCTTGGGTGGCATTGGATTGAAACACAGCGGATGTGGTTACGCACTGTATTTCAAATGTCAAGCCTGCAGGTGTTGAATTTTGTGTGTGCTTAGTTTAGGAACTTTTGAAGGTGCGTTTATGAGAATGAATTAACTGTTGATTGAGGTCTGGAGTTGGTAATAAGAACGTGTGGGTATTGGTGAGGACTGGGCAGTATTGAACACATCACGTTTACCTGGCCTGCAGTACATTGTGAAATACAGTAGCTACTGGGAAGCAACTAGGTAAGACTAGGGGTGCTGCTACAGTAACATCACTACATTTTCAGTAACATGACATTAGCTTAGCTGTGGAAAAAACACTTGTTTTCCATTCATTGTGATGAACTGGTTAAAAAATGATTCACAGAGTCATTAGAATCAGCACCTTTTGTGTCGGTAGATCTCATTCTGAACTCATTCCTGTGTCTTTTTTGTTGCAGAATATACATTTGGGATTGAAAATAGTGACTTGGCTATTTTCAGTCATGTAATCTGAAAATTATAGGCAGTGCTGGCAAATTGTAGTGAGTTACTGATTACAAATTACATGACAAAAAAATGTAGTTAGTAATGTAATTTGTTAGATTACTCATTTTAGGTCATGTATTCTGACTACTGTTTGATTACTTTTAGATTTTTATGTTATTTACTTTTATATTTTTGTCCAGACATTTGTCCAAATCAATAATTAGTAAAAGTCATTGGATATGATGGAGATATAGTGTTTCACAGCTATATATCAGCAGTGTTAATAACTTGCATAATTATCCATCACATACATGGCCTAACTCATTGAGAGGTGCTTTTGTCCCCAATTTTAGAAGCATGGATCACCAATTTATTTACATTCCATTTAAATGGCCATTCTATATTGTTAATATAGTCAAAGCTAAATGCTATTAAACACAGTAGGGTTTTCTAGAAAGTACATTTCAAAAGAGAAAAAAATAATTAGGGAGAGTCAATAAATTATAAATAATTTACTACGTTTGTGTGAACAATATGTAATCATGTACAGGTGCATCTCAATAAATTAGAATGTCGTGGAAAAGTTCATTTATTTCAGTAATTCAACTCAAATTGTGAAACTCGTGTATTAAATAAATT
>NW_015552625.1:5744583-5759046 GCF_001515605.1 Sinocyclocheilus anshuiensis | reverse complement strand
ACAATTTGAGTTGAATTACTGAAATAAATGAACTTTTCCACGACATTCTAATTTATTGAGATGCACCTGTAATCCATAAAAAAAGTAACTGTAATCTGATAATGAGCATTTTAAAATATAATATAATCTAATTACAGGTACTTAATTTTTGTAATCTGATTGCGTAATCCAGATTACATTTAATCAATTACTTTCCAGCACTGATTATAGGTTGTAATTTAAATTAAATTGCTTATATACCTTCAGTGTAGTTACATTTTTGTTAATAGCATATAGTGTGCTTTCTCCTTTTTAAACAGTTGGTTTTACTGTAGTTGAAGTACCTTAAATATGCTTATAATAGCTTTTAGCAAGATCATCTTAGCTTCCCTAACAATGGTGCAATAAACGGAATGTGTTTAATGGAACTGTTAGGTGTTGTGACGGCGGGTTTTAGATGTGGGGTGTGGCTGGTGAAGTATTTGGATATTGGATGGGACAGTTGGAGATTAGAGAGCATCGGAGAGCAGAACGATGTTGACGCGGACTGCTGAAGTGTATTTGCATTAGACAGGACAGTAGGAGATTAAGCTGCAGGCCTGTTGATGTTCGTTGGGCGTCTGTATGTCTATCTGGGTCAGCACCACTGTTGTTCTGACTGTTCTGTGTCCTTTCAGGGTCGTCTGCCCGTCAAATGGATGGCACCAGAAGCACTGTTCGACCGCGTCTACACGCACCAGAGCGATGTGTGAGTTTACATTGCCATGCATACCTCTTCTTTTTTCCTCCATCACTTCATGCCATCTGTTCATAACGTTCATCAAGCGGTAAAGGAATGCAAGTGAACACCATAACCCTGCAACAATAGCATCAAAGCCATCCAAGAGAGTGTGCCAGTGTTTCCTACACTGGAATTCACTGGTGATGTTCAGAGATGTGAAAAAAACATATTTGACCTAAGTTAAAAAGAGAGAAATAAAACAAAGACAACACATCTTTCTGTTCTTTTGCAGGCTGCACTCAACAATAAACATACAGCATGACTAGTGTAGTCTAATTCACAAAAAATCATGTAATGAATCAGCATAAATATGTTATTACATAAATATAAATGTGTGTGTGTGTGTATATATATATATATATATATATATATATATATTACAAAAATCTGAATTGTATAGGAAACATTGGTGTTTGTGCTAGTCTATCGTTCAGAAATTAGGGAAAGTTATGATCTTAAGGCTGCATTTATTTGAGCAAAAATACAGTAGAAACATCAATATTGTAAAATAACATTACAATTTAAAGTAACTGTTTTCAATTTAAATATATTATAAAATGTAATTTATTCCTGTGATGCAAAGCTGAATTTTCAGCATAATTACTTCAGTCTTCAGTGTCACATGATCCTTCAGAAGTCATCATAATGTGTTCATTTAGTGATAAAGAAACATTTCTTACTATTATCAATGTTATTATTATTATTATTATTATTATTATTATCTTATTATCAGTGAAAACAGTTGTGCTGCTTAATATTTTTGTGATATATTTTTTTCAGGAGTCTTTGATGAACGGAAAGTTCAGAAGAACAGCATTTATTTATAATAGAAACCTTCTGTAACATTATAGATGTCTTTGCTGTCACTTTTGATCAATTGAATGCATCCTTAAATAGATTAATAAATGTGTTCAATAAAAAAAAAAAAAAATCTCACTGGCCCCAAGCTTTTGAACGGTAGTGTGTGTGTCTGTGTTTGCACAGCAGGTTTTGATTAGTATGTTAGTATACTACACACTGTCTCTCAGTAGACCGAACACCCATTCATCACACTCAGACTGGTACCCGGAGCTGCACTTTCCAATATGTCTAAATACTCTTTAATCACAGCTGGCCTGAGACAGCAGTAATAGAATAATATAATTTGCCTCTGCCTATAGGCTGTACTTATGCTATGATATATGAGCAGTGAGCCCTTCATTCACTCGATCTGCTCTGTATGTGTGTGAGTTTATGTGCGCACCATGCTGATGGGCGTAAATGAGATTTGACTCCAACATAAAGCTAATGAATGGATAGTGATATAATGACGAGCCAATTATTCAGCCCCCATAAGGCTTCTAACTGACTGTGTGTGTGTGTGTGTGTTTAGCCGGGTAGCATTAGCTGGCTCATAGCTCCTGTTGTCTCTTAGCGTGGCTAATTTGATTAGCACTGCTCAGTGGTGGTGTGGGAGGAATGGGGCCAAAACAAAAGAGCCCTGAGTTAACAGAGCAGCTTGTGATAACACTCACCCACATACACATATGTGCGCGCACACACTCGCTCTAGTTTAATAGACTCACGTTTCATATCACCAACATACATTATAAGCCTCAGTGAGAACCAACAAAACTCCTCTCTCACATCTGCCAAGTATCTACACCCCAGAGAGAGACAGGCAGACAGATAGTGAGAGTATTGTCACTACTATTTCAAGCACAATCAGCATATATAGGCCTAACAAGCGTTTAGACAGTTCATTTATCATTGAATTGGACTTGTTTTGTACTGTACTGTAAATGTGTGATTGTTCCCTCTTTGCTCTGAACTGTGACCTCTCTTGCATCTCAGGTGGTCTTACGGAGTGTTGTTGTGGGAGATTTTCACACTGGGCGGCTCACCGTACCCAGGTATCCCAGTGGAGGAGCTCTTTAAACTGCTGAAGGAGGGTCATCGGATGGACAAACCTGCAAACTGCACTCATGAACTGTACGCTTTTGATCTTCTTTGCTTTTCATCCAAAAAACTCTTAAGACCTTCTTATTCTTCTCTTAAAATAAAGCTGTAAAATAGGGCTGAACGATTAATACCCAGTGTTGGGAAGGTTACTTTGGAAATGTAATAGGTTACAGATTACAAGTTACCCTACTTAAAATGTAATAAGTAGTGTAACTTTTTAATTACTTTATTAAAGTAATGTAACTGATTACATTTAATTACTTTTTGATTACTTTTCTAAATTTCTAATGTTTTCAACTGTTAATCATTTTCAAACATGTAAACCAGGCAGGGTTAAACTTACAATATGTGCTCAACACTGATAACTCTCAGACTTTCGAAATCCTTCATCACTTGAATTATACAATTACTTTTATTTTGTAATTAAATTACGTAATTCCATTACATGTAACTAGTTACTCCCCAACACTGTTAATACCAATATGGTTTAGTGCGATTATTAAATCACAAAAGCTACAATTTAGTTTAATATAAAAAAGAGAAGAAACAAATAAATAAAACTCCATGGTTTAATGTTTCAAAATGAAGAAATTAAGGTAGCCAAAAACATTTAGTATTGTATGTTGTGTATATAGTATTGTGTGTGTGTGTGTGTGTATATATATATATATATATATATATATTTACAATACTATAGAGAGAGAGAGAGAGCTCAAATACTCCTTTATTTTACAGTGAAATAATATTATTACAATTGTAAAAAATATTTTTTGTTTATTTATTTATAATAGTAACATAAAATAACACACACACAAAAAAAACATTTTTTGGACAAATTGCAGTCTGACAAACAAGCAAACCTGAACTCAAAAAGAAAATGCATTTTATTTTTATCAGAAACGTCACAATTCAATATTTGCTGCCTTCATGTCCTAATTACTGTACTTTGTAATTACTAGACGACAATCCAGACGTTCTATTCGAAAACTATTCACATCCTCAAACTCAAAATGATGTTTATATGGCCGTTAATCTGTGTAATTTGAGTAATCAATAGACAAACCCACAATAAAACAAGTAACATCTGTTGTGCAAATGCCTAAGCTAGTTTATTTAGCAGGACATTAGTTATCCAACTGTATTCTTTATCGTTTACTTTCAGATTATTCTTGCATTATTAATATATCAACAATAGTCATTTATAGGAATTAAACAAAATATTACAAGATAAACTACATTTACCTGATGCTGGCATCATTTAGTTTTTTTTTTTGTGCATGTGCTCCCGGAAAAGTCAGTTTACGAGTTTTTAAAAGTAATTACAAAACTGCTTTTTACAAGTCTGAATCTCATAATTACAGTAATTCCAACATGACGTGGATGCACCTATTACTCATTAGTATAAAAATTGTATTTCTGGCATGTATTAAATGCATGTATTGTTTTGTGTTGTGATTTGTGCAGGTACATGATTATGCGGGAGTGTTGGCACGCTGTTCCTTCACAGAGACCCACGTTCAGACAGCTGGTGGAGGATCACGACAGGGTTCTTTCCATGACCTCCACTGATGTAAGAGCTCTTGTTTAGCAAACCAAACCCCTTAACTCTTATTAACCTGAACTCGCCAATTCTGATGTGTGTGTTTCATCCATCAGGAGTATCTGGACCTGTCGGTGCCGTTCGAACAGTATTCCCCTACCTGTCCAGACTCCAACAGCACCTGTTCCTCCGGCGACGACTCTGTGTTTGCTCACGACCCTTTACCTGACGAGCCCTGCCTCCCTAAACATCACCTCCACAGCAATGGGGTCATACGAACATAAGGACCCAGGACAGAAATGGTGGTTTGTGGGGACCTTCCAGTTCGCTGCACTGGACCAGCATGTGGCGGCAGTGCAGACGGGGCTCCTGGTTCAGTGCGGATCTCATGAAACGCTCAACAAGAAGCTTCAGACTTCCAACTGCTCACAGGTCTGAAGGACGGATTACGCCCCTCTCCTTCAGCTCCTTTTCTTCCAAATCATTATTCAGCTTTTTGTCTATGAAAAGAGAATTTCTATTTTTATATTCGGCCAGTTATATATATTTCGCTTTCCCTTTGCAGTCAGAAGGGTCAAACCATTCCGTGCCTACCAAAAAAAAAAACAGACAAATTACTGGACAGGAAACAAAAAGAACGGATCGACACTGTGTTACAGCACGGTTCTGAAGCAACAGAGTCGTCCTGTCACACATGGACAGGAAGTGGTTTTACAGCAATATCTGACTGGAGTGAGAATCATCAAACCCATGGCCAGTCTCTCCTCTCCACTCCTCTCCTCACAAAGAACATTTTTCATCCTTTTTTAATAAGAAAAGAGAGAAAGGTCTCCTAGATGTGAGATATAATTAGAAGATATATAACTGTGTGCTTTGTACGTATCTTGTAGTTTTTATTGTAAATATATAGATATAAATATGTATCATATTGCAGTCGGTAGCAGTGTACTTCAAAAAAAAAAAACTAAAGAAAAAAGAATGACATTTTAAAAGCAAGTGAGCATACACTGTTGAGATCATGTAAACATTTAATCTTAAAAAAGCAAAACAAAAGTTTTATTTTAATTAACATGTATATTTGTAAAGCTATTTATAGACGTAAGGTTTTTAAGGGGGTCTAAAATTATAGTCGAGTTTTGCTGTAAACAAAGGGTTTTTCTTTTCAATTTTGTAAGTTATTTACCACAGAAGTGCAAGATTTCAACCGGTGGGTTGTATTTTATTTTTGCTTGTTTTCTTCCATTTCTTAGTTTACAGTGACAAGAATATATGAGAAGCTAATTGGCGTTATCAGCAGAGCAAAATTATTAAATTATTAATTCTAAACACGAAACAAGTACGCCAGAAGTTGCTTTGCCCGTATCTCAGTATTGAATTTAATGATTCAATACTGAGTATTGTATATTTTAAAAAAAATCTCCATATTTGGGCTTCCATGCATGAGATCTGTTCACCATAGTATTTCAAAAAACAGTGTTGGTTTTCTCTGATTATGAGCGCTGTGGTCTTTTCATCCAGCTCTATGATATGAAGGAGTGCTATGTGGGTAAAACCTGCCATAGCATATAGATATATGGTGAAACCATATTATGAGTTTGTCGCTCTTATTTGCTCTTTTGCTAATGAATATGTATAATAACATTTTGAGTTAATCCTCCGGGTCGGTATGTTTGCAAAGTGCCAAAATCTTTCTCTCTGCTCTGAGTTTTATGTTAATGAGTACAGAACCGTTATTGCTATTCAACTCTAGCATGCATGGTTGTCAGATGAGTGTCTCTGGCCCTGCGAATCTAAGCGAAGCATTATGGGATAGCTTGGTCGTGTCTCAGGGTGTCCTCAGACAATTGCATTCAAGCAGAAAGCCGGCAATAATATATAATGGGGGAAAAAAAGAGGATGATTTGTTTGCTGCTAAACTATGAAAACTGTAGATTTGATAGGAGGTGACTGTACAGGTGCCGAGTGAAGCAGTCGCTCCCTCCTCCTGCAAATCATTGAATTTTTGTACTTGTCAAGTGCCTGGGAGGGAGTTGAGTGGCTGAATATTGCGACGTACGGTTTGAATGTACGGCCACATCAAGAAAAGATATAAGCAGGGTGTTTCTTCGAATGAGAACTGAGTACATATGTGTAAGGCACTTCGTTACTTTAATTCTCAGATTGGGTTCTTAAAGATACGGATGACGTTGTTCTGTAATTTCTTCTTCCAGTTGAGGGACATCATGTTCTGTTGGATACAGTGTTTGAGTGATTGTCCATTACGTGTGGAGTTATGCGTTTACTGTTTGGTGGTGTGGGATGGCAGGGCAAGCGATCGCTCTCAGCTTGGTTTTTTTTTTTTTTACAACCTGTAACCTCTGGCTTTCCTCCGCATCCTCCGCTCTACTACTGACAGCCCTTTTGCATTGTTTCAAACATATAAAACAATGTTGCTGGTCCTTCTCCCTCCTTGTCACAAACCCACATTATTTATTTCCTTGTATTTATGTTTTGTTTTTCTTCATCCGCTTGCTTCCATGACCTTCTCTTATTCATTCCTTCATGCTTGTGTGTTTTGGATGGAGGTAGATCCAAGATGCGTTTAGGGGTTGAAGAAAGTTTTCTTAAATGTTTACAATGAACATCCAGACAGTTTCAAAGGACAATGTGTTTCCCAGCACTTTGGAAGTGGCTGGATGTTGAGCAATACTGGTCTGATGTCGACACTCTTTCATTTTACGCATTTGTTTTTTCCTCTTAAGCTCTATTTGATAGTGCCATTCAGCTCTTATTAGAATTAAGATATTAAATTAAGTTATAGATTTAAATTTGCAAATGATTGTTATATGTCGAGTAGATTTTATATAGGTGTGTTTTTGTTTTGTTTTGTTTTAATAGGGATGAAAGCTTCTTTACAGTATTTTCTTACAGAAGAATTGCATTGCATTCCAGGTAGATTTCTTTCTTTACGCGGTGAGGTAACACGTTTGCAGAATTAAAGGCATTCAGCATTGTCGGCATTGTTAAACCCTCTCTGTTTAACAAAAGAATGGAATAGTTGACTAACAGTGTTTTGTGTTATTTTTTCCATATCTCTGTATCTGTGGAACATTCCGTTCTGTTTCAGTTGTGCCCCTTCCGAGCTCTTTACACTCTATCAGTCTGTGCCTGACGGAATTATGCTGTCAATCAAAACCTTTTCAATAAACACAACAAAACCAGTGCTCGCTTGTCACATTCTTTTTAAATCAATACTGGCCACACTCAGTATTTCAGGTTTATTTAGCCAATAATTATCAAGAGTGGGAGAGAATTTGACTACTGCAGAATACTGATGCGCCGAAATTTCGGTATAGGCAAAAATATTTGAAAGGTTTATTTAGCCAATAATTATCAAGAGTGGGAGAGAATTTGACTACTGCAGAATACTGATGCGCCGAAATTTCGGTATAGGCAAAAATATTTGAAAAAAAAAAAAAAAAAAAAAAAGGGCCAAAATGGGTTTTGAAATTGCTGAAATCGTTATCTGAAACACTGACATTTAAATAGCACTTTTGAAAAAATTGTTCAATAAACTTCATTAAATTAAGGAACACATAATTAGTTTAATACCAGAACAAAAGAAGTTTATTAAACAAATGCCTTTTTCTAACCAACTTAAATTTAAGTTCCTATGTCATACTTGCATGTATGCTAAAGACAATTTATTACACTTAGAAAAAAAAGTTCAAAAGCTGTCACTTTGACAGTACTCTTTTAAAAAGCACTAATATATATACCATACTAATTTGTACACTTTAGGAACAAATCTGTACTTTTAAGGTACTAAAATGCACCTTTTATGGGTAAGTAAGGTACAAGGGTATTGTCCCAGTGACAGCTTTTGTATCTTTTTTCTGAGAGTGTATTGTATACAGCATACAGAATGAGCAAGTAATTGTGTCTTATTTCATTACTGGCATTAAGTACGGTTTTTCCGGTTTGAGTGTAGCTACATCATGGCAGTCATGTTACCAACCGCTTATCAACTAATATCAACCAACTGCTTGATATTGCAAACTGGTGTGTCTTACCATTTTATTTTAATGTATTATCTTAATTATGAACATACTGGTTTGTAGTGCAAACAGTTTTACCGTTTACTGCACTTTTGTTATTCTTCTCGTTATTTCCTTACCGTGGCTAATGAACCGGAAGTCTCGCACATTCACAGAAAACGGCTTGCTTCCGCATTGAAAAATAAGGTGGATACATTTTGTGCACACGTCATGGATAAATTACAACAAATAAACATGTCAACATGTCAGCAGTGTTGAAACACTTCACCGTGACCAAAATTATGCTAGATTAGCACTATGAGTTCAGTTACCCAATTACCCAAACTGAATTACCAAAACTTTACTTTCACTTTTTAGTTTTCAGTCAAATATAGGGCTGCACGATTAATCGCATGCGATATTTAACGCGCATCTTGTCAGAAAGCTGGTTCTGTAATCAGCGGTAAATCTCCATCACCTGCGGGCTTTCACATTGAGCAGCATTAACTACACAGAGCCGTTGTTCACTGATGAGCTGCGCAAAAAATCCCTAGTCAAATAAAAACTTTCATTTAGGTTTAAAAAAAAAAAAAAAAAACGATAACGTGCAGCTATTTAGTCACTAATGCAAAATGAACCCTGACAGCGTGATCAGGATGACCTTATGAGTTACCTCAAAGAAAAAAAAAAAAGTCTATTACAATGTAATACAACAATTTAATATAATAAATCATCATTCATTTACTAGTTAGCATTTTGTGTGTATCTTACTGGTGTGTACATAGAAAAAGTCTTAGATCTTTGAGTTCAGCTCATGAAAAATGGGGGCAAAAACAAAACTGTTGCGTTTATAATTTTGTTCAGTATATATAGAGAGAGATAAAATACTGAAGTCCTCCAAGGCCAATTTATTACAGTCAGTGGTCAAGCTAAGGCATATAATGACACTAATTAACCTGTATGTTGATGTAATAGCAAATTGGTGCCATTAGCAACTTAAGCCGTATTGACAGCATTACGAGTATCACCAAACCAACAATGCCATGACGAATGCTGTCAATAGAGCCTAAGTTGCTAATGACTCCAAACAGCTATTCTAACTGACATTGGTATGAAAAAAGAAACTGCACAAAATCATACAAAAGACATGAAAGTAGCACTGTGATTTTGCTAGGGTGCACGACTCAGCAACTGGCAATTCTAATTGTGGGATCTAATTACTTGAAATTATCACAAAGAAACTGCAGGTATAACACTCACACAGGGCAGGAGAAAGACATTTGTGTAGAATCTACTCTGAAACCATTTTCACTGAGAAATTGCTAGAAAATGTCACAAATAATTACAAAGAAACGGCAAGTAACACCCAAAATGTAAACATAAATGTGTGTGTATAATATATGTAATATAATTTAATACAATAATGTAATATAATAATTAGTCATTATAATAGGAATAATGTTGTGCAGAATAACACAAAAAACTTTTGATAAGTTTTGGACTAGGACACTTGTGACTGTGAGTGTTTATTTGCTGGAGTCCTGCCGGCTCTCCAGAGCTGAAAGACTCAAATATGTCCTGAAGGGGAACATCCTGCTTCCCCAGAGCTCTGAAGAGACTCATTCAGTGCCTTTAGATATGTGTGTGTGCGCTCGTGTGCATGGACTTCACTCTGCAGCTCAAGAGCTCCTTTCACAAATGTGTTTGAGAGAGCCAGGTCTAAATTGGTGTGTCTGATTCAGAGCTGTGTTTGCTCAGGGGGAGGCTTCGCATCCCTCATTCCTTTACACCTCTTTTTTCATTCTTGCAGGGTTCTCTGACTCCAAGAAGCATCGAATTCTCTCATTTTTCCTCCCTGCATGTCATCTTTCACTGCTGTCACCCTATTACCAGGTTGTCCCACTGAGCAGTAGCTTGGATGTAATTGCTCAGAGTTCACTGGAAATCAGTCACCTCATGCTCTATGGGATTTGTCAGATCTGTAATCTTGCCATAGCCATCTGTATGTTACAAAGCACTTTACAAATTTTGGTTATATTTCTGCATAATTAGTTTTGCTGAAGCTAACTTCAATGAGGACATTTGTTTATGTACAGATGCGTAATGTGTTTGGTCACGCAGTGGCACGAGTGATGTTATCCTAAAGAGCCCTGAAGGAATGAGCTGTGCGTTGCTGCAGGAAACCGAAAATTTCTCTGTCAATGGCATGCTCTCCATCACTGAAAATCATTGCTTTGTGAAATCAGAAAATACAGTAATGCACAAACAATTGAACAATAAATATGGAAACACAAAGCTTATATTGAGACCTAAAAAAGTTGGAATTCTTGGTAAATATGAGCAATGGTGGTTGTGAAAATAAAATCATTTTTCGTTCAAAATATTTACAAAAATGCAACCCAAAATTGAAGTAAAACATAGTCACATAGGGCTAAATGCATAGCATTTTAGTAAAACTGCTAACGTTACAGCAGCGGGAAAGATGAACGTGCATGAGTTATTTTATTTCATATGTGTTATTTTAATGTTTTTTGACCTAAAACATAGAGACTGTGTATGTGTTGCACACACAGAAGAGGCGGAGTTTTCTGGTGGCACATATATTGTTTTATTGCTGAAACACTCTGTAAAACACATAAACAGTGCAACAAATTAGCTATCATTGAATCGTGTTTCAGTGACCGGCAGTGTGACTTCTTCATATATAAATGACGCTCCCTGCCCTGCGGCTCACTGTCGCCCCCTAGCGTCACCCGCCAGCATATACAGGTCTAGGTGATGTTCAAATTGGCATCATTACACAGTACTTTATGCAAAAATAGGAATAATAATTTAAAGTAAACACCGTCCTATTTAATAAATAACTAATAATAATAATAAAACAACACATACATATGACTACTTAAGTTTATACCACTACAGAGACTCGCACTAAACGGATAATTTGAATCAGTGAGTTGTCGACTAGAGAACAGCTGCAATCGGTTAATTCTAATTCGTGAATGAATCGTTTGGTGCGATTTGCGAACCGATTGAAATGTAGTGAAGTAAAAAGTACGATCTTATGCTTTGGAATGTAGTGAAGTAAAAGTAAAAGTTACTCAAAATAAAACTACTCCAGTAAAGTACAGATACTTGAAAAATGTACTTCAGTACAGTAACGAAATTAAACTACTTCGTTACTGTCCAGCACTGCAAACATGAAATTTTCCAGCCATGACTTCCTGTTTCACAGAAGTATAAATATGAGTTAATACAAAGGCCAAATTCCCTGAATCATCCATCAGAAACTAGACTAGTAAACTAGTAAAACTACAATATAGTTCTGATGTGCAGCAAAAGATTGTTACACTTCAAAAAACATCCTGTAAGAAAATAGATTAAGCATTGAAAATTCCCATTTCAACAATCAGGGCAACAATTAAGGCATTCCAATCAAATCGAGAGGACTTCGAGAGGTCCATATCATCTTAATGCATGGTGAGAAGGATAGTTTAAGTGGTCAAGGACTCTCCAAGAAACACAGCTGGAAAATTGCAGAAATTCGTTGAGTCTTGGGTTCGGAAAGCCTAAAAAAATATCAAACAGCACCTACATCACCACATGATGTTTGGGAGGGTTTTAAGAAAAAGTCCTCTGCTTTCATCCAAAAACAAACTCCAGCATATTCAGCTGCCAGACATGACTGGAACTTCAAACAGGACCAGGTTCTATGGTCAGATGAAACTAAGAAAGAGCTTTTTGGCACACGTGAGATGAGTTTAAAGGGATTCAGAGGCATAAAAAAGTACCCCATGCCCACAGTTAAATATACTGCCATATCTTTAATGCTTTGTGCCTATTTTTCTAAACGTGGCATCATGGATTCTATCAAATACTAACAGACTGTCAATTAACCAACTGACTGCCTTTGTTAGAAATCTTACAAATTGGCCATGGTTGGATCTTCCATCAGGACAATGATACAAAAAAAAACATTACAATTAACACAAAAATGGGTTCTGCCACTGACCTGAACCATAAAATAAGTGGGGTGAACTGAAGAGGAGAGGCACTAACATGGATCTCAGCATTTGAAGCATCTGGAGAGTCTAATGGAATAGTCTCTGATCAGGTGTTCTCCAACCTCGCATTGCATTATGGGAGAAGACTCTTGGCTAAGAATCTTGGCAAAATGGAAGTTGCAAAAAGTAGGCCTATTGAATAAAACGGGGTGTAAATTAAAAACTAAATTAGCAAATGTTTCTATTTATAACACATTGGCTGATGCAGCAATATCCTGCACATGCTAAATGTTACAGTTTAAAAGTAAATGGACATTGTTGTTAAAGGGGATAGTTCACCCAAAAATTCTGTCATTAATATTCACCCTCATGTCATTCCAAACCCGTAAGGCTGCAAGATCTTCGGAACACAAATTAAGATATTTTTGATTAAATCCGAGAGCTTTCTGACCCTGCATAGACAACAAGGGAACTACCACGTTCAAGGCAAGGTAGTAAGGACATCGTTAAAATAGTCCATGTGACATCAGTGGTTCAACTGTAATGTTATGAAGCTACAAAAATACTTTTTGTGCGCAAAAACAACAATACGAAAAAAACTAAAATAATGACTTTATTCAACACTTTCTTCTCTTCCGTGTCAGGCTTCGATGAACGTTCACCACATGACGCATGCTGATGACACAGGAGCTGGAGTTCATTAGATGAAGATGAGTTTTTGTGTACAGAAGATTTGGAAAAATCTCTACAATGATTCCATTTCACAACAGTTCGCACAAAACCCAAAATGGTGGACACCTCACAGGGTTTCGGAATATTACTAATGCAAAAGCTATGTGTTTGTTCGAGCTGATGATAGGCCACAAGATAACTGTGGCACCTGGTACTCCACACTGCAGCTTTCACTGTGACTCCATCCCTCCCTGCTTTATATGTGGTATACACTATAAACACACAAAAAGTACCTGATGACTCGCATGCATTTCAGGGCATATGAGTACACCTCAGGGTCCTGTAATCAGTGCACCATAATATATATACAGTTTTCAGAATTAAAGGAGTCATATCATGAGAATACACTAACTTTCAGAACTCAAAACTTTCAAAAGACCATCTTTTGCTGCAATAACCTAGATGTTGGGTTTCTGACATCACACACGCTAAAAAATGCTGGGTTAAATATAACCCAGCACTGGGTTAAAAAGGGACAAACCCAGCTATTGGGTTGTTTTGAACCAATTATATTTAACCCAGCATTTTTTAGAGTGCAAAGGCTTTGCAAAGACAATGATGGAGAGATGTAGAATATATTGGACTCAAAAGCAAAGTGGCATGGAAAAAATGCATTTATTATATTTTACATTTAAAGAAGGAGTCTATAAGCAACAAATGGCTCATTTAATTATAATGGTCTGAGAGAGAGAGCGGAAAACCACAGAGAACACTTAAAATGATATATCAAATTATATAACTTCAAATAATGCCCCTATTAAGATTTAAAAATAAAAATGGCCTTTAAAACCATAACGTCCCTGACTTGTGAGTTGTGTAAAGATGATTATGGCTCTCTGTACCCAGTGCTGGTCTGTATCCTCAGTCAAAACACTGAATACTTTTTTGACCAAAAAGAACGACTCCAAAATGGCCCCACTGCATAAACAGACCTAAATACAGAGGGTGCAGGAAATCTCCTCCCGACTGCACTTAATTCATCTGATTTGTGTATAAGTGTGTTTGCTGGACTCATGTTGTGCCAGACCCTTCTGTAATTGTTGCTGGTTTAGTGTGTATAGTGCACACACACACACACACACACACACACACACACACTCATCGGTGGTCTGAGGTATGCAATAAGAGGCAGAGTTTGGGAGGCCTGAGCATAATTAATACCTTCAATGTGGTTACAGAAAAGCCAGAGTTACTGACTATTTTTTGCTAAATTTAATAAAATAAAAACATGTTTTTATGTTTTCATGTGCATGTGTGTGCCCGGCTGGTACTGTGCTCTGACCAGACAAGATGTTTACCGTTAGTCTGTGGCGTTGGAGGGTGGAGCAGCGACATTTTTCAGCCCCTCTTAAAAAGCCACTGCAGACACCAACACTTATGACGCACACAGCGAAAGCAGGAGAAGGGGGAGGGGGCAAGGCGGAAGGGAAAAATGACAAGAAAGTGAGAGGTTGAGAGACGAGAGATGGG
>NW_015552625.1:5724410-5744359 GCF_001515605.1 Sinocyclocheilus anshuiensis | reverse complement strand
GAAAAATGACAAGCAAGTGAGAGGTTGAGAGAGGAGAGATGTGTCAAACGTAGCGTCAGCGTGGAGAATCCTCTGACAAGTGGCTGAAGTCCAGACTGAAGCTGGCTGGGGAGGGACTCCCCGCCATACTGACAGAAGTTTACAGAGAGCTTTAGGAAATTTGAATTGAGTCTAAATGCCAGCACAGCAGAATGTGAACTCTGTGTTCTGAATGGTAAAAGAAGAGTAAGACACTCATGAGGACTGTTCCACATGCTCATTACCATTGGCTGACAACAGAGATGGCAGAAGCATCATGTCTATTCACCTCAGAATTTTGAACCAACTGGATGAAAATAAAATAAAATAAAATAATTAACTTCAATAATTAAGTCACACTTATTGTTGGTGAAAAAGAATGTTTGTTAACTTTTTTTCCTATGGAACAACATGTCAAAAATGCTCTTTTCTTTACAATGAAAGTATATGATCACTGGCTGTCAAGATCAGCTGCAATTTTGCTTGGTTTATTAAATAAAAAACTACATATTTTTTTCAGAATTTGAACTAAACAAATACTGACTAATTGAGCAAAATAAACAAACTTACTGACTAAGGCTGTCAAAAAAAATTTCTAATTTAAAATATTCGTCGAATTTAAAATAAAAATCCACATTCGAATGCAAAAACATTGCATTTGAATTTTAGGTGTGCGTTAAGGAGGCAGCCTTATCAGTGGCGCACGAGATGCGATGACGATGTAAGTGTCATTGCATTTTAATGTTTTTGTTAACCTATCCAGTTGAAGCCACTAGATGTGGCGGTGCTGCATTGTTAATTACAAATATTGCGGGTAAAAGAGAACATCAATGCGGAGAAGATCTTGTTTACGTCAAAACTGAACCCAAGCCGTTCACACAGAACTAGTGATGTTACGTTCGTGAACGAAACGTTCTTTTTGAACGAATCTTTTAGGTGAACAAATCGTTCTTGTTCACGTAATCCATTGACTCATATTTCTCATTCACTGATATTCCTCCATCCATAGCAGAGCGGCGCTAATAGCAGCGCATGCGCAGATCAGTGAACCGGGTAGCTCTGTGAACTGTTCCATCCTGTCAAAGAATGACTAAACCTCGAGCCAATAGCCTTCGAGTATGAGATGTGATGGAGCATGTGATTTGTTGAATGTAGTGAACGAATACACCCTTCACTGAACAAGTTTCTTTTGAGTTTGAATGAGATCAAGAGATATTCTCGTTCGTGAACGAAATGACCAAACTGGTGCATGTCATTCGTGAATGAAATGACCGAACTAGTACATGTCGTTTGTGAACGAGTTGAATTAACTGGTATATCTCGTACGTGAATGAAATGACTGAACTGGAACATATCTCGTTCGTGAACGAAATGAATGAGAGTGTACCGGGTCAGTCGGCCATTTAGCATGTGAGTCAATCTCGATCAGCAATCAGCAGAAAGTGGATGCAAAGTGCAGTTATAGGTACTGTGCACATACACTTGTTTATATATTCATATTTAGCATACAGAACATAACTCCACGTTTGAAAGCGGATGCAAAGCGCAGGTATAGGTACTGTGCAAATAAACTTGTTTATATATTCATATTTAGCATACAGAACATAACTCAACGTTTAATCCCCGATTTATGAATGTTTAAATGTCTGACCAAACAATTAAAATGTTAAATATGCAAGAAAACATTGTGCTTTGGTCATCTGAACAACTTTAGACTTTATTTATTTAATGAGTAGATTATGCACACATTTTAATAAAGCCAAATCGTTTTTTTATAATAAATACGTTCATTGACATAACACATAAGACACTATTTTTCACCACCTGCTGGCATATTTATGTAATATGAAGAAATGGTCACTGAACGAATCAGTGAACGAATCTGAACAAATCATTTTGATGAACGAACTGAAAATTAACGAATCTCTTGAAAGAATCAAAATTTCCACCACTACACAGAACGCATATTTCGCATATTTTCTAGAGGGACATCTATCACTGTTGCATTCGCGTCGCACAGAAAAGAGCTGCATGTTTAGAAAGCCATGTAAAATTCATGCAAGTTCAACTTTGAAAAAACATATCTCGAGACATTATGGCGGGTTTTTTCCCCATCCCACTGCAACTTGTGTTTTTAAATTAAAAGTTTACTCTGTGTGATTGGCTTTCTGCCCTTTGTATTAAACTATGCATACATACATGATGCTGTTTTGTTTACAGTTGTTTAAGCAATTTAATTATAATTGGTTTATAAACATTATTTTAAACATTATGCACTTTTTTTCACAGATAGTCATGTTATTTTATGCTTTGAATAAACATGCATTAGTAATATTTTGCTTGATGCGCCCTCTTGTGGCCTCGAGAGAAGCCAAAAGCTTTTCTTCACCCTAACTGAAATTATGAATTTTAAATTCGAATATAATTCGAATTTTGATCATATTTAAGTAAAAAAAATTCGAATTTAGTTTTTCAGCCATTTTGACAGCTCTATCACTGACTCACTTAGTCTTAAACTAAAGGGTTAGGTCACCCAAAAAAATTCAAATTTTTATAATTTTTTACTCTTTTCGTTACAATGAAAATCACCGGCTGTCAAGATCAGCTGCAATTTTGCTAAATGTATTAAAAGAAAAACTGGATGTTTGTTCAGGATTTTAACTTAATAAACTAATAAAAAAATGTAAATTCAAATTCACATTCATGTCATTTCAAACCTATATGACAATTTATTCTGTGAAAAAAACAAGAGAAAAAAAGATATTTTGTAAACATTGGGAACCAAACAACATTGATCTCCATTGTACGTTTGGACCAAAATTACTGACATGTTTCTCAAAATATCTTCTTTTATGTTTCATAGAGTGACATGAGGATGAGTAAATATGACAGAATTTAAATTTTTGGGTGAACTATCCCTTAAGTACCTAATTAAGAGAGTAATTCCAAAAATTATATCTCACCTAGGGCACCAAGTGAACCCAGGCTGTCATTGGCAGCCCCTAAAATTAATAGTTGCAAGTTGTTTCTGATAGATGATATGAGGTTGTGAATACAAGAAGAAAAAGAGTTTGAAAAAGTCAGATTCATAATTATAATTCTTATTTCTGCCCTCTGGCTATGTAGGTTTTGTGGCAGCATATTTGGCATCCTAAATTCCTTCAAATTCCAGATGTTTCCACAGAGAGATGCATTCTGTGTGAAAGCTTTTGGCTCTGCAACACAACGCCAGAATGTTTCAGGAAAGCAGGCACTGCCTACCTACACTAAAACCTACCCTGAACATTGTCGATAGCTGTAAAAAAACAAAAAAAAGCAGATGTGGAATAGAAACATGTTTGCTGAAACAGCCATGCAATTATAGTTTGCATCTACATCCTTTTAGTGCAGCTGGTATTTTACAGGACTCGTACCTGTGCGCACCATATCACAAGTTCAATGCTGTACCAGGTGAGCTACTGAGCAAGTTTACTATGTTATAAAAGCTGTACATATGGAGCTGGTTATGTGATGCAAATGCCAAAATGTATCCGTTTAATGTATTAGTTTATGGATTTGTTTTAGAATGTATTAGTTTACAAATCACTATGGTAAAAGAGTTTTGAAGTCATAACATAGTATTGTGCAAGGAAATGCTTCAAGTTTTTATGAACTGGTTATCTTCCCCTGTAAACATAATTTGTGTGGAAAAGCCACTAGTGTTCATTTTAGCTGAAGACTGCAGTGAACTGTATGTATAAGTAGGTTTTTGGAGTTTTGCTAAATGTCGGTAGAGCCATTTTTTCAAGAATTCCAATAGACTTTGCAGTCTTTTTATAACTTCAGATTCATATTGAGTGTTTACAAGCATAACATTATACTGATATCAATCAGAAAACTATGTTTTCTAATTAATTGATTAATACTCTACAATGCAATAATTTTTTTTTTTAATGTTCAGGCTTTTACTCTGCATTAGACATCAAACCGACATCAAATGTCAAATAGTCAGTAAAGGAATTTACATGGACCGCAAAACTGGGGTAATGGGACAAACTTTTTTGTGCCTTCCATTTTTTAAAACCCTTTATTATATACTTTTATAATAGAAAAAGACCAGAAACTCACCGTGCCTCCAAAACAATCCAACCGATTTGCATAGGCCAAAAAAGGTCAAATACTTGAAAAAAGTCCACACAATCCACCAAAAATCACATGCGAGATAAAAGTTTACTGAAAAAAAAAACAAAAAAAAACAATTGTTAGCTTGGCATTGAGAAAGGTGACCAAAACCTTTATTATATACTTTTATAATAGAAAAAGACCAGAAACTCACCGTGCCTCCAAAACAATCCAACCGATTTGCATAGGCCAAAAAAGGTAAAATACTTGAAAAAAGTCCACACAATCCACCAAAAATCACATGCGAGATAAAAGTTTACTGAAAAAAAAAAAAAAAACAATTGTTAGCTTGGCATTGAGAAAGGTGACCAAAACGTTTGCCTTGTTTTTTTGTTTTTTGATTTTCCAGCAAACATTTATCTCACGTGTGATTTTTGGTGGAGTGTGCAGACTTTTTTCAAGTATTTTACTTTTTGGGTTACTTTTATAATAAAAAATAAAAGCTCATATGCATAACTTGCTACATTATATGCATAACTGATCAAGTAAGCAAACTCACTGGTTGCACGTACCTATATAACAATACTCACTCACAGAAAAAAAAGTACAAAAAGCTGTCACTGGGGCCCAAACCCTCAGGTGCAACAGCTAAAAGGTACATCTTCGTACACTGCAGTATCTCAAGACCCACCTAGAAACACCTTGAATAGAATATTCGGAAATATATCAAATGTTAGAAAACAGCTATATACAGAGGAATGAACTGTAAGAGCATTTTTGTCCCAGCTGAGCGCAATCCCACTGCAATGTCTGATAGGGAGAAAGACAGAGTGAGAGAGAAATGAAGAGAAAAAGAGCTTCAAGATTTGTTATCTCTCGAGTTGATCGGTGAGAAGCTTAATCCAGATGTACTCACAGTTTGGGTATATCCATAACTTAAGCACAAGGACTGCTGGATAAATGCTGGGGGTCCCGATTAGCCATTTCAAGTGGTTTCATCACTGCTTCTAAAATTCATTGATATATTCAAAACTGACATTTAACACATGCTCCAAGATCACCTTGATATAGTGACCATGTTCTTTATTCAGCAGCCAAACGCATGCAAGCATGAAGGAATGGTCTATCTGTTTAGGTCTGCGACTATCTAATGGGGAATGTGTGCAGCAGTGTGTCTGTGATCCATTTCACTTCCAGACGAGAGCAAGTGATAAACTCTATCACATCCACAGAGCTGCAGAGCCCCATACAGAGCTCAGAGATGAAAGACGCAGGCGTATGAGTGTGATAGGTGAGAAGAGATCCACACTACCCCAGATTTATTATTTATATCTCAAATTTGAATTGCATCAGGCTCATTCTAAGGACACAGTGCCTGTATTTTTCAATTGTGTCCCCGAATCGACTTATACAATTAACAGGACACTGAAGTCACATCATTTGATCATTTTAACTCTATTTAGTGTGTAATGCAAAGAGATTTGTTAAAATACAGAATAAAAAATTAATTATGATTAATCTAGAAAGAACTTATTTTTATTTTATTTTTATTGAAATTAAAATTTCATGTATCACTGTCTTTTTTTCTGCAAAACGATTAATCTTTCTAAAATCATATCTAAGGGAATGACATCATAAAAATGTAACAAGTACTTAATTACATTAATAGAAATATATGTTTAAGTGCAATAACAGAAATAGGGATAAAAACAGCAACCTGTTATTTTGCAAAGCCATAATCGCATATTTAGTATCATGTTTATAGTTTAAAATTTGTATGTTGTCATTTTAAATCTTCAGTGAAATCACGAGCGACAGATGTGCACTACGATGTCTATTTCATAACTGAGAAAGCGTTAAAGGTCGAATAGTTTACCACACACTCTGCTGTTATTCTGTGTGTTGGAGTGTTTGTGTGTGCTCAGAGCAGGCCGGTAAGTCTCATTAGCTGAGAATAAAGTAAGGCAGTGTTACATGTGTGTGAGATACAGAAACACACTGTTCAGTTTAGAGGTAAAGACTTTGACTCTACAGTTCAGTGGCAGTTAGATAGATAGATAAGAGGACAGTTCCAGCTTTAGCTCCAGTCAGAGGAATGCTGTCTGTTCATGGGCGCTCGTGTGTGATTCAAAGGAATCTCTGTTGACTTATTTGCTGTGAAATTAGCAGTCATTATGCTGAGCAGAACGCTTCCACATGCTAAACCTGCCTCTCCATCCTGTGGAAGTAAACACTCCCAAAGAAGAGCGAGTTTACAGAGAGAGAGAGCTGAAAAAAAGATGTCTGTGTATGTAGATGTGAATGTGGATAGTGAAGGACAGTAAAACCTGGCATACAGCTTAATAAACAAACTAAACTAACATTTCTTGAAAATCTAAAAGTGCAAAACTGTTTGTGTGAGGGTTAGTTTGGGGTTATGGGATAGAAAATATCATTAGCTCAGTTGAAAAACAATAAAAGTCAAATGGAAAGTCCCTACCACGATAGAAAATCAAATGTGAGCAACCTTTTAAGCACATTCATGCATCAGAGGAACACATGCTGATGTGCAAACAGGATGAACTCTAAAGATGGAATTCATCAGATGAAAGAGAAAATTGCACTGTGCTGTTAACTTGCACACACACACACAATAACATAATACTTGATACTTGACTGCTTTCACACATGCAGAAGCCCACAGAGGACATGCATTATTAGTGATGCTGTTAAGGTCGGCATCACTATTACTATTATAAAGCTGTAATACATGGGGCAACTTTTTGAGCAATTTTGCCGGGCAACTTTTTTTTTTGAGTAATGTTGCTTGGGCACTTTCCCATAGAGAATGGGTAACAAATTTCTATCTGGATATTTTAGATCAGTCGTGGGCCCTGTGTCTCACCTGCTTGCCTGTTGACGGCAACATTACCCAAAAAGTTGCCCCGTGTATCATCAGCCTTAGGCTATCATTGTCCTGGTGGGCAATACAATCATCAATAATATAACAAGTTGTTTTCATTCAAAAGGGGATGCAAAAGAGTTGGGGTATATATATATATATATATATATATATATATACATACTTTTGTTTCTTCGTTTATTTCTGTTTTCCTTGTCTGTTTAGTTCCTTTAGGTATTAGTTCCTTTAGGTTTTCCTCAATTTTTCCACAGGCACCCTTGAACCCTTTTGCATTTTAAAATCTACACTACCAGTCCAAATTTTGGAAAAATCTAAATCTTTCTTTCAAAAATATTTAAGAAAAACCTTAATTATATACAATATTTAATTATTCCTTTAGGCCAGTAGAGTATTTTTAGTGATGTTAAAGTTAACTATAAATCTGCTATGAAACAAGATTTATTGTGAAAAGAGATATAAAAATAATTTTAAGTGATATATATAAAATTACTCTAACTGTGGACAGCAAAAAACACTAAATAAAAAGTCAGTGTTTTCCAGATAATTTAATTAGCTTCTGTTTTAGTCCTACAACAATATAAAGGTCAATTAAGTTGGCAAAAATATGATGTTATTGAAGTTATTTAAAAATGATACTTTTACGAAGTATAAAAAAAGTCTTCTTAAATTAAGTATACATATATTTGTGTGTGTGTGTGCGTGTGTGTGTGTGTGTGTGTGTGTGTGATTTTAGGAAAACAAGACAAAATAATAATCCATCTGTGTTTGGCAATCATTATTTTTCAGATTCCGCTCCTACACTAATTGCACTCCTTCCACCCTATTTAAAGAAAAAAATCCAATAGTCACAATCCACTCACTCTCACTGAAATCTTATTAAGATTGCGTGAATTCTTAAGCACTTCCTAAAGCGTGGTTAGGCATTTCCTTGATGCCCTTCGTTTTTTTTCATGACAGCAAGTAAACTTGTGTAGCTGGCCAGGCCCATTTGAATGCACACCCATTGGTCCACACCACACAGCTCTGGTCTGGGTTTATTTTGGAGCCGTTTTCCGTTTACACATGATTTGTTCTGGATTGTCTTTAATACACTTTGGTTCTCAGCGGGGGTGTCCTAGGGCCCCTCATTCTGACAACTGTTGCCGAGGCAGTGAAGACCAGACCAGTGCCAGTCAATGGATTTCATTCAGTCCGTACTTCCTGAACAACAGAACGAGAGGGAGAGAAGAGAAGGAAAGAGAGAATGAGAGAGAGAGGAAACAGTAAAGTTTTGCGCTGGCATCTTCTTCCTGCGTTGTTGTTGCCAGCTGTCCTTAAAAATCCACTGCACCACACAATGCACTGGCCTCTCTCTCTCTTTACCCGTTTCCCTTCTGCCAAGCGGGTCCAACCGTGATCAATCGGCACATCTGGAACACACACACCACCTGCAGACAAAGAAATCTGGACACCCAACATGCTCATTGTGAATGCATGTAATTTGCACTACTGAGCCTTCCTGTCTGTTTCTGCAGCTCAAGCCAAGTGTTCATACCCAACCAAGAAGACAAGGGCAGGATACAGCGAAAAGGATGCAGAAAAAAAAACATGTCCTATATTATAAGCCCATTCCCTCGCTCCAAACTATCAAATTAGATCCAAGCAGGTGTGTGTGTGAGCGTGTGTATGCGTCTGAGGCTGCAGAACGGCCAATATCACATAATGCTGGCGAGAGCTGCTGTTCTCCACGGCTTCAAAACCACTTTCTCACAGTTTTAAATACCTTACATGCATCCCACAGTCACTGAGGAGGTAATAATGAAGAGAATATGAGAAAGATTTACAATAACAAACCTAATCTATGATCTCATATGAAATCTCATTTCAGCATGTTTTCAACACACATCTCCGAGGCGCTCTCTAAGGCAAAGTCATTTGCAGATGAATAAAAAAAGAATATGTTTATGGACTTGATGATATACTGAAAAAATTTCCAATGCTGTGGACAGCAAAAAACACTAAATAAAAAGTCAGTGTTTTCCAGATAATTTAATTAGCTTCTGTTTTAGTCCTACAACAATATAAAGGTCAATTAAGTTGGCAAAAATATGATGTTATTGAAGTTATTTAAAAATGATACTTTTACGAAGTATAAAAAAAGTCTTCTTAAATTAAGTATACATATATTTGTGTGTGTGTGTGCGTGTGTGTGTGTGTGTGTGTGTGTGTGATTTTAGGAAAACAAGACAAAATAATAATCCATCTGTGTTTGGCAATCATTATTTTTCAGATTCCGCTCCTACACTAATTGCACTCCTTCCACCCTATTTAAAGAAAAAAATCCAATAGTCACAATCCACTCACTCTCACTGAAATCTTATTAAGATTGCGTGAATTCTTAAGCACTTCCTAAAGCGTGGTTAGGCATTTCCTTGATGCCCTTCGTTTTTTTTCATGACAGCAAGTAAACTTGTGTAGCTGGCCAGGCCCATTTGAATGCACACCCATTGGTCCACACCACACAGCTCTGGTCTGGGTTTATTTTGGAGCCGTTTTCCGTTTACACATGATTTGTTCTGGATTGTCTTTAATACACTTTGGTTCTCAGCGGGGGTGTCCTAGGGCCCCTCATTCTGACAACTGTTGCCGAGGCAGTGAAGACCAGACCAGTGCCAGTCAATGGATTTCATTCAGTCCGTACTTCCTGAACAACAGAACGAGAGGGAGAGAAGAGAAGGAAAGAGAGAATGAGAGAGAGAGGAAACAGTAAAGTTTTGCGCTGGCATCTTCTTCCTGCGCTGTTGTTGCCAGCTGTCCTTAAAAATCCACTGCACCACACAATGCACTGGCCTCTCTCTCTCTTTACCCGTTTCCCTTCTGCCAAGCGGGTCCAACCGTGATCAATCGGCACATCTGGAACACACACACCACCTGCAGACAAAGAAATCTGGACACCCAACATGCTCATTGTGAATGCATGTAATTTGCACTACTGAGCCTTCCTGTCTGTTTCTGCAGCTCAAGCCAAGTGTTCATACCCAACCAAGAAGACAAGGGCAGGATACAGCGAAAAGGATGCAGAAAAAAAAACATGTCCTATATTATAAGCCCATTCCCTCGCTCCAAACTATCAAATTAGATCCAAGCAGGTGTGTGTGTGAGCGTGTGTATGCCTCTGAGGCTGCAGAACGGCCAATATCACATAATGCTGGCGAGAGCTGCTGTTCTCCACGGCTTCAAAACCACTTTCTCACAGTTTTAAATACCTTACATGCATCCCACAGTCACTGAGGAGGTAATAATGAAGAGAATATGAGAAAGATTTACAATAACAAACCTAATCTATGATCTCATATGAAATCTCATTTCAGCATGTTTTCAACACACGTCTCCGAGGCGCTCTCTAAGGCAAAGTCATTTGCAGATGAATAAAAAAAGAATATGTGTATGGACTTGATGATATACTGAATAAATTTCCAATGACTTTCCTGATGACAACTTTTTATTTTTAATTTTACAATTATTTTTCAGAATACAGTTTCGTGTTTTACAATATTTTAGTAAAAATTAATGTTGGTAAATATTGCTGTTTGTTAAATTATTATATTATTAAAACATACTGTATATACTAAATACACCTTTGTTTTATTATATTAGTTTATTATATTAATTAATAACCCTTATGTTAATTTATTGGAAAACAATGTGAAAAACATGCTTTTATTATTTGCAACTGTAGATTCTTTATTTTATGTCTTTTTATTCTACTATATAGTAATTGTTAAAATGTTTGTTTCTCTAATAGAAGTAAAAAAAAATGTTGTATAGGTTTGAGTGATTGATTCAAAGACCTATTCATAAAGATGGTCATTTTCTGAATTAATCAGCTGTATTGAATGAACAATTCACTGACTCACCATTAAGACAGACTTGCCACCACCTACTGGCTGTTTTAGTTTCATATTTAAATTATAAAAAATATTTTATTTTTGAATTCATTTTTAATATCTTTAATATTAAAACTGTATTTTTTAAAACAATCTCATAGCATTACTTATGCAATTGCAATTGCAGTGTAAATGCATTCATGCCAATTCTGAGCTGTAAATATACATAACACTTCAGATGCAGTTTCTGTTGCACATTTGCAATGCAAAGATGGACTTTCTTGATACAGATTTTCATTTGATTGGTAACAGCCTTATAGTGTCTTATTGTTCTAAGTGAATTTATTGATTAGATTTTTAAAAAAGCCGTAAAAGACATTCATTTGGGTACCAGCACACTCAGCAAAATACTGTGTAATTATCATTATCGACAAAATCCCATCATATAAAAAAGGACATCATATTGCACACCCCTAATTTTGAGATATAACCTAAATCGAATAACATTAGAATGCAAAAAAAACACAGCAAAAAAAACACACACACACACACACACACACACACACACACACACACACACACAAGATATACAGTATATAGTTTGGCTGTGTGTCCCAGTTCTAGTACTCTGGTTTGCTACACTAA
Organism: Sinocyclocheilus anshuiensis; assembly: GCF_001515605.1. Lineage (NCBI taxonomy): Eukaryota > Metazoa > Chordata > Actinopteri > Cypriniformes > Cyprinidae > Sinocyclocheilus > Sinocyclocheilus anshuiensis. The sequence goes on along the minus strand of NW_015552625.1, from coordinate 5,732,827 downwards.
CGCAGAGCTGCTGTGCTTTATATAAAGCAGTGTAACTCATCCTCCACTGCACCAGCTCTGAAATTACCTTTGAATAATTTCAGGCCTGATCTGCGATGGCTGTTAGTTTTCGCCACACTGACTGAATCTGGACCACAACTATCCTGCTAACACAGCATGTCTATGATAACTCATCCACCCCATCAGGTCTGAACAACACAAACACACGAGTGGTGCGGCACACATACGTTACACAAACACACACTTGGAAGCTAAAAGCCTGCACTAAGCATTATCACCAGGCTTGCAGTGGAAAGTGCGTAGAGCATCATCAGAGGGATAATAAGAGGGAGAGAAAGAGAGCTGTTGCCAGGCAACCAGACTTGCTTGGCAGGTGCTTGGATGGATGTTTTTGGGACTGAACTGAAAGCCTCCAGTTAACCTTTTATTCATCTTTTACACGAGTATTTACCCTTGTACAGTAACATCAGTTCAAAAATAGAATACTGCATTTTTCATTTTTATCTAAAACAAATTAAATTAAATTAGCCAAATTATATAATAAACAAACACAAATGTAAGAGATGTGAAGACTCACATCACACAAGAATAGGAAAAACAAACTGAACAATCAAAATCCTTTTGTTTGTTAAAAATGTAAAATTTATGTTGAAATACAGTATATGTTGTTTTAATAAAACTGTATATGTAAATAAAATAAATATTGTTGACATATATGGTTGCTACATATATAAAAACTCATCATATAGATATTATTAACATATACAAATTTTACTATGGAATTTTATAGCCTATATGTTAGAAACTTATATCTTGCTCTATCCAGAGAATGTATGTATGTATGTGAAATATATATATATATATATATATATATAGATGGTGCTTCTCATGTTCAGACAGACCCACATTAGAAGATTTTAGAACATGAGTGGTTTAGCAGAAAGAAGAGCCAATGAACAGGTATGCAAGAGATCAGGCAGATGCGTCGGAAGGGGAGAATTCGGCCTAAATTTAGCCTGATTATCTTGTAGGATGTGTCCTGCTTTACTAATTACACTGACATTCCTCAAACATTCAAGTTCTTTAAACCTCTACAATAAACTCAGCCCAAACCATTTAACACAGACTGCATTCAAATGTTGCTTTGTAGATAATTTATCATTTCAGCCTTAGGTGTGCTATCCATTTTGGTTTAATGTTAAAAAAAAAATTCTATATTTTTCTTTGACCTGACTTAGTATTCAGCTTTCAGAATGTACAGCAATGGTAATATCTGCATACTGAATTTTATCCTTCTGTTCAGGTCTTCACTGTATAAATGTAACTAATTCTAGTCAACTTTACACTGCAAAGAGACTAAGTGTTTATTCTTGTGCACAGCCAAAACCAAGGCACATACTGAGGATCATGACAATGGCAAAACGGCTCTGAAGCAGCTTTTCATTTATGCAGCCTTGTGAAAACTACTATTTCCTTTGGGTAATTAAAATTGCTTTATCAATATTGTCATAGAATTACCAGATATTACTAGATATAGTACAAATACAATAAAACAAAGAGAAAATACAATTTTTCAGGCGCAGGGGATCTATTTAACAATAGCATTTAAGTAAGAAACAGCCTACCAGAGAAACTGAATAATTAAAATTAAAATCTAAAACCTAAAGATATTAAAAACTAAAACCTCAGATATTATTTGGTCAAGAGTAGTGAGTTATTTTGTTCTCAATCATTTGTAACATCCAAGCATGGTTTATTTTCTAATGCATCCATTAATTTCTTCAGCACTCCGACATGAAAATATACAGTATAGCAGCATGGATATATTTCCATATGTCTATATAAACATAACAAAGTATCTGTCAATTAAAACTTTAAATCCTTGCCTTGATAGGCCACTAGTGTCAACTTAATGACAAAAAGCACAATTTTGATAAAAACTATACCTATTCATTGTTATACACTTAAAAACAAATGTTTTGTCTCAGCAAAAAAAAAATAACACAAGTCTGCATCAGCCTTTTAACCAACAAACACTGAGTAAACATTTTTAAGTTGATTACTCATACTAATAGAGCTGTTTCAGCTAACTTTATCATAACTGAGTGGTGGCCCTGGAACATCAGTTTTGATTCATTTAATTTCAGCTAAGTAATAACAGAGGCTACTAGAAAAGAGAGACATACTTTGATAACAGTAATAGAGCATATGTTACATCCAACACTGCTGACGGTTTCCTCTCACACTCGTGTGTGGTGCAAATTTAGGCCTGATAAATATGCAAGTACAAACAAATCCTTCTACACTCAAATACTAAGATCACTACGCACCATCAAATTTCCATACGGAGGATCGTGATTTCAAAAGCACTGCTCGAGTATCTGCACGCAGTGTGCACGTGTCACACGGCTGGATTGTCAGTGTGAAATCATGATGAGTCTCAGCGGTGGAGACAGGTGAGGGGAGTGTTATTGCATGTGCCCACTCAGCCCATACCATCCTCTGCCTAACAGACCTCTGGGAACGTCTGCACTAAAAATACAAGCCTAATAGGGGGTGCAATTACTGTGTGTATGTGTGCATAAGACTTTAAAGGATCGGCGCTATCATCAGTGAAATGAGTTCAATGACCTTGGGCGGAATTAAGCAGTTGTAAGATGGGGTGATCGTTTCATAATACGAGGTATGCGTGAGGTTTTGTGCGTTGGGTTTTCAGGTGAATGTGAAGACTCTGTGGAAGAAGAAAAACACAACAAAGAATCCTCGAGGGACGAGTGCCTGCTATAGATGCACGCTTTCATCTAGCGCTCACCTCAGGCCCTTGGTTTGGTATGTGTGAGGGGGGTTACATTATGAGCATTGAACCCTTTTACAGCTCTTGCCCTGAAACAATAACCTGCTCAGAGAAGAGAAAGGATGTAAAAAAAAGATCAGAAGACGGCAGAGAAATCAAAGAAAATCAGAGAGAACGGAGTCTGACAACCCACAAACACACACACACACACACACAACTATATAAGACAAACAAAGCATTCGTTCAAAATCATGACATTCTTTAAAAAGAGCGTCTATGTCCTCTCCCATAAAACATCTCAGGCAGGCCCATGTTTTTTTTTTGCTATTTCCGGTTAGCCGCTCTGGGTTTGTGTGAGTGACTGATGTGTTGTGTGGGTCTCTGTGATGTTGGCTGACCCACTGATCTGTCCGCAGGTCTCCTCCTTATACCAGCCAACCCAGAATACTTTCATACACAATAACACTCGCTAAACACACAAACTCTGTTCCAAAACCTGGTGAGATGCCTACTAAAACTGCATTTTAAAACATCATATTGAATTCAGGTAAAACTGTATGTATTCTTCATGGAGAAAGCAATCCCAGAATGTAATTTGAAATTTAATCTACGTTTACATCACATTTATTAATTTGGCAGATGCATTTTATCTAAAGTGACTTGCAAATGAGGAATACAACAAAGCAATTTATCCTGTAGGCAAGAGGCACTAATATTTCCCTACAAAATAGAGGACAAGAAAAATTATTATTATTATTAATTAATTATCATTTTATTAAATAAAGAAAAGTATAGTTAAGACACTTCTTAGCAGAACTTATGTACTGAAAATAGATCAATAAATTAGCCAGTATTTATCTGGTGTATCATGTTGTTAGCTTAGCAACATGCTAATGCCAAACTGTGAATCAATTCTGAGTAAGTTCAAAGCAAAGTAAGTTTATATACTGTTCAAAAGTTTGGGGTCAGAGTGATTTTTTTTTAAGAAATTAATAATTTTATTCAGTAAGGATGCAATAAATTCAAAAGTTACAACAAAGACAATTCTAAAGTTATATTACAAAATATTTCAAATAAATGCTGTTCTTTTAAACTTTCTTCAAATAATCTTGAAAATGACGGTTTCCACAAAATTCTGAAGCAGCACAACTGTTTTCAACATTGATAACAAATGTTTCTTAAGCAGCAAATCTGCATATCAGATTGATTTCTGAAGGATCATGTGACACTGAAGACTGGAGTAATTATGCTGAAAATTCAGCTTTAGATCACAAAAATAAAATACATTTTATAATATATTAAATCAGAAAATTGTTATTTTAAATTTTAAGTATATGTCACAATGTTACTGATTTTACTGTATTTTTGATGAAAGAAATGCAGCATTGGTGAGCATAAGAGATTTTTTTCAAAAACATTTTAAAAAATGGTATAATTATTATTATACAATTTTTGACCAGTAGTGTAGCTTATATATTGTACATTAAATAGTAGTTCAAAGTGCTTTACTGAGCAATAATATAGTGCTAAAAATACAACTATTCACAACATATAAACATGCAAAATGACTATAAAGACATACACGGATACAGAGAAAGATACAAAGGACTTTATGAAGGACAGAAGAGATGAGGAAATGTGTGAAAATAAAAACAAGAGAAAAGAAAATGAGATTTTGCCAGTGAAGGGTGTCCATTATGTAACACAATCTGAGCACATTAAACCTATAGGAGGATGGCAGAAGTTCTGGGCAGCTGTCGTTCAGATCACACATGCAGAGCAATCGCCTAATCTGATATAACACTTTCAGAAGGACTTCCTGCAAGAAAAAAAGGCTTCCACAGATACACTATAACGTGTAATACCAACACTCACATGCGCATATGCAGATCTGAGCAAACAGAAAGTGCTGAATGAGGTACTGAGGCTGGTAAATAGGACAGCCCTCTCAAAACTGTTGGGGGACAAATATTTACACTTCCTGTGAGTTTATCGGCAGAGGTTCAGAGGGCAGTTTCAGACCTCCATTACATCTCTGCCCATCTCTGCCCCATCCTTAGTCACTCTTCTTAATGAAAGGAGCTTTTACACAAACTCCTACTGTTCAAACACACCTAGCTGTATTGCTACAGATTCCCTACACAGGCAGCTGCCTTCTAAGACAGCATCCCTCCCAACCACCATGAAACTTAATAAGCGATTGATTTGGAACGCTCTACATTGGCAGCAGTTCAACATACACATATAAGACTGGACTCATAAATGATTTCAATAGAGTTTAATGTTTGCATGTTGCTACACTTTAAAGTTTTTTTTAATGGCATCTATGGTTCCTTTAGAACTTCCGTGGAATATTTCCATTGCACACAACGTACTTTATGGTGGAAAAAGGTTGTTCAGATTCTTTTTTTTTAAATCTCATAAAAAAAAGAAAAAAAGGTCATATGACGTGATTTCTTCTTTTCCTTTTGTCTTTGGAGTGTTACATGCTGTTCGTGCATATATAAGATCCGTAAAGTCACGAAAAAAAATAAAAGTCTCAAACCTAGAGAGATATTCTTTCAAAAAGTGAAGTCTCATCCACGCCTTCCTAAAATATTTCATTCAAACTAAATGATTTTAGCAAATGGCTGCAATATAACAAAGAGTGAAAAATTTAAGGGGGTCTGAATACTTTCCGTATCCACTGTATAAGATCCGTAAAGTCACGAAAAAAAATAAAAGTCTCAAACCTAGAGAGATATTCTTTCAAAAAGTGAAGTCTCATCCACGCCTTCCTAAAATATTTCATTCAAACACGCCCCCACAAATCTACGTCACTGTGTGGGAAGATTTGCATAACACCACCCAAATGTAAATGCAAAGAAATAAGGCAACTTTTATTCTCGCTGTAGTATTGCTGCTGCCGCCACCATGTCATGGAGAAGATGTGTATTTCCAAATATGGTAAGGGGTGTAACATTTCCATCACACGATTGAGGTATTCGGCCAATCACAACGCACTGAATAGCTGGCCAATCAGAGCACACCACGCTTTTCAGAATGATAAAAATCAATGTGTTTCAGAAAGACAGGGCAGAGAGGAGCAACAATAATGTAAGTTTTAGCAACGTCATATGACCCCATTAAGAACTGTTCACTGAAATGTTTTTTTTTTCTTTTGTTGCATTGCTACAAAAATCCCCTTTTGGAACCTTTATTTATGAGTGTAAGCTATATAAGAACACAATCTTCTAATACGCTTAAAAATACATAACTCACACAAATATTGTGTAGAATTGGGCTAATACTATTTAGCATTGAATAAAATATGTTTGTGAACGTTTCACCCGCCTTGTCAACCACATTTGACTAATTTTTTTCACTAAGCTCATCGCAGTGCATTATGGGATTGTCATCTCCCCAAGGATATATGCAACACTTTATTAGAATTGGTCTCATATTATGTTTCTTTTGCTTCTTGTCTTTTAGAACAAACTTTGCTTCAGAAGTAGGGCTGTCACAGTTATGAAATTTGGCAACCGATTAACTTGAACTTATAATCATTAAATGTTATATGGTTTAGGGTTTTGCAGATTATTTTTCTGTTTTGGGGCTTTGTCGATTATGATGAATCATTTTTATACAAATTTTCATTTAATAATGTCACAAAGGACTATGACCAATATACGTATACTGTATACATATTTGAAATCTGGCTTTGCGACTGTCCTATTGTGCATCTGTGAGAGACAGTAAAAGTGAGACCATATCCAGCCAGTCTATCTCAACCATCCAGCGATGTGCACATATGACCAGGGCATCCCCTTACCATATCACTGACACTGTCATGCCAACAATTAGACAAGCCCCAGAACAGCTGGATTCGAGAGTCACAATTACAAACTCACAGGGCACAGTATGTGGAGTATATGGGAAGGGCACGGCGGATATGAGATGAGTCTGAAACCGTAGAACATGATGAAAGGGTTGAACGGTTTGGCCTTTGTTTACATTTCAAATAAGGCATATCTGAATATGGTAGGAGGTAGATGGAAATGGGGCACTGCTCCAAGTATTTCCCATGAGACTCACAGGGAAGAAAGACAAATAGGAGGGAAAGGAGTGAGTGAGTGAGAGAGAGCGAGCCTCTGTACTCAGCTGTTAGCCTAATGATAAAACTAATGAGACAGCTGACCAGTATCAGCTGTCACTGCTCTAAATAAATACACATACACACACACACAAACACACGCTCGTTCCCATTACCCGTGGATCAAGACTGTTCAGTTTGTGACTGTTGGTACTAATTGCATCTAACGTGGCATTTGTGTGAGTGGGCCACAGAGCCATGTCGTGATGTATCAGTGACAGCGTGGAGTGGTATTTCCTGGCATTCCATGGGACCCCCACTACAACACAGGGAATGAAGACCCTCCTGAGTCCCTTCACACACTGGACCACAACACAAATAAATCCATCAGCCCATCCGCACTGCACTCGACCCAAAAAACATCTCTCGTTAACATGGTAAGAGCTGCTCTATAGGAGTACTAAAAATAATAAACAAATAATAAAAACAAATAATAATTGTGCTATTCTGAAGGTAGTTACATTTTATATAATGCATTATGGTACGTTGACTCGTATTAATAGTTCAGCAATGAACATTAATATTAAATCTTTCATTTTGAAATGTGCTTTTATTGTTTTTTGAGTTTCCAACACACACTCATTGACAGTTACAGTTAGGCCTATACCTCAAATAAAAAATTTAAAAAACTCAAATTAAATATAGGTACTGAAAGTTGTTAAACAGTCATTTAAAACATGAATGATGAACGAAAGAAGAAATAAAAGTTTCCTGTGTTGCCAAATGAACATTATGTGTCGAAGGAAACCAAAAATCTCAATGCATGCTGCCTTTTTTTTTTTTTTTAAATCACTGTGCAAAACATTTTCATGAAACATTTTCATTTACATGAAAAATGTATTTGAAATATATTGCATTTTTTACTAGGAATATTCCCTTGAAATACTGTTTTAATATCTAAAATATCTAAATGTAATTCTCCATGATGTTAAGATATGCTTTACTGGAAATCAGACAAAAACTGATTAACAAAATGCTAATTTGTTTTTGGAATGCAACACCTCACTGAGATGTTTCATGTCATACTTGAAAGATGCAAAACCAATAACTGAAAAAAAATGTGAAAAGATATTGCATTTTATTATTAAACAAAATGTTTTTAAAAGAAGTCTTATGCTCACCAAGGATGAATTTATTTGATAAAAAATAAATTAAAGGGGTCATATGATGCTTTTTTAAAGATCATTATTTTGTGTATTTGGTGTAACAGAATATGTTGACATGCTTTAATGTTCAAAAAACACATTATTTTTCAAATACTGTACATTATTGTAGGTCCTCTATGCCCTGCCTCTCTCAAACGCTTAGTTTTCTACAAAGTCCCTCCTTCCGACAAGCGCAGTCTGCTCTGATTGGCCAGCTGACCCAGTGCATTGTGATTGGCCGAACACCGCAAGCACTCGTCGGAAATGTAACGCCCCTTACCATAATCACGAGCTTCATCTTTCAAAATAAATGTAAAGACAGAGCCCGAAAGGGGAACAGAGTCGC
>NW_015552625.1:5703618-5723482 GCF_001515605.1 Sinocyclocheilus anshuiensis | reverse complement strand
CCGGTGGAGTAATTGATAATGAGCGACACCTGCGCCACTCACCGGTCTCGAGTCCCACGGAGGAGCTACGGAAGGATAAAAGCCTGGTCCAGGCCTGGTCCTCTCTTGTCTTTCACTGTCGTCACTCCTCCTTTTATCCTTCCGGAGCTCCTCCGTGGGACTCGAGACCGGTGAGTGGCGCAGGTGTCACTCATTATCAATTACTCCACCGGCCTCGCTCCGTTCCCACGGCTCTCGGCCCCGCCCCCACTCGTCACACATATGTACTTTGACAGTTGAGAAAACTAATACATTTTTTCCACCACATTGCCATATTTTTAGTATTCCCAAACTTTTCATTTGCCGTACAGAAACCATTTTCAATGGCTTTACATCCCTACTCTAGACCAGGATCTGTCTGTCATGGAAACGAGAGCTGAATGTCAAAAATAAAAGACGTTAACTTTGATAAAGAATATCTCTTTGGTTTTGAGACTTTAGTCTTTGCAACTTCAGGGATCTTATCTATGCACAATCAACTTGTAACACTCCAAAGAGAAAGGAAAACTTGAAATCGCATCATATGACCCCTTTAATAAATAAATTAAACGCAATTTATTTCTGTGATGGCAAAGCAAAATTTTCAGCAACCATTACATGATCTTTCATAATTCATTCTAATACGAGTTATAGCTATAGTAGTAGGCCTATATCATATTGTGACAAGTGGGGGCGGGGCCGAGAAAACTAATACATTTTTTCCACCACATTGCCATATTTTTAGTATTCCCAAACTTTTCATTTGCCGTACAGAAACCATTTTCAATGGCTTTACATCCCTACTCTAGACCAGGATCTGTCTGTCATGGAAACGAGAGCTGAATGTCAAAAATAAAAGACGTTAAATCTGTCATATTCAGTTGACAACCTAATACAATTAGTTACTAGGGTGAGACGAACGGTTCGTTACTCTTTCTGAGAGAGCTCCTAGTTAATCCTATGATTGCGAGGGAAGTGCTGAGGCATCAGCGGGAAGCGGGAGCTTTGGAACTGGATGCAGATGCCGGACCCTAACGACGAGCAGGAAGTAGCCCCGTGTCGTCCCGTCTCACTGCAGCCAGCAGCTCTTAAACTCCCCCAGGAGTCTCCGCTTCAGATCTCCAACTCCATCCATCCCTCCCCTCCACCCCTTCTCTCCCTCTCTATGAAGCTGTCAGTCGCTCTAAGATGGTTTAGAGGATCCCCTGCGATAATTCCACATTCACAAAAGCAGCCTGCGGACAATAGGCCTCTTTATACCAGAGTGTGTGTGTTTGGGGGTAGATTTTATTTAGCTCGCAGTCAAGCGTTTGATGATGAGTCTGGATATGCGGGTCCAGCCCATGAGGAGGGGCATAGCAGCGCTCTTCACGCATTTAACACTGAAGGCTAAAAACATAAGCAACACAATAGAGATTGAGGGAAAGCCGAGAGAAGGGAAGAGGGTCATTTGTACGGCCGGACTGAAGTACATGGCACACAGTGACCTGTCATTCAAAGCTCTGACAGCTGGGAAACACCCCTTCAGGAAGGTGATGGAGACGTCGACAAGAGCTGTCACTCCAAATGACAAATATTTTTACTACGCATATGCATAAACACAAGCGAGCGCACACATATTTGCAGTCCCCCCGCCGCAGATCCCCTGCTAGTGAACCCAAGTAAAAGAAGCTGTTGGCCTTAATATTCATTTAACGTCAGGATGTGTTTTCTGCTCTGTGAAAGGTGACAGGCATGGAGGCAGCGGTTGTGTTAGTCTATCTCTCTCTCACGCACACGTCCTCATCACACTGACACCTCAAAAGCTTGGAGTCACAGCTTGAGAGAGACACTGTGACCTCTAAACACAAGTGAACACAAAATCATAAGTCTTTAGCACACTCTCAATATGCACTAACTTAGTCTGAGGGGTTTGGGTACCTCCTGCAAAGACACTTAAGCTTACCTTCGATAGCTTACCAAAAAAATGAAAATTCTGTCATCATTTATTCACATTCACACCATTCCAATCACGTCTGATGTTCTTTCTTCTGTTAAACACAAAATAAGGTGTTTAGAAGAATGTGCAAGCTGCTCTTTTCCATTAATTTACAGTGAGTGCTGATTAAGGACTTTAAAGCTCCAAATAAACTCCAATAAAGAATCTTAAATCTTGAATCTTTATATGACTTGTGTGCTATATTCAGAGTATCCTGATTAGCCATTTGATAGCTTTGAGTGAGGAACAGACTGTAATTATAGTCATTAATCACTGAAAATTGATTTAGAATCTTTCTCAACAGCTTCACTTTCACTGAACTTAAGAAAAAAATAATCATGCATAGTTTATGATTAAACATTTTAATCTACTGTATTTGATTAGATCACACTTTTAAATGCAATTCTTGAAACCGCTTTGAATCAGCACAAATCTGTTTATTGTGAAATTTTTAAATTGCAATTTTAAACATTTTCAACAGTTTAAATAAAGCTGTGGAATTATATGCTTTAGTTTGTTTATGTTAAAACTGTGTAATCCAAATGGATGGAAATTTTTACATGCAATTAAAATACATTAATCTTAAATTTGGACCTAAATATCTTTTATGAGTGTGTAGAAACAAGAGCAGCTTGTACTTGAGGGGGAGTAAATGATTCATTTTTGGGTCAACTATCCCTTTAATGGAAATCCGTATGGTTTTGTGCACCTGAAGCCAACCATATCCTCGAAAGTTGGAGCTCTTTCCAAATAAATGAGCGGCTAGACTGCATTGGGTTTTTATCAGACTCCTGACTAATGAGAATAAATGGACATGCAGTCCGGTCTCTCTAGTACTCCAGCATGGCCATCTGTCCCAATCAGAGAGCGATTGGGTCGGGGACTAGCTAGGAGCACTGACGGCAGCTGGTAAACTACACCAGGTACACAGGGACTGTGGCAGGGCCCACAGTTTTAAAGGACAGCTATTGATTTGTGAGCTCATCTGGTCTGAAATGGACATCTGCACATTAGAGTGGTGCTCTGGGCCACCATGAACTGATGTGAGCTGCCGCTCTCCCCTGGCCTGCACTGCCAAAAAACCATGAAATGGGAAAACAGGATTACAGATCCTGCTCAGATTGATCTTTCAGTGCTCCGACACAGTGCCACAATTATACAGATGCATTACAAACAAGTTTTTTTTTAATAAATAGGCCTAAATATCTTAGGAAAACATCTTAAATGTTGGTTCAGGTGTGTTTGTTGAGTTCGAGCTGAAATCTGGACAGGAACCTCCAGGAACAGGAATGATTGTTATATAAACTAATGTTCAAACGTTTGGGGTCAGTAAGATTTTTTGATGTTTCTAAAATGTTTGATAAAATTATGTTTCATCAAAATGCTCAAACACAATTTCTATGCTCATTAAAGTAAGATCAGTAATATTGTGAAATATTATTACAATTAAAAATAACTGCTTTCTTTTGTAATATAGATTACAATGTGATTTATTCCTAATTTTCAGCATCATTATTCCAGTCTTCAGTGTCACATGATCTTTTAGAAATCACTCTAATATGATGATTTGGCCAGTAAGGTTTCTTCTTATTATCGATGTTGAAAAAAGTTGTACTTCTCAATATTTTTGTGAAAACTGATACTTTTTGTCAAGATTTTTTTGCTGAATAGAAAGTTCAAAAGAACAGTGTTTATTTGGCAATCTTTTGTAAAATTATAAATGCCTTTACTGTCATTTGATCGATTTAATGAATCTGTGCTAAAGTATTCATTTCTTTTGTACAGTATAAATGATTGTAGATGATTTTTTTCTGGATTGGTTATATGCTAATTTCTGGTATAATAAAAAAAACTTGTACTGTGAGCCATGTTAAAATATTAAATATCAAAAAACCTAAAACAAAATCAGAATATTTTTTTTCTTGCCTTAATCAGTATTCATACTTAATGCTTTGTAATTTTTCCTTTGTTTTTTGCTTAAATTAAATGTCTTAAATTTCATTCCTATAAATGTACAGGCACCGTATGGGACTGTGGTGCGTGGGACCTCATCAAGGGGTTATGATCCAATTAAATTCTAGTTAGATTTACCACTTTACACTGCAAAGTAAGCCGCATCTGACGCAGCATGTAAATAAAGTTACATCGGAAGAGCATAAAAAGGCGAAATAAAGAGAAACTACAAAAGAGAGAACTAAATGGCCCAGATTAACACAATTTCCATCATCATCACTATTCCAGCCCCACTCCAAATGCTCACTATGATGTCACTGCTAGTGGGCGGAGCTCCGTCTCATGATTCCCAGGTGCACAGATCTGCAGTTCATCATGGCACAATCCTGGATAGTACTAAACGCACACACATATTCACCATCATTCTCAGATATAAAATCAAAATATTGTTATTTATAAAATCGCAATACAAACTAGCGAAGCTTGAACACCACTGCTGGATTTTCTATGATTTATCCCTCAAACAAAGTTCGGCCTCACACAAAGAAATTACTGCCTACAAAAAAAAAGCATGCAATACATCACTGTATCAAAGCTCTAAAAATATCCCGTCTCTGCGCTCACGACCAAACTATGGGTACAAAGCAGTCTCCCACTCACATAACATGCAAGACAGCACGTTTATGAGTGAGCTTTTGAGCATCAGAAATGGATGAGATGTCTCAGATGGGCTCTGAATTTATATCGCTTATTACAATGTGATCTCTGAAGATAGCAAAATCTTCTCACACTCATAACGTCAGTTCAGTCTATCACAGTTCCCTAAATAACGACTGTGAGAGTGAGCCATGAGGCTGCCTGCTGGAGATCGTGTTCAGTATTATAGTTGTTAACTGTCTCATCACCATATTCACTATCAGAATGTCAAATCTGGTCACTGGAGGACCAAATGAGAAAGATGACTCAACAACCTTTAAAGGGATAGTTCAGTCAAAAATGAAAATTCTGTCATCATTTACTCACCCTCATGCCATTCCAAACCTGTATGACTGACTTTCTTCTGTGGAACAGAAATCAATTATAGAATATTAGATTTTGAAGAATGATTCAACAGTTTTTGGCATACAATGAATGAAACAACACTGGACCCTACTGACGTTAATTGTATAAAAAAACAGATATTTTTTCTAAATATCTGAATGATGACAGCATTTCAATTTTTGGGTGAATTATCTCTTTAAATACACAAATGGAAGGATATAGAAAGGAAATGAGCTGCTGGTCAGAAAATTTATTAGCATGGCTTTACATTCATGGCAAACAGAGACCTAGTTTTGCATGTACATGAGGCTGTGTGTAACACTGGATTGTCAGAGCCGTAATGAGTCCCTTGAGAATGACCAGCTGTCTTCCAGCCAGGAAATCCACTTTACACCAGTTACTTTCCTCTTCCTTAACTCCTCTCTTCCCTTGCCCAACTCCCTCTCTTTCGTTCTCTCTCTCTTTTTCACAGCCCAATGAGCTGTGCCAATGGTTCAGCCTTCTTAAAGAGCAGCTTCACTAACACCTGCTCAGCAGTGCCCTGACACACACACAGTCACACACAAACACTGTTTAATAACACCACACACTGGAGCACACTCACTATGAACTGACCTACACACTCCAGAACCAAATACAACCTATACTTCTAAAATAGGCTTTAGTTAATTGGACTGTAGTAATACCATAGTATTCTTTAAAGTATATCAACAAATGTATGTGGACACCCAAAGACTGCAGTCATAGTGCTTATTGATCATTCATCTTCAACACAATTTGTATTAAAGTTGGCACAAAATGATATTTCACTGTGTTTTCTAAATGTGTTATAGATCATATTGTGAATGATTCATCTTAGTAGATTTCTCATGTTCAACTTCCTCTACTTGAGTGCGATGCCCACATCTCAACATTCAATCAATAATGATTCATAGAACCAAGCCCAAGTTTCACACAGGTGTATGTCACAAAAAGGAGGAAAATCACTACTTACATTTCATCACAACTTTTGAACAATAGCCTTCATTTGTCTGGGAAAGCTTTCAATAGATGTTGGAACATGGATGCAGGGATTTGCTCCTAATCAGACACATGAGCACAGTGAGGTCAGGGACTGATGTTGGGTGATGGAGTCTGGTTAGTAGTCCAGTTCCGCTGATGTCATTTCCAGTCAAAACACATTTCACACTAGAAATCCGGATATCAGCCTGCTACATATTTCTCAGGCATTTGCACATTTCTCAGATCACATTGTAGATAATTCACACTATGCGATCGTCACATGAACAAGCATCGATTTGCCTCAGATTTTAGGCTTTTTGTTGCTGATCTCCAGAAAACTGTCGGTGAGTGAAAATCAGGCCTAAAATAATTTGGTGTGGCCTCCAAAAGAAATGTTAGCATTTCTAGAACCTCCTCCAGGTCGTTCACACAGAATGCTGTTTTGTGTTCTACTGCGCTGCTTTTCCATTGTTTTTCTATGTAAACATGCACTAGAGACAAATGTGTGTTTTTTGTTTTTTGACCCTTTATCTTCCTGTATTCCTTTAAGGACATGTAAACTACACTTGACCAGCAAAATCACAAATCACATATGCGACCCTGGACCACAAAACCAGTCTTAAGTCGCTTGGGTATATTTTTAGCAATAGCCAAAAAAACATTGTATGGGTCAAAATTATCGATTTTTCTTTTATGCCAAAAAACATTAGGATATTAAGTAAAGATCATGTTCCATGAGGATATTTTGTACATTTCCTACCGTAAATATATCAAAACTTAATTTTTGATTAGCAATATGCATTGCTAAGAACTTCATTTGGACAACTTTAAAGGAGATTTTCTCAGTATTTAGATTTTTTTGCACCCCTCCAGATTTTACAAATCATCTTTGTATCTCGGCCAAATGTTGTCCTATCCTAACAAACCATACATCAATGGGAAACTTATTTATTCAGCTTTCAGATGATGTATAAATATCAATTTTGAAAAATTGACCCTTATGACTGGTTTTGTGGTCCAGGGTCACATATATATTTATGTATGTATATAAGGGTCGGCGATATGACCAAAATCTTATATCACGATAGGAGTCATTTTCTTTCACAATAATGATATATATGTGACCAATGGACCACAAAACCAGTCATAATTCACACGGTTAGTAATATGCATTGCTAAGGACTTAATTTGGACAACTTTAAAGGCGATTTAATCAATATTTTGATAATATATAATCATATACAGTATATACAATATTTTGATTATATACTCAATATTTTTGCTTTAAATAAGGTCTTTATGATATCAACATTTTTGATACCATAGAAATTTCATAATTCTTGTCACCGGTGTCAATATCACAAAAAAATAATA
The DNA here is from genome assembly GCF_001515605.1 of Sinocyclocheilus anshuiensis. Classification (NCBI taxonomy): domain Eukaryota; kingdom Metazoa; phylum Chordata; class Actinopteri; order Cypriniformes; family Cyprinidae; genus Sinocyclocheilus; species Sinocyclocheilus anshuiensis. The sequence goes on along the minus strand of NW_015552625.1, from coordinate 5,716,116 downwards.
TTAGCCTAAATTTAAAAAAAAAAAAGCCTCACTGAGGACAAGTAAACAGTCAGTGATTAAATACGAAAAAGAAACTAACAGGACAAGCAATAGGACAAAAAATACAGTAGGCTACAACAAATAAAAAAAGAAATGCTACATACAATGTATAAAGTAATCACATGTATTAAAACACTGCATATTCTCCACTGTGTAAATTAAATATATATTTCTTTTTATTAAAGTTACAAAAGTGATTTAGTCAAGAGCTGTGAGAGATTTGCTCTCTTTTGAATGACAGACAGCAGGAATATTAGACTGCTGTCACTTTAAGAGCTGCCGGATCTAATATACAGTTACATGTGATTTCTTTCTCAGCTGTTTGCTTTCACTTAGCAACTAAATCATTGTGTTTACAAAGATACTTGCAAAGATGGGCATGAGCACTCAGAAACAATCTCTCAGACAGTGCGTGTATTTTGCAAAATGAGTTCTCTTTTGCTACTGATTGCATTTCAATGGCTTAAAATCACTAGTTTTTAAACAGCAATATTTAAAAATGCAGGCAAACGATAAGTTTTTGTGGCCATGTAGAACAGCAACATCATGTGAGCTTGTAACCGCGCTAGAGACGATAATCCAAAATCTCTACCAGTTGACAAATTACTACCGGTTAATCGTGTCTACTGATATATCGCCCACCCCTAAATATAACTCACATAAAGCCTGCATCACATGGAAACTGGCCTGAAATTATTCATGATATTTATTTAGCTAAAGCTAATTGGTTCTATAAATATCACCAAATTATATCTGGATTTCATAGCCTTGTCTGCTAATGGCTGAAATACCACCACAGTTTTGGTTTTGTAAGGGTAGTATTTCCTCACAACACACACTCAAACGTCATTTCCATCAACTCGAACCCACTGAAGGCTCAAGCTGCACATTAGACCAAACAATCACAGAAAAGAGAACAGGGCGAGGCAACAGAAAAGGTCAATATTTACTATTCCAGCCATATAGCGATACCGGCCTGATGTTTTTGTACTTTAGTCAGGCCCAACTGGGCACCGAGACAGTTTACAGTACACCACAGAAGCGATGCTACATGCCAGCAGTTAGAGAATTATACACAGCTGTCATCGGTTCCTCATCAACTCACACATGATCCGGGATGTGTTTGCGAGCAGTATGTTTAACCCGTGTGAGTTTGCATCACACACACCTGATGGACTGCATGTGTAAAGTGGATCCAGCTGAGGCCCCTGGGCTGGCATATACACAGCAGATCCCACAGACGTTTCGCAGTGAGTAAGCGATCCTATTGCAGCATTTCAAACTCAAGCCAGGTCAAACCTCAGAATATCGAAACTGCTGCATGTGGTCTTTTTCCTACGCAGGCCATCGCTGTTTGTTTTTCTTCAGTTCTTCTGGATTCTCATGACTTGTGGAGATCATCGTTACCGGCCTATAAGCGTTCCTCTTACTGACCACAATGGTTGGCATGGTAACCACGTTTCCCGGCCTCGGTGCCAGGGTTCTGGTGACTGCTGGCGCCATTGCGAAGCAGGCTAACTGAGGGGAACGGGGAGTAAAGAGGTGATGTGTTTGTAGAGGAGTTTGAGGAACAATATTATTACAGGCAGACTGGGAACTCATGGTGAGAGAGGAGTTTGCTTGAGTGCGGTGTGTAGTTCAGCGTGCCATCCAATAATATCCCTGCAGTTGGAAAACATACATCAGTCACAACAAGGACAAGAGACTGAGAGACTTAGGAGAGAAAGAACAAGAGATGTTTCTATTGCAACAAGCTTATGGTGATATTAAACCCATTGTGTGAGTCATAAAGGGCTACTAGTTCACATACTGTGTGATGCTGTCCCCTGCCATGACCAATTCAGTTCTGCTGTTTTCTCATTACAGAGTTACCCTGCGTGAGCCCAGCAAAATGACAAATACGAATGAGACAAATATATAAAAGATCAAAAATGACCCTGTGCAATCAAGAGTGGTAGAGCTTGTCATACACTGCCCCCTAGTGGTCAAACACTTACAAGCATTTAAAAGGCTCAGATTTTGTGCTCTATTGTCCCCCTTAAGAATAATGAGCATTAACTTTGAAACTGTTACAGATATACGTTTATCATGTGCAGATAATGCTGCATCAGCCAAAGGGAAATAATTTTTTTTTGATAATTTAGCTGTCATAGAACAAAAAGTAAAATTATACCCCACAACTGGGGTAAGATGGCCCTAAACCTGGGGCAAGAAGCCTTCAGGGTCTTCTCTGCCAATTCTGTGAGTCAATTCTTGGCAAATTTGATTGTTTCACTACAAAATAAAAACAATGTTTTTTGCTGATTTTTAGATTACAGACTTTTCTAAATACATTAATGTGTCTACAATTCCCTTATTAACAAACAGACACAAAAGCTTGTATATTCATCATAGTACAATGTCACAGATAACTATTTTCCAGAGCAACAATATAGATCATTTAATCTCAAAACTTTTTGTTTTGAGATAAATCTCACAAATGTCGATATTCAGATGAAATGGCATTAAAGGAATAGTTAAGCCAAAAATGGAAATTTTGTCATCATTTACTCACCCTCATGTCGTTCCAAACCTGTCTAAGTTCTTTCTCATGTTGCACACAAAAGAAGATATTTTGAAGAATTTTGAAGAACCAAACAATTGTTGGTCCCCATTGACTTCCACAGTAGGGAAAGAAATACTATGGAATTCAATGGGGAATATCAACTGTCTGATTATTAGCATTCTTCAAAATATCTTCTGTTATGTTCAACATAAGAAAGAAACTCATACAGGTTTGGAACGACATGAGAGTGAGTGAGTAAATCACGACAACATTTTCATTTTTGGGTGAATTTCCCTTTAAGAAGAGCGTATAGCCATTCATCAGATGAATTGAGATGAGACTTTGTGCCATCTATGGTCAAGAGAAAAAAATTATCTTGACTTAAACCTGTTTAATTTATTTAGTCACAATGTACTTTTGAATAGCCATTTATGGAAGGAAAAGTCACACAGAGTATATAGTTATGGTATCTACCAGCAGGTGCTTACAGGGCCATGCTAACCAGCCAAACCTTGACCCCTTGATACACACCCACCACCCTCATTCATCCCAAACTGGACCAAAGGCTTCTCCGGTGCAGGCATCACAACTAGCATGTCAGGATCTTTTTAAACAGAAGCAAAACACAACACGGCTCCACTCGTCATGCCCAGCTGAAGTCTCAGTGCCCCACAGTCTAGTGTGAGCCAAGCAAGCTGGAGAGAATGAAGTGAAGTGTTCTTTCCTGACGTCAGCATCATCTCAGTGTCGTAGGTCTAGTGTAAATGTTTGCTTCGTGAGCATTCTCCAGCCTCCATGCACTCTTTCCACCACATTCTTGAAAAGAGACACAACTTTTTCCCACCAAAACACATCTCTCCAAAGACAAACTTTCGAAACTGTTTTATTTGATGTGTAATTCGATCTGAGGTCGACACAAGTGCACACTAATCTCACACACACACTGGCATTTTGTGTTGACACGCCATGTCTTTTTGCACAATTCTGAATCGGTTTAGAAACATGTAACAAACAAAGCAACAATCTATAGTATATAGAAGCCGTTTCTACTTCAGAGTAGAAAATAAAAAAGGAAACTGTGAAATAAATTTTAAAATAGGCCACACTGTGAGATATAATTGTACAATTACCCTTTATTTTTTACTCTGAGGTAAACAGGTTTCCAATAATGGAAGCACGTACGTTTGTGTATGCGCACATTGACAATTCATTATTGGCTTTTTTATTTAGCAAAATTCTGGTACGTATCTGTACCCCATCTAAACAATAAAAAATAACTTTACAACAAAGTTTCATTGCACCAAAGTACATTCAACTGGCATCTCTCAGGACAGTGAAAGTGCTTATGTGAAAAATCTACTGCCATTCAATACAGTGCAATATGAGTAAATACACAGCTGCTACAGTGATACAGCATGATTAATGACCTCTGATTGATGCAAACACTTCACACATACTCTCAAACATTCTGTGGTCCAGATATATGAACAAAAAAGAAAACCAACCAAGCACCATCTTTCTAGACAATTTAAAGAAACAGCTAATCAAATGTATCTGTAGTGGTATCTAAAAAAAACAAAAAAAAAACATCCCAAATGGTCTGACAATAAGGTAGCCCCACCACCCAACTGTTCTGATTGGTCAAATTTTTTGTGAACGAAGCCTTTCTCAAAAATGTGATTTCTGTCTGTTAGTAAACATTTGTTTTAAATAAAAATCACTTACAGCAGCTTCAAATTCAGTGCATTACTATTATTTTTTTGCTAAATGTGACCGACACAAAGCTACTAGTGCTATATGAACATATCAGCATCTGTGTATTGGAAAATACAGAGATTGTTACATACTGAGAATAAGAGAGTTACATAAAGCAATAGTGTGTTGTAGATGAGCAGTGTCTGTAGCTCAAGCAAGTTCTCCATGTCTTCTCACATATTTCTATGAGTGCAAAAAAAGGGAGAGAGTGAGAGTCCCTTGACTATTACTTACATAAACAAAGCATGCACCATTTAATGTTTTTAGATTGCTCTCAGCACTGTTATGTCTATAACGTGACTCCAAACAACATACAATATATACATCAAATGTAATCTTTCACCACGCTACACACCTACAATAAAAACTCTCGCAGTGGCCGGCCAGAGAAGAGCTGTTGAACTTGTGTCAGCACAAACAAGAAGCCCTCTTACGCAGAGCAGTGTCCTCTTACCAGCCCACATGGCTTTACTTACAGGGCAGCATGATTTACTGTGACTCTCCCTCCAGCTATTCAGCCCAATTCAAGTCCTCACAGGTTATTATTGTAGAAGGCATAATTTCCAAGTCATTTTTTAGTCTGGGTGTCCGACTGTTTGAATCTAAGGCATTGATTATAAGCTGACTGTTTTCTGCAGTGGTAGTGTTTATATGAATACTTGAGACAGTCTGTTGTCAGTACACTCTCAGAAAAAAAGGTACAAAAGCTGTCAATGAAGCTGTACTTTTTTTACACCTTTGTACCTTATTTACTCCTAAAATGTGCTTATTAGTGCTTTGAAGGTACACATTAGTTCTTCAAGTGTACCTATTATCTAAATTGTACACATTAGCACCTTTTTAAAAGGTACCACACCAGTGACAACTTTTGTACCTTTTTTCTGAAAGTGAATGATCTACTCATATAAAAGCACAGTACCCTGAACTGGTGCGAGAATATGTATAACATTAGCATTCAACTGATGCACCACACTGGGTTTGACTTAACGAATAGCATTGCAGTGTTACAAATAGGGACATGTTGACATGGCTGTGATTACTTTTATTGTGTAAGACTATAGCGCCACCAAGTGGTCTAGCAAATTTTGCAAATTTTTACTCAAAACAAAATGATTATGAATAACCTCAATGTTTTATCTTACCCCAAGACTTGCATCTATAAATATTACATTTAAACCATGTATCAGATCCATAACAGTCAAGTTATGAAACAAACCATCTAGCATATACCGTTCTGTTGCATTATAAGAGAAGGTCAAGGGCAAGCCATTTTCAAAAAGGTAATAATAATAACTGTCAAGTGCTTCAAATACCTGTCTGCAGCCTCAAATGCAACATTGCAATCTCAATTTCTTAATAAAGTGCCATTTAATTTAATACTGGTCTAGTAAGTGTGCTTTAAATCCTCAGAAGACTATTCTCTCCCTATTGTGTATGCAGTCCTATTTTCACAGTCTTTGAACTTGAGCAAAAACTGCTCAAGCAGTGTTTGTCAGTTTTATGCAAAAATACGTTATGTTAATACATATGTTCTCTGTGCACTGGCTACTGGATTTAAATTCAAGTTACTTATATTCATATTATATAACCATATGAAATTGAAGTTACACTTAAATTAAAAGTCAAATTAATTTAATCATTACCACAGAGAAGATAGGTTGGATCTGATACCATGCTGTCAGTGGTAACGGGTGAATAATGCAGCAGGGGGGTGAAAAGGCATTAAAGCAATTGAATGATAAAGACAAAAAATAAGATATATGAAACATGAAGATGCACATGGATTAAAGACAAAATTAAAGAAAACGATAATATACAACTTAAAGATCAGTTAATTTTATTTGACTTTGGAACCACTTGTATGTAAATGGTATATTTACATAGGTAGTATGAACAATAAAATAAAATTCTTATTTTACATCATACTGATTTTCAATAACATTTTTTGCACATACCACTCTCATTTTCACCAATTATTTAGTTAACTAGCGTAACAGTATTTAGGTTTTGAACCTTCTAAAATACAGGACAGTCAAACAAAAATACCATGAAAGACACAATGTACAGGCCTTTAAAGGGGAAAATATATAATAAATCAAATATATTTCAATTAGCTTAAGCAGTAAATTAGGTTCAAAGGGCAATTACATCAATATCTTTACTCTCTTCCATCTGTGGTCACTTATATGTGCACATGCACCATCTGTTATGAATGAATCTGAAAGCTCAATTTAAAATTGCAAAACAAAACACAATAAGCAAGGTATCTTTATACTTTTCCACAATATTCACAATTCGTCCCCTCTACCACTTTAAAAATTCAAGTGTACGTTTTCTCAAAATATCTCTCGGTGTGCAAACAGACATTACATGCATCTTCCTGAGTCTAGATCAACACGCCAAAAATGGGCAAAAAAATAAAGCTCTCTATAGTTATAGTGCAATTACACGTCAGCATAAAATACTTACTCTAAAAAACACAAACAAGGACTTTTTCTATCATACGGTATATTAATACGAATTCATGAAAATATTTTAAGGCCTAAATGCCGTTCTGTAGTTAGGGGCCTCTAGGTAAGTTACCAACAATTCACCCAAAAATTTAAATTCTGTCAAAATTTACTCACCCTCATGTGGTTATAAACATTTATGACTTCTTTCTCTTGAATGGAAAAGAGCAGCATGAACATTCTGTTAAACATCTAATTCTGTGTTCTATGTAATAAAAAAAAATCATACATGAGGGTGAACAAATAATGACCGAATTTTCATTTCTGGGTGAACTATCCTTTTAAGGGACACAATGTGAAATAGGCACCCAGACTCTCTGTCTGAGACACAGCACAAAAACAGTGTTTTGAGGTTAGACATGCTGGTCCCGCACTATGACATGCTTAGGGTTAAGATGATGTATTCCCTGCCTTATGTGCCCTGTGAAACTATGCTAGTCTAGTGTGCGAGTCTCATGCTGATCGACACATTCCAGTTACTGTAGGTGCTCTGCTACGAGAACAACTGCTGCTGCTCTCTCCATGTAAGGAGAGAGGGATGATCCAGGTCACATAAAGACTGTAGGCTGAGCCGTACCCTGATTCTGTCTGCACTGACCTCCATCTTTTCCCTTTTGGGTTCCCAGCACATACAAACATCCACAAACACACTTCATCTATCATTAGCCCAAGCTAACTAACAGAGATGGATATTTACTGCTAGTATACAATGCAAAAACTAGCAATGATGAACTGTTACATATTTATACAGCAATATTATCTCAAGTTAATCCCTCGAGTTTACTTTGGACAAGGGATTTTGATTACTGAAGGCCACAATGTAAATGTGATGCTGAAATCAATTCAAGATAGGAGCTAAATAAATTAAAAAAAAACATCAAAAACTGAATTTGTCTCAGCCACCATCTTCAAGTCCGTGCAAAAGCTTCTGCCCTGAATAAAGCTCAAGTGCTGAAGGGATACGTCCCAATACTACTTTAGACTTTTGCTGTGATACAAAGCCGCAGTGCTTGGTGGCTTGAATGTGAATGTACAAGTATAAATGAAGCATAACATCTGCAACAAAGCTTCTTTGGTTATTGAATAAACATGAGTGTGATATCAACATCTTCTGAGCGACATTCAAGAATCTCAAAGATTGTGAACTGAAAATAAATAAAACTACAACAGAATGAGTAGTGGAATGATGCTGACCGGTGTGATGTGATGTGCAAGGAGAGGAGATGTTCTCAGATCACAGGAAATGACATCGCTATAAGATTATGAGAATAATGAAGTTAATACATTTTTGCATCTTACAGCTGAAGTGCGCAATTTCTGTTACACAAAGATAGTTCCACCCCAAACTCATGCTATTAGTTGAGCTGATGTTATAATGTCCAGCTCAACAAAACAGTCCGTTTTGTGCCAGAAATGACACACTTCACCTTTAAGAGGGTCTTTTTGAAAATAAATGAACAAATTTTCTTTCAAAATTTATCTCTGAATTTTCGGTGCCTCACACATGACTAATAAACGATATGATGGCCATGAATTAACAATTCATTCACACGACTTAATTTGTTCCTTCTTAGTTAAATTGTAATTTAGTTAAACTGTGGGGATTATTTACATAAAACAAGGGAACGAAGTTTTAATTTCTATTGTTTTCTGTATGTCATGTGTAGGGCTCCGTAGTGCATGCCTTTTGTAATGTTATTAATAAATAAACGTCTTAATTCATTCATTATACAACAGTCTTCCTTGAACAAAGCAAAGTTTGTTCTATGTTCTTTCTTTGTTCTAAATATACACACACATGAATCTATATGGGAGGTCAGCACTGTTTTCAGTCTCACTCTGAAGCTTCTTAACACATATTAATGAACCTGAAAATCTTCAAAAGCTTCAGGATCTTTTCCATTCCCTACACGGAAAGTCTAGTTTTGGATTTTAGCTGCCTGCTCCTTCTCGACCTTCTCCTTGGCTTTCTCTTTCTCTACCAGCTTCTCCTCCTTCTGTAGCATCACCATGATCTCTGCCACCTGGTTGGTGGAGATATCGATGTCCTCCTTATCGATCAGCTCTACCACCTACCACACAAACACACACGCCAGATAAATGTCAACATCAAAATAAAATGCTGACAGGAACTAAACGGGAAAAGAAAATCAATGAGGGACCAAAGAAGTCCCATCTTGTTACCTTTAAGACGTCATCAATGTCTATCTTGCCATCTTTGTTTTCATCGAGTGCGTCTGCGATGCTGAGCAGCTTGTGTTCAGGGATGTTCTGGATCTGCTTCATGACTGCAATGAGCTCGTTTATGCTTATCAGATTCTCCCTGTAGGACAGGAACAGACTATATATAGGGAATGTTTACTTGATAACACAAGGGGTAAGATGGTGGAGGGCGAGTAAGTGCACAGATCAACCAATCGCATGCCAAGACAGCCGTGCAGGGTTCCCAGAAGAGTCGCTCATGAGTGGAAGAGTTTTTGGAGTCATTAATGAGAAAATTATTCACTAATCTTTAAGAATTTTGGACTAAATCATACAAGCCAAAAATAAAGGCCTTAAAATAAGTCATCCATCTAATACTTGCAGCACTGAGAACAAGATTTCACAGCACAATCCTAATCACACAACTGATTAAATCCACAATAACCAGCATTAAGGAAATGACAAGCAGACTGCTGACGGATTAAAATATTAAATCAAACAAAAATCACACTTCAGACCCCCTCAGACCTATTTGGTTAAAAAATATGGTGTTTAGTCCATATTTTTAAGTTAATGCTTTTGATGAGGAAAAAAAAACGAAAGGCGAGAGGTCTCTCCTGTCCTTACCTTGGCAAGTCACTATGTTTCTCAAAGAACAATCTAAAAAGAACAACAAAAAATGATTTTTAATTGGACTGGGAACCCTTTTCTTTTGGATCGCGTTTGCAACCTTCAAGGTTGTTCTTCCACCCCCATTGTACTGTGTCGATTGCAATATCCTATCATGCATAACTGATGACACACACAGAAACCACCATCAACATTCAACCCAATTCCATACAAACTCATGCAAATCAAGGACTCTTACCCAATTGGTGGTGTGGTCCCACTGTCCATCTGTCCATCCAGCACCATCTTGTCCTTCTCCAGCTCAGTGACGATCTTATCCATTCTGCTAATCATGCGGTTGACCCGCTTCGACAGACGTTGGCTTGCTTTAGACTCCTCCACCACTTTCTCCTGTCCTGTTTTGGACAGCTCTCGCTTGATCTCCTCCAGGTCCTGTAGAGAGACGTAGTGGATATCACATGTTTAAATGCTTATACCAGAAATGAAAATGGACCGTTGGTTTATGGTACACACCTCGCTGTACTCCTGCACATCATCCTTCAGGTCCTCCAGCTCCTCTTTCTCTTTGGTGAGGAGATTCTTCTGCCCCTTCAGTTTGGTGCAGGCGTCACTCAGCATGTCAATCTCTTCCTTAGTGATCTCCTCCCCCTGAAAAAAAAAAAAATGACACACAGTGTCCATCAACACTCTCTCTAGGGAACACGCACACATTTTCATACATGCACAACAGTGTTGGGGAACCTTTGAATCAGTGGTAGACTACAGTTAAGATACATTCTCAGCTTGCTCTGTTGCAATGCTTGTTGCAAAGCTATGTAATGCTTTGTCAAGCTACATCTTTCTCCTTAAACTTTTGAATGGTTGTGTAACTTATTGTAAAAGTGATGCTAGTTGCTAGATGCTAGTGTATAAGTTACTCCCCAACTCTGATGCAGAGAGATAAAGAGGTTGCTCTTTTATAAGAAGATCAGTCAGAGGAAAGGAAGGTCTTCCATACAACAAAGGTGATTACAGAAAGGTCACTAAAACCAACTGAAACACATTGTAGGGCTAATTCAGTGGGTCTCTGAGTAACATAAAACAAACACCCACGAGGATTTGCTGCATGTTTCATTTGCAATGCGCTACAGACACATACTCAAAGGAATAGTGTGTTGGGGTGAAGTGGAAAGGAGTATGCAGGTATAACCACACAAAAAGCTTCTGCTCTTTCAAATCACTGTATTCACTCAATATTATGTACATTTGACTCCGTAATTCTCTTGTGCCTGTTATGCTAAAAATTAAGAAGCCTTACAAGAGTCTAAGTCTAACCCTAGTCGATTATGATTATGAAACTGTAAATGTGGGAAAAGCACGCAGTAACGTGACTAGGAGAGCAGAGCGTCAGTGTGGTGGTGATCTCCAGATGGAGAGCAGTTCAGCATCTAACCTGAATGCGCAGATACCTCTGCCACTGCTTGAACTGAAGAAATAAACACGCAAAATGATGCACAACACAAAAACAGAGAAAGAGCAGTTCCTGTGACATGAATGCACAAGATCCTGTTCTACAACACAATCAAGTCAGAGAAGCGAATTAGCTGGACTATGTTTATTGAATGATTTCAGCTAAAGAAAGTTAAACTTATACTACCATATTATGTATTAAGTATATCAACACATTCAACAGCATTGGATGTTTCAGATGTTTCAGATTTTCCCAATTCAAGCAGAATGGGCCTATACTTTCATGTTTATAACCATGACAGAATATAGCTGACTGAAGGCAATGCCAAGATTGGCTGAGTGGCTTGCCTTAAAAGGGTTATAAAACACTTTATAATAGCTTTCATTATTCATTAACAAATACTATTTTATAATGCTTGACAGATTATCAGTAATACACACTACTGTTTCAAAAGTTTGGGGTCAGTAAGATTTTTTTTAAATAGCTTTTAATTGTTCTTACGCTCACCAAGGTTGCCTTTATTTGATCAAAAACACAGTAATAACAGTAATATTGTGAAGGATTATTCCAATTTACAATAACTGTTTTCTATTTTATACATGTAGAAATGTAATTTATTCCTCATTTTAATTTGCAGATTTGGTGCTCAAGAAACATTTCTTAATATCAATGAATACAAAGTTCAAAAGAACAGCACTTTTTGATCATCATAAATGACTTTGTCACTTTTAGTTTAATGCATCATTGCTGAACAACAGAACTATAAAAAAAAAAAATAAAAAAAAAACGACTTACCCCAAATTTTGATCTGTAAAGCACATTTAAGTTCCTAAGAAATATCATGTGTCCACAAACAACTGAGTCGTGTTCAAATTAATATTTTCATATTTGTTTTTATTTCTTGTTAACAATATTATATAAAAGTGATTACATACATCTTCAGAGTTCATATAAATTTAAAGGAGACATATTATGCCCCTTTTTGCAATATGTAATATAAGTCTCTGGTGTCCCCAGAATGTGTCTGTGAAGTTTCAGCCCAAAATACCCCACAGATCATTTATTATATCATTTTGAAATTGCCTATTTTGAGTGGAATCAGAAACACGCTGTTTTCCGGGCCTGTCTCTTTAAATGCAAATGAGCTGCTGCTCCCCGCCCCCTTTTCCAGAATAGAGCTGTGCCATTACTGCTTGGACCTGCTAAAAACATCTGTTTTGGTTCTGATTATCGTTTTAAACCATATGAGTTTAAACTTCTGATATACGGTTTTCTGAGTGCACACATCTGAAGCACACGGACAGAAAGCGGCTGTCACAGCATGTGAGTACTAAACTAAGTTCTCATTCACACACAAGTTTACATTA
>NW_015552625.1:5703073-5703345 GCF_001515605.1 Sinocyclocheilus anshuiensis | reverse complement strand
GTTACAAAAAAACAGTCGGTTATGTCTGTGAAGGTAAACTGCTGGGAAATAAATTGCATGTTTGTTTTAGATCTGTGTGGCAGCAGCAATGTAGTGTAAATAAATCAATAAATGCACTGCTCTGTTGTCTCCTCTGAGGCTGGGACTCTAAACAGTGCTCTGTGCTCGTCAGTGCAGCCAAAGACAGAACAGTTAGCATGTTTTGCTCAAACTTTAGCCATGGCATTAGAACTAGTACACCGTTGTCGCTTGCGAAATCAAAATGACGGTGC
>NW_015552625.1:5679736-5701671 GCF_001515605.1 Sinocyclocheilus anshuiensis | reverse complement strand
AATCCACTGCTCTGTTGTCTCCTCTGAGGCTGGGACTCTAAACAGTGCTCTGTGCTCATCTGTGCAGCCAAAGACAGAACAGTTAGCATGTTTTGCTCAAACTTTCGCAATGGCATTAGAACTAATACACCGTTGTCGCTTACGAAAACACAATAACGGCGCCGTGGGTGTAAATTTACAGATTAAGGGGTGGTAATATTATAATGAGATCCCTTTGCCACGTCACCAAGGGAGCGAAATCTGACGCGCTCATTTTCTCAGACACTTGCAGAAAAAGGCTTACCAAAACAAAGTTACTGGGTTAATCTTTTTCACATTTCCTTGGTTGGTAGATGCAACGGGGACCTGATTATAGCACTTAAAACCTGGAAAAGTCAGATTTTCATGATATGTCACCTTTAAGTGAAAAACTTTCTCTTCACCTCTTGTGTGTGAGTGTGTGTATGTGAGAGAGAGATTGTCTTACCTTAATACACTCCAGCACTGGTGCAGTATCTCGTAGTGTTTCTGAATGGATGGCCACATCTACACTGGAGAGAGCATGCTCTGCATCCTCCCGTCGTTCTGCTTCCAACTCCACCACCTCAGCCTCCTGGAAACACATATAAAACCTTCCATGAACATTTCAACTATACCACAGGTATGACGCAGGAATCACTGTCAGACTGAAAGTGACTAATGACCCGCGCGGCCTGTTCCTTTTCTTTCTCTGCAGCATCAGCCAGTCTCTCCAGGTCCCGCTCTCTGTTTTCCAGCCGGATAGCTGCCTCTTCCTGTAGTGTGGCCTCCAGCTTGGTTTTGTTATCCACTTTAGAGAAGTCCAGCTCTGCCACCTTCACCTGCGCCTCTTTAGTCTGTGAATGCACAAACAAACAACACACTGTCATTACACAAATCTGAAGCACTTGCTACATGTATACAACCATACATTACCCTACATATAATTGTAAATATTCTATATATTGTGCAGTACATACCATAATCTCTGGCAGGTTCTGTAGTGTGGTTTTAAGCTGGTCCGCAGGGGACAGTGTGTCTGGCAGGAACATAGCTCGGGACAGCAGCAGCAGAGATGTGGGGATGTGCAGATTGAGGTGAAGCTCCAACCACTGACATGATCAGAAGTGTGAAATACATGATGAGAAGACCTATTACTAGGAAGTAATCATTGTAGAGGAGAAAAGCATGTGTTACCTGTTTAAGCTGCTCTCTGAGTCTCTCCTCCGTCACACCCAGAGCTCTCATCCCTCTCACACGACATGCTGCCTGCAGCTCATTCACATTCAGACTGTCCACTCCTTCCTCTGCTATCAGCTGTCAATCACACACACACACACGCAAAGAAATCAGCTAGGAATCATCATTCTTAATAGGAATCATGAAATTTTAATTTAGAAAGTTGCTAATTGAAAAAGAAATTCATGAAACTCAGAAATTCAATTCATAGAAATTCATATAGAAATTAATGATAATTCTAATTTGCTCTGAATTCTTATACACTAAATATATAATGACATAAGACATTTTACATTTAACTACTTTTATGTTGTTGTTTTTTTTCTTTTCTTTTTTCTTTTTCTTTTTAAAGTTTAACAGCTGTGGTCACTATAAATTGATGTTGAATAAATAAAAGTATATACAATACCATTCGTCATTTTAATCAGCAAGGATGTATTAAATTGATCAAAAGTGACAGTAAAGACATTTATAATGCCACAAAAGGTTTCCATTTCAAATAAATGCTGTTCTTTAGAACTTTCTATTTTGAAAAAAATGTGGTCACAAAAATTAAGAAGCACAACTGTTTTCAATATCGATAATAAAAACTGTTTCTTGCGCCGCTAAACAGAATATTAGAGTGATTTCTGAAGGATCATGAGACACTGAAGACTGGAGTAATGACTGCTCAAAATTCAGCTTTGTCATCACAGTAATAAACAACATATATATTCATATATTAAATACATATAAAATATACACATTTTACTATATAACCTATACATATTTTACCATTTTAATATATAAGATTTTAAACAAAAATAAACACCGGTATTCGGTATGAACCGGTATACCGCCCAGCACAACATACTACTGTTATAAATAAGACAATGCAAAAAAAAATGTGACTCTTCTTAAAAACACAATCTCATTTGAGTAAAGACAGGTTCTAACCTTGTCGTCTGCACGGATGGCTCGGAGTTTCATGATGAGCTGAAAGCGCAAGAAATTGTTGGTGCCGATGGACTGCAGCTCCAGAAGCTTGCACAGAGCCACCAGCTGCGGCCGTGTCAGGTTATCTAAGGTCAGTTCATCTTCAAACAGCTTAGAGAAACGTATGATCTGCTCATTACTGGGTCTCTCTCCTGAGTCACGGATCTGAGAGAAGAGTAAGGGGAAGAGAGAGAAAGTTCTCATTCAAAAAAAGCTCTCATTCATGGTACTTATGAGATAGCATTCATAAGCATCACCACATGGGGGCAATACAGCGCTGTTTAGAATCACTTGGGAGAAGCAGTAGTGTTGTTTTTTCAGGACGAGTTCTGAGCAAGTGTGACTATGATCTACCTTCTGAAAGAAAGTGGAGAACTCCTCGGTCACGTTGCCTTTGGCTGCTTTGTTTCTTAGTGCAATCTCCTCGACTGTGTCCTGCAAGAACTTGGCCATCTCTAACTTCACTCTCAGCTCCTTCTTTAGTCTTTCCTCCTGCAGAGAGAGAGAGAGAGAGAGAGAGAGAGAGAGAGAGAGAGAGAGAGAGAGAGATGATACGAGGTCAAATAGGTTTGGTACAGGTATTGTATAAGTAGATGCATAAGAGGTGTACTAAGACAGAAATACAATTAAGGTCTTTACAGATTAAAACTCAAAAGGTCAGCGTACCTTTTTGGACTGTGTCTCAAAGGTGGAAGGCAACATGTTAGGGAAAAGTTTCAGTGCAACAGGAAGCAGAAACTCCATAAATGGAACGATGATAAAGACCAGAAAGGGCAGAAGCCGGAAGACATCTGCACACGTCCTCAGGAACTGCAATTAACATGACATAGGCAGTGATGTCAGCAGATTGCTGCTTTGGTGATGAAATGCAATTATTGATCAGTGGTGGAAATCTAATCTCTAGAACTAAAAATGAAGTACAACCCCTGAAATCCCTGTCGTGAAGTGCAAAGAACCGACTCTACAGAGTGATCTGCTCTGGCAGGACTACATAAGAGAATAAAATTAGAGCTCTAATCCAGCTGGGAGATGAAAAGAGTCAGAGTCAAGAGTTCTCTCTAAAACTTTTCCTATCTACTGTTTGGGTAAAGAACCTCATATCCTGTTCCTATTTCACCCCAAAATCAAAAGAAAGAAGCCTATTTTGCCTAAGAAGCTTTTGTTTAAAATTGATTTTCTACATTGCAACATTATTTTCATGAAAGTTAAGGACATTTAACATCATGTCCATCAATTTTAATTAGTGTAAAATTACTAGGATTTACAAAAAAAAATAGTTAAAAATATTAATGGTCCTAAAAATATTAATATTAATCCTAACTTCCAATTGTATTTATGTATTTATTTTTGTCAAACGTAACCTAGATGCTTTTATGTATGATTCACTCCTGTAAAGTAAAAAAAAAAAAATTTAAGTTAAAAAAGGACAGCTCTGAGACATCAGGTAAAATACAATAAAACAAATCAAAATAAAATAAATAAATACAACTTAAAAATGAAAAAACAGACATCTGTACAAAAAAGATAATTAAAATATAATAATAAATAAATAAAATTAAATAAAATAATTAGTTAAAATAAAAAAAAAAAACAAGAAAAAAAATAGATCTATAAATTGTGCAGACCTACAAACAAGTGATAGATAGATAGATAGATAGATAGATAGATAGATAGATAGTATAAGCAATAAAAAGTAAAAGCAATAATAGTGACACCATTAATGTTTACAATGATTGCTTGCAGCAAATGTTTGTAAAATGTTTGCCAGAAGACCAAAATTTAAGGGCGTGTTTCTATCTCTGTGGCTTCATATAACTGTCACCAGAGTAAAACCAAACATCACTCTTCTCAGTACTATTGCCATGATTGCGGAGAAATGATAGGAGTAATGTCGTGGATAATGTTGGGCATTAATATCCTAGCAACCCAAGGACGGACAGTTCATTCTGAGAGAGTGACAGAGTGAGCTGTGACACAAAGCCTGAGCAATTTCCAGTACGTACTGACTTAGAACGCAATGGAGACCTCCAACGGTTATAGATTATATGCGTCACTAAAGTGTCACTTTACAACAGGCTGAGTCATGCAACTGTCTGAGAATTTGAGGCTGGGAAGGTATTAGTACTGTGCTAACAGAGCCAATCATGTAATAAAACGTGTGATAGCTGCAATCTTCTGTGTGCTTGAAAACTCAAATGTAATACAGAAGAGCAGTAACCTTGTATTTACACTAACAAGTTTGGGGTCGGTATGATTTTGTAATGTTTTTAAAGTCTCTTATGCTCAGCAAGGCTGCATTTATTGGAAAAATACAATACATCTGTCATATAATGAAAAATTATTACGATTTAAGCTGAATTTTCAGCATCATTACCCCAGTCTTCAGTGTCACTTGATCTTTCAGAAATCATTCTAATATGCTGATTTGCTGCTCAATAAACATTTCTTACTATTAATGCTGAAAACATAGTTTATTTTTTTTAGGATTCTTTGATTAATAGAAAGCTAAAAAAAATCTGCATTTATTTGAAATAGAAATATTTTTTTAAATAGATTTTTAAAAATAAATAAATAATACAATTGTATAATATAAGTAAGCTTAAAACTTTTTAATGGTAGTTGATAACTTTGTGGATTTTGAAAGTACTTAAAAAAAGTGAGGTTTGTTGCTTTCTGTGGGGGGAAAAAACCATGGCCATGTTGCTGTGACTGATGGGTTGTTCTTCTGGGTGGTTTCTTACTGAACTAAGTCAAAATGCTTTGATGTAGGTCTGTTTTTTCACCATTTTATTGTCCGCCAGAAATTATAAGTTCAATCACTTAATAAAGGTAATATAAAGCTAATGCACTGGACCTCAATTAACCGCTCTCTTACTTCTGCCCTAAGGACAACATTTCTCAGCTGGACATCACTTTACAGGGTTCAGCCTGGGCTAGTGGCCAACTATGTGTCAATGTGAGCCATACTGATCTATCAATCATTAAACTACAAGAAGGAGATAGGAAAAGAAAAGAATAGGAAGACCATTGATTGAACATTGATTAAAGGAGTTAATGAGATAAAACTCCTTAACTTTTTGGCCATGTAATTTTCTTCTGATCTCAAAATTACAAAAGCAGAGCACTTCAAACTGTACTATCATAAGGATGTATTAGTGTATTAGTGTAGATGTCTGCAGACCTAGAAAATGATGCTTGTACTGAAATTTAAGTATTGAAATTTAAATTGCGATTATAGGATATGAATGAATGAGTGGGACTAAATGTATCCTAACTAAATGTAAATAGTATTTCATCTTAAATAAAAGAGTTGTTAAATTGGACTTAATGGACTTAAATTTTATCCTAAAGGCCTCAGGAATCCCATGTGAGCTAGTTAAAGTGTCTTGGGTCTCCCCTGGACTCCTGACTTACAGGGTAATCTCTAATGGCTGTTCCATGAAGACTCAGCATGGCACTCATTTAAATCATTACGCTACAGAAGAGATCCAGTCACACTTTACAGGACTAAGATTAAACTACGGAAGAATGCTAACCACCCACCCCAAATCCTACTATGCACGACTTAATTACATTACACTGGGTTAAATCCATAGGGCAATGACAGGCATAAGCAATGACAGGTCAACTGACAACCCCAGAGTGATACAATGACAATTTTCCTTGCATTTTCTATTAAACATTACTATACGTAAAGACCCAAGTTTCAACCCATTTATGTGTGTGTGGGGAAGTTTTATTGCAAATACTAACATTTCGTAAATCTACTTAGAGTATTGCAATAAAGGACAAAGGTGTCTGATGTCTACTTTATTATTACCAAATCTCAATGCAATCATGTTGTCATTGACTCTTTAAGGATAAGGTTATTAGGTGGTCTCAGCCTTGAGGGACGTTCACACTGACAACGATTTAACATATGACAAATTTGAGCAGAGTTCAACTTTTGTTTAAACGTTGGCAGTTCTAATCTGACTGGCAACTTTCAGGAGTCAGGGTACAGTTATTTATCATAAACTTATCAGAACAGAGGAATATTGATTGGGAAGGTTCAATCCTTTCAACTCAAGTCATCCAATGGCTATCCTTCAGACATTGCAGAACAGGGTTTTTCACAACTCCTGATGCCAAGTACCCCCATGAAACCAAAATAGTAAATAGTTAAAATTTTTAATGCAATTAATGCCATAACGTCTGTTTGTGCTCAATTTTGCCAAGGGAAATATTACCTATTAAAGCCCCAGCAGAACTGTTGTGCGTTTCCAAGAAACACAATTTCTGAATGAATCCGCATTTTGAATGAATCGGGTGAACCAATAATTCAATGGCCCATTCATAAAGAGAGCCATTTACTTCCCTTCTGAATGAATCAGCTGTTTGAACGAATCGAAATAATGAATGAACGATTCAATGACTTATTTATGAAGACATTTACTGCCATCTACTGGCAGTTTTAGTTTCTTATTTAGGGTATAATTTCATTAAAAATCATTTAATATTTTCATATTAATAAAAAAAATGAAAATAAAAAAAATTCCATATTACTAAAAAAACTAACTAAAGGGACGTTTCACACAAAAATGAAAAATGAAAAAAAAAAAAAAGATTTTTTTTTTCTAAAGCTACTTTTTGTAATGTCTATTTGATGCTTTTCTCATTTAACACAATAATGGCTGCACATTAGCTTTTGGGGGTGATTTTTCAGCCAAATTTGATGTGCGATTAATTTGCAATTAATTAGATTAATTAATCGCCACATTGACTACGTTTATATCGACATCAATAATCTGATTATTTACCTTATTCTAAATAAGACAATATTATTATTAAGGTGTTTACATGAGTTGCTTTTAGAATATTCCTTTCATGTTCCTGTTTTACATGTTATAGTACATAGTTCGATTAATGGTACACGTCATTACGTCCCCACGCGACACCATCCGATGTCCCATCTAGAATTTCACATATAAACATATAGTTCGTCTTCGTGATGATGCCATATACAGTTTTGGGTGTTTTATTTTTAATTTTATGAAAGCTTCAAGTGCAGTTAATTATTTGTATGTGCATACAGACGACGGCGGTGTTGAAGCTCTTTTATTTGCCATCAAACGGTTGACCACTGTCGTGTGTGTATCCTGTCGCAAAATGTGGCGAAAAGTCCTACACGATGCTAATAATGTGATTAAGGTGTGTACATGTCTATACTGCACTTCAATAATGCGACTAAAATAGGAATACTCCACATGTCTTAATTTGATTTGTGTTTACTTCGAGTATGACTTTAGCCGGATTAAGGTAATCAAAAATCTCAGTCTACATGGTAGATTCTTAATCGGAGTATAGTCTTAATCAAGTTAAAATCGGAATATTGTTGTCCATGTAAACGTACTGATTGTGTAAGATAAAAATTCACTTGACAGCCCTAGTGTTTACCTGTCTCCTCTCTCGGCGTGACAGAATGTGTCCATTCAGCACCCTCCAGAGCATCCGCACCGTAATAGTCGTATCCATCCATAGTAGGCGGAACCCGTGATAGTAATGCTTCACCTCATCAATCACACGTTGACGTATTGTCCGTCTCACAGGTTCGGCATCTACCGTCGGGCTGTACACCGGACCACCCTCCTCGAGCTTTTTATTCCGATCCTTCAGTGAACGTAAAGAACGCTCTACCTTCGAATCATCATGGAGACGGCCTGTAGTATGTACCCACCGGACTGGGGTGTTCTGTGGCCAGGCTAGCGTCCTGGGGTACGTGGAGTGGGTGTTGATAGGCAGGGCAGGGTCAGGTACTAAGATGGCACAGTACAGACGAGGTGACCTGGACAAGCGGCGCTGAAGTGCTGATGAATTGTCAAGGTACAGGACAGATGATGCATGAGGCCAGACACTGCCTCCAAGAACACCAGGACTGCAGAAAAACAGACGTCATGCATCAGCCTAAACAATCTTTAAATAAAGATCCAATTTGAAACAATAAAAAAAAAAATGACAGCGTTTTTGAAGCAAGTCTCTTATGCTCACCAAGGCTGCATCAATTTGATCAAAAATACAGTAAAACAGTAGTATTGTGAAATATTATTACAATTTAATATAATTGTTTTCTATTGTAATATATTATAAAATGTAATTTATTCTTTTATCATTTTCAGCAGCCATTAATACTCCAGTCAGAAATCATTCTAATATGCTGATTTGATGATCAGGTAACATTTCTTATTATTATCAATGTTGAAAACAGTTGTGATGATAGTAAAAAAACATTTTATATAGTTAATACTACAATTCAAAGTTAACTTTGGATGGTAGTATTAACTACCACAGTATGGATGAATTGCACTTTTCTCCAAATAGATTCGGATATAAATGAGAATCATGTCACTGACCCAGATACAATTTAATTTTCAATTCCATTTACCTGCTTGTGGCTAACCGCAGTGCAGTGCAGTTAAAGCATGTGCTTTCTGATAACTTTCCTGAAAGAGATTCAGAGTAAAGAAAATATAACATTAGATAACACACAGCACACTTATGAGACCACCATGAAGAAGGATGGACCAACAGAGTAATGCAATATAACTGTGCATCTTATCTGTGCATGATAAAAAAACCCAGATGATATGATATAACATAAAGGGTCATGGAGAGTGCTACAGGCTTGAGGCCAGCACGGGATCACGGAAAAGGACAGAGAAAATACTTGATCCCATGCATACACAGACAGGGAAAAATATCACCACTGCCAAGTGAAAGGACACACAAATGAAGGTGTGTAAGGTCCCATATATATTAGACTATATCAGAAACTAAGCAATGGAGGCACTTATGCATATGGAGGAGTCCAAAACACTTTCAACTTTTCACAAACAAACCTTAATTCTGGGCTTTTCTAGCCTTTTGATGCCAAGAAAGAATCCTTCAGTTCAATTTATTCCATAATTTTTTCATATTCAAGACAATTTTATAAAGAGAACAGAATTACATAATTGTTTCCCAAATTAAATAATTAGCTTTTCTGTTATTATTGGAATAAAGCAAATTTATTGTTTTCTGGAAAATATTTTTAAAAAAGTTCTATAAAGTTAATGGTGTATCTAATATCTATAAACACATTTTGTTCACAAAACTATGCTTTTTTTCTCACTGTCTCACAAAAACTAGAACTTTAGACAGACTTTAAAACAACTGCAACAAATCACAGGTTAATCAGTGTTTTGAAAGTAGAATTAAATAGTAATATAATATTAGCAAATTTGGTAAATGTGAAAGTTAAAAAAAAAATAAAATAAAAAAGTAATGAGTACATGATAACAGAAGTTTAATTTTGGGTGACCCTATCCCTTTAAGAGCACGTTAACTTTGACAGTCCTAAAAATACATTTTCTAAAAGCTTTTTCTCTCTCTCCAATTTTTGCAAACCCCCTAAAAATCCCTGACTTAATTAATACCTAAATAACACAATAACCTTTTTACATGGAGTGGTGTTAGGAAGCAATATGCTTACGCACTGTCATCTAATGCTGTTATGCCATGGAATGTGCAGCCACAAAATACATTAAATACAAATACAGTTGAAACTGTACCTGCCTACATGCTTAAACAAATGCTTGAATATGACTCATTCTTTTATCCACCTAGTCAAAGTATTTTGTCATGTCCATTGCACACTGGCACATAATGAACCTGACTGCGTGCTATTTACTTGTTTGTGTGTGTGTGTGTGTGTGTGTGTGTGTGTGTGTGCGTGTGGATCGGTTATGAAACAACCTCCATACAGGTTACATCAGGAAACAGACCTCACACAAAAACGCTGCAACTGATGCAGTGAAGAGTTTACATAGCTCACATTTTTTTACACGGATGGATGAAACACATTAGCATTCCTGGTGGATATTCCCCCTCTCAGGCATATGACTAATTACAAGTACTGCTTATGTTAAACTACAGTACAGTTAAATAAGACACCCATTGCAGCTGTCTGTCAGATGTTCAAGCATAGTATTTCCCTGGTAATGACCATCACAAGCACTCTGCATGTCTGAGGCGACAAACTCAGATACACAAGGATGGCCGAGTACATTTCAATAATGTCTAACTAGGGCTGCACGATAAATCGAAATGGAATCGAGATCGCGATTCGACAGAAGCTGCGATTGTCATGCGTACCTTTCAGTGAAGCACTGTTCTGTGATCAGCAGTAAATCTCCATCCAAAGGCCAGAGGGCGCTCTCGCGCTTAAACTCCAAATACGCCTCGCAGAAGAAACCCAGAAAATGCCTATTGCTGCAGCTGAATAAACAGAAGATTTAACTGCTTTTATTGATTCAACGTGACTAATAAACACACGACTACGGCAATATACGGTTTATCTGAGTTCTTCTTATAATTTTCATTAAAATAAAGTATATTTATAATGCAATGCCTTTATCACTGCTTAAATACTATGAAATATGTTGCGTGCCTTATTCTGTGTAAGAAGCCACATCATCTCACAGAAGGATTTATTTCAAACACTCGACTGACATTATGAAGAGAGTTTGGAGTAAAAATATGTTATTAAATGTGGTATTTTCACATGCTTTCAGATGGAGCAGCATTTACTTCACAGAGCCGTAGTTCACTGAGAAGCTATGCAAACAGCTGTCATTATCGCGAACGATTTCTTCGATTTCATAATCGCGCAATAAAATCGTCTGCGATTTTTTTGCGTAATTTGTCAGTGAACTACGGCTATGTGTAGTAAATTCTGCTCCATCTGAAAGCACGTGATGATGATTTACTGCTGATTACAGAACCGGCATTACTATCAAAATGTGCATGACAATCGCATTCGATTAATCGTGCAGCCCTATGTCTAACTCATGGTAACGTTAGCTACAGCTCTTCAGGAGCAAGAACAGGGTAAATATCCCAGTACCAGGAAACCACCAGACTTGAAGTGAATCGCCTGTTGAAATGGATCACTTGAAACCAATAACATATCTTCTGACTTTTGGTATTTATTTTCTGCACTGATCTTGGGTTAGTATCTACATAATTGTTTTTAAAACTTAAAAATTGTTTTGTAAAAATGTGCTAAACACAGGGTTGAACATGCTAAATTTTCTGTTAACAGATAATCAAATAGTGTAATCAAATTCATTTTTACACCAGTTCCTTTTCAACAAATAACCCACTGTAAACCAGATTTCTGCTTGTTCCAACAGGACAATCAAAAGGTGAATTATGTCATTTTTTTTAAATCATAAAACATTTTATCCTGTCCCAGTTTAAAAAGCAGAGACAACATTTTACAAAGCCCTTGATTTTTTGAGTTTCTGAATCAGGGCCTTTTCTAGGCATAGGCAAACTAGGCAGTTACTTAGGGCACCTCAAATTAAAGGGGGTGCCAATGAGCATCCCAATCCTATGTTAACGTAATGACACTGCATTTTAGCAACAAAAAGAAGGGGTTAAGTACATTTAAGCAGCTGAATATTAGCATTAGAATGTTTTTCAATTTGAACAGTTTAACCGTTATTTAGTGTATATTTAAATAATATATTTTTTAAAATGAATGATGGCATCATCAAAATAATAAAAGTGTTTGATAAGCTACCATAACCAAATTTTTAACCAATTTAAATAATCATGTCATTATCCTAAGCAAAATCATACAACACCAATAGGGATTTTGCCTATAGGGCGCCAAAATAGTCTGAAATGGCCCCATTCCGAACAGTTGTCCGACACGTGTCGCGCCAGGTTTGATTTCTAGGATGCAAAATAGCAGTACTTCTTGCGTGTCTCAAATTGTGATGTGTTAAGTTTAAAGCAGAAGTGAAAATTAGATTTGAAAGATCTCTTTAAGTAGGAAAAGTAAAGGAGTGGACTATAAATGCAGGATGTCCTTCTACTTACTGTAAATGTAACTTCAGGAAACTCCCTTATCTAGAGTAAGCCAGTAAAGCTATTCTCACCCATTCTGACTGTATCCCACACATGTACGTAAGCACACAGTTTCCTTTTCCCTGAAATACAGCAATCCATCAAAGCTGACTTTCTCCTGAACCATTTCCTTCTCCAGTACACCATGCAATCTCTGGATTACATATACTTACGGTCTCGTGATTCTCTGATTTATCCACTCAGAGACAATTGGACGAGGCCAGACTCCATAATTAATCCATTCTCATCCCACTTCCCTTCAGTACTATGGTTTAGGACCTTTGCTCCAATGCCCAGGTGAAGCCTAATCTGGGTAGTGCTTGCCATGTTTGCTTCACATGTAAGACCCTTGGCCCAGTGCAGTCTAATCCTATTGATGCCAGGATGTTCGTATGGAAGGATAAATGCTTTCTACTTTCGCTCTCTATATTTAGCTCTATAGGATGTCTGGCCTCGCATCTCGAGCTCAGTCTACAGCTGGCAGATGGCCCGAGATCTCTATCCTCTTGTACATCTCCTTGTGTTTGCATATAGAATACAAAGCTCTCTGAACAGAAGAGAACAGGATGCACTCTTCAAAATAAAGGTTCCAAAAGGGGGATTTTATGGCAAATGCCATAGAAGCATTTTGAGTTCCCTAAAAAAACTTTCAGGGAACATTTCTTAAAATAATATTTTTTTTTTCTTTAAGTGAAAATATTCTAATAATCTAAAGAAACTTTTTCCACTGTAAAGAACCGTCTGTGCAATGGAAAGGTTTTATGGATGTCAAAAGTTATTCATGGAACCATAGAGGCCAATAAAGAACCTTTATTTTTTAAGAATGTAGAATTTGTATATGTATAAATGTATAGATATAAATGTATAAAATGTATACATTTAAAATAAGCACAGCCTGCATATAATGATGACATGTTAAAAGAACCTGAACTTTCATGGGTGTTGTCTAAGTTCCTTGAAGGGGTGAGGAAAAAACTAACACAACTTTGTGGTCACAAATCTTTTCTGTTTTAGGATGCAATGTAAAGTACTCAACTGCACCAGATTCAGGGTGTGTCTAGGAGAGAAATGAACAAAGAGTGATCATATGAGGGTGGACCCATAAAATGCTCCACATGCTGCTTCAGATGTCTTCTATGTAACTAATTGTTTAATCTAATGCTTGGGAGTAGGTGGTTTTAAGGTACAGGATGTACTGTAGTTTTGACAAAGTTAAAATACTTTCTACTAATGTGCAGAGTCAACTACAAGCAAGCAATTCATAGACTGACTTTCCTAAACACTGCAATGCTTTCGCAACATCGCTCTGTTTGTTAAAGCAATTCAAACAAGACGTTCAATAATATAATCCATCATTACAATTCTCAATCATTGCTGTAAGTGCCATGTGACTTGGAGCCACAGGAAAATTACATTTTTACATGCTGACTGGCTGAAGAACACACTACAGGCCTAAACCCTTTACTAGAGATGCCAAAAGGCAGTAGACAGGGAAAAAAAACATACAACTTTAATACAATGATACTTAATTGTAACTACGCACTTTGACCCCTTTGGTCTGGCATGTCAACTTCTGGCAAAATATGTTACAGTGGGCAAAAAAAAAAAGTTAATGCAAGGCTCATGGGGCTGTCTATTCCTTATGAAACCTTCTCACCAATAGTGTCTGACTCTGTCAGCATTCAGGCAGCAGTTTTGTGTGACAGTCTTATCAGAGGTAGCAGTCCCTCTGAGAGTGAGATAACACAGCCGGAGTGAAACTAAGTCTACTAAGTCCCACAGATGTACCTCATTTATGCAAACAAGGTCAAGACTTAGCTTTGATCATCTGATTCCCTGATCTCCATATATAATATGACCGTCAACTCCAATCAAAATATACACAGAAAAACCTTTTGGCTTCATCACAAATGTTCAACAGGTGCCATTTGTCTTTAAAGAAAACAACAGAACCACACAAACTCTGACTGCTATTGGCAGGACACATCAGGTGTCCTTCTCTCTCATGTTGGTTGCCTGTGCCAAGTCACAGTCTGTACTGGTACATTTAACCAGCTTGGTAGAAGCCTGTGGATTGAGCTAGTGTCCTGATAAGAAAACCCCATCTCTGGCAAGTGACAATGTAGGTTAAGACTTTCTGTCTCATTAAACTCTTCTTTGAATATTTTGTGCATGTAGTGTCAATGTCAACAGCCCAACTATTCGGTCATCTGAATAATCATTTAGTTTGTTAATAGTCAGTGTTGTCATGCTTACTGGTAATCCAAAGACTGAATGTTATGAAAGCTATTCATGGTAGCATTTGTTTACCTAACAATGCATATTCTGATCGGACCTCTAATTTATAGTCTGTCAAGCAGAGCTGCGGTTAATCATTTGCCAGACCACACCGCTTCAGACTAGCTACAAGAAAGAAAGTCCACACATGGGAGTTACTGGGGTTTCTCAGGAAGCACTTCAAGTATATTTCGAAATTAATTAGAGATTGTGGCAGCAATGTTGTGGTTGAGAAAGTAGGCAAATGGTTTATTTTATTTAGACAAGTTATAAGGCCATAGCCGCTTGCTACGGCTGAAAGGTCCAGATATTTGTGGTTTTTATTACCATTTACTTGTGCTGTGTAATTTCCTTTATTTACTTAAAGAAAACTGTGAACAATTTATGACTGAACTGTTTTTCAATTAAGTATTACTTAAATGTATTAAGTTATCATGGTTTTGATAAGCTCTGAATTGTAATTTTCAATTAATGTAAATATTAATATTGGTTAGATTAATATATGGCATATGTCTAATTAGGGAAATTAAAACAAAAATGGCAGATAAAAATAATGGAAACTTTACAACTCAGTCCATATGAGTGATGGATCATGAATCCTGCTAAACCGCAAATGTTGCAGTTTGGTTCAATCGCATTAAAAAAATCAGATATTATCCTTAGTATTCACTTAGAGTGTTTCTGTCTCTGAAGAAAGAAAATTGCATGGTGTGCTCAAGGCAAAAGCACACAAGAAACTATGAGGTTTGTTCATTAATGAACGATAGGTTTTTAACCAAATTTATTTCTCAAGGACTGACTTATGTTTTTACAACAATGTGCTACATGTTTCTTTTCCCCTCATTTTTTCCAATTGACGGAAATCCGTCGTAGCAATGGAAACTCATCCCTGAGTAGTATTATGTAGGCTACATCACACTGCACCACAGTAATATATTTCTGATCATTTCATTAAGCTAACCCGAACTTATATTTTGATACACGTTATCGTGCTTTTCTAAGACAGGTCAATAATAAGGAACGACAGACGGCTGATGAGCCTGTCCTCAGATAACCTCCAGTACACACAAGTCTATGAGCTTCTGTTCTCCAGCAGCCTGAGCAAAACATGACGCACTAAAACGATACACAGACGCATTACTCATAGATTATGACTATATAAAACATAAAAATGACACGTGCGTCAATTTTCAAACATTAAAAGACATTTGTTTTCGATTTGAGTCGATCGCATTGACGTTCCAGACAGCAACGTCTGTCTGGCTACACCTGCTATTAACATAGCCTACTGCTGTTCGTTCCTGGAATTCAGCTTAAAAGAAGCGCTCCATAATTAAACGAAACGCAAACGTTTCTTCAAAAGTGTGGAAACGACTCGCGTGTTGACCATAACAATGAGCTGAGAGACCGACCAGCGGTCAACAACAGATACAGCACTATTATTTTCCAGAACGGACATAACTTACAGTAACAGAGCGTGATGACACAAAAGCACAAGCACGTGTGACACACTAACGCGCAGTTACAGTGAGCCTCCATTATCATCTGTACAGTGTACTGGACGCATCCCTCATTTAGCACATGAAAACGTTTAAGTCGGATGGTTCTCGGTTATTATGACTGATTCCGTCTGTGAGGCTGTACAGTTAGCTTGTTAGCTAATCATTTAAGCCTCTCATTTCACCAGTCGTTTAATAATCTTGCAGGCCAGGTTTGCGAGCTAAGTGGCTAGGTCGTGAACTCCACGATTTACACGACTGTAGTGTCTGGAGGGACTCTTTTCACAAGACATTTAAAGTATACATGACAGGTCTGAACATGTCCGGTTTGAATAACACCGTAAACGAATCAAGGGAATATTAAAGTCCCAAGGCCTAGTCGGTTTTGCTGTATAAATAAAACTTGTCACAGTATGTACGTTATATCAGTACAATGTGCCGCATTTTGACAGTTCATAAGGCTCGCTGTTCGTTTCAATAGCTACACAAAGGCAGAGGGAATTACGATATTAACCATTCAAATCGTATTACTAATCACATACTAATCTATCTCCTGTAATTAACAAAGAATAGTATTACCTTTTCTGAATTCGTTCTTTAATGACCTAGATGTTTTCAGTAAAGGAGTCCGAGATCTGGTGAGCAAAATCGATGCCATTCTGTTCCCGTCTGTGTGGATGAAAAGGCGTCAAGCGTTTATGTAAGATTTACAGTAAGGCTGAGTGGACGTAAAGAGGTAACACACTGACGGGTTTATGAGCTATCCACAGAAGTCATAGTCCCGAGCTCTTGGCTCATGCCCTTGTACCCTCCTCAGTGATTCAAGCGATGAGTTTGCAAGCGTTCGGCATTTGCTTCCGTCTTCCTGTGGGTTGAGCTCAGCCGCCAGGGGGCGTGGTGCAGTGGCTGCCTGTGAAGGTGTCAGGACTGACCGAGAAGAAACGATGAAGCGCAATCAAATGAAACTCTTGAAAATCTTGAAACTCTAAATGAGTTGACAAACAGTGCATGATTAGCGTTCTGATGTCCGAAAAAAGCTAGGCATGGTGTAATCCTAAATCCTAAATGTTACTGGCAATGATGATGTGTGCACAAGCAACTGACACTTGTTTTAAGTATGTAATAATACTAAAACAGATTTTTTTTTAACAAAATTGTCTGCTAAATATTCTTCTAGAAACGGAAATGAAATGGGTATAAACTGCTTTTGAAACATTTTAATGGTTTGTGAACCCTGGCCAATGAGGCGCCACTGTTGCCAGATCTCCATATAAAAGCAAATTGGTATGATATAATATGCTCAAAAATACGTGACTTGTCTCACTAAAATGTCTAAATAAGCGAACTTAGTTTAATTTTTTCCCCAGGGGGATAACTGCGTCATTCATTTGTCTATTTATTGTAGCATGATGTACATAAAACATGCCATTTGCTGCAATTGTATTGTGCTGTTTTAAAACAATGTAATGTTTCACATACAACTTACCATCTAAATAAATGAATACATCTTTGTTCATATACATCAATTGTACATTAATATTTTGGAAATAAGACCAAAAAACGCAACCAATGTCTGTAAGCGCCTTAATAAATCAACAAACCAAAAGACGTTTGTAACAAGCGGACATGGCAACACAGTCTGGCGCGCTTATTTTCTGGTTGCCAGACACTCTTGCTTGAGTGAAAATTGACTACACGCTAAAAGCATATTAACTGGAAAAATTAAAAATATATATTTAAAAAGAAAATTACACATTTCAGTATTGGTTTATGTTTAACCAAAAATTGCAACAAATTAATTCCAAAATGTTGTCGTTATTTTTATACAATAACGTAAAACTCAGCATTCGCCACATGTTCTGTGTGCAACTGGCAACAAGATAACCCCGCCCTCTTGCAGCTGACGTCACATGGTGAGAATTGCCCTCCTCTGCTCGATTCCTCGAGCAGTGATCTGTATCGCTTTGCCATTTTTCGAAATAAAAACAAAAACAGATGATCTCAGAATCTCATGGCTTCATCTTAAACAACGAACTTGCGATGAAGTTTGGAGTGCGCCACGGATAAGTGAAGATGTTCGACGGAGACTCAGCCGCGAAGACAGTGATATTTGAAAAGGCCGGTTGAATTGTGCCGTCGCGTGTCAGCCAATCGGATGTGAGTATTTTTGGCGCTGATTGGGATGAGAGAGTTTCCCGCAAGCTTCTCGATACACGTCGGGAGTAATGGAGATGCTGTAAACAGGTTTATTTTCCCACAGGAATAAATCGTGGCACGTCATAATTACGGGGATTGCTGTCTATTACACGCCGGGGTGGGATGTTAGAGGTTTTCTTTCACGGATAAACGAGTCGTTTTGTAATAACAATAGCTCGATAACTGCCTCTTGTTTAGGACCGAACGGACATTTACATTTGAGCAGTCACTGTTTTACATAAAGCTTTGCTTAGGTTATGTTTTTATTCACTTTTTAGATATGATTCATTTATTGCCCTTGTGCATGTTACAAATCAAAAGCGGTACGTTTTTTTTCTTTATTTCGTTGATAGAAAGCTCGCAGTGCTTATTTTGTATCGAATGGCTTGGTTTGCATCAGTGGGTTTCGTTTCAGGATTCATTTGAGGAGGTTTGTGCATTGAACTGAATCAAAGCGGCTGGCCACCCTCTCGCGCACTGCGAATCCTCCACGGAAGCCATTTTAATGTGGGACCAAACCATTCCAGTTCTCAAACTCTATCCTTGCCATAATCCACTCAGTTCTTTCACATAACCACAGTGTCCCACACGAACTGTAACTGCTGGTTATTTGTGGCTATTTAGGACCTGCAGCTTGCAGTAGTCGCCACAGGTGCAGTGGTTAGAACAATTAATTCGGATTTTCGATAAACGTCGGTTATGTTTGTTCTCGTAATCTTTTTACGTTTTGTATTTTTAAAATGTACCTGTTAAAAAAAAAATATATATATATATATATGCTGCATCATTATTATTTATTTATTTTTGAACATTTAGTGGGCCTAGGATTTTAAGGTGTGGTCCATAATGTAGTTGTGTTTGCATATTTTTATTTTAAAGCAAAGGTTGTCATCTTTTTCTAACCCAGAGGCCCCCTAATATAAACAATGTACTGTATGTTTTAATTCATAATAATCACACAGCTGTATGGACTGACCAGACCATATTTTGAGTATATGTGTGTGCATATAAATGTATGTGTGTGTGTGTGTGTATGTATCACACATTAGTCATCATTTGAAGTGGATTCAAAAAGTTTTTGTTTTAGGACAACTTTGAGGTTTTGATCCACTTCAAATGTTGACTATAACTGATTTATTTTAGTTTACATGTGCATACTTTTTTTAATTAATTTGTCCTTTTTTTATATATAGTTGAGGATTGATTGTAAATGTTTCATTTTGTAAACCTCTATTGTTTTTGTCTTTTTCAGGCCCCTGGTTAGTTATGACAGATAGTAAGGGGACATCACTGCCTGCAATGCCAGAACCCAGGAGTCCTACCACCATGAAACAGCCCTCTGATTCACCTGGTGGACGTAAGGGTCGGGGTGATGGGAGCACTGACCCTACTATGCTCATGGATAAAGCCGCTACCCAGATGGCAGCTACACCTCAAGAAAGTGTTTTGCAGATGATTGGCAGTCATGGTCATAACCACACCCATGAGCGGCTAAAGGACCTGACTTCCCGTTTGTTAAATGGCGATCAAGACAAAATTCCAAAGCTCTGTGCTGCCACAGCTGCACAGCCTCTTCTCAAAGGGGTGGAGCCTGTTCTTCAGCATGCCAGCCCTCCGAGGAAGTCCAGTGTTTCTCCTGAACTCACTTTTAAAATAACCAAATGTGTGGTAAATCTAGGTGGGAAGACAAACCGATTCGGGGCAGATTATGCAGAGGAGGGAACAGAGGAGACAAATGCACCTTTGAGACTTTCAGAAGGTTTTCTTGCCTCTCCAACTGCCATGAGAGAAAGACGAAAGAAGAAAGGGGGGCTTGTAAGGAAGAGAACTCCACCAAATCGCAGAGAGTCAATTTTAACCCCTATTGAGAGTTCTGATCAATCCCTTCTACTGCAACCCACCATAAATTCTAATGACCACACCACTGAACCATGTGTTCTCCCCACTGAGTCTGATGAGCAGACTGATGGCGAGATACCTGCTAGTGTAACTGCCATCCCAACCCAGGTATGGCTTATTGGCACTTAATGGCTCTTCGACTGTCTTTAATGCAAAATAAGTTGTTTATCATAAGGAAAATATGTTTACCACTTGTGGAGGGATTCTCTTTTTTTTTTATGGGTCTTACAGTTCTTCATTTCTGTCTTGTAGGGGCCTGTGTCTGACTGCGAAGTGAATGATGTCGCACAGGGTGTGGATGATGTGGAATTGAGTGGTACAGAGACACAACCCCGTGTGCAGTTCTCAGTGGGGGATGTTATCTGGGCCAAAGTGTCTGGATACCCTTGGTGGCCATGCATGATCACTACAGACCCGGAGATTAACATGCACTTTAAGTCAAAAGGTAAGGTGTGCTAGATCAGTTGACGTATTGTTCTTTAAGCACTTCCCATTACCATATTGTCAACCAACAGATTTTCATCATTACTGTCTTGCTCAATTTTTAACAGTTTGTGGCAGTGCATACTAGTATGAAGTAACATTAGCTGCACCTTTTTATAATGATCCATATTTATAGACATGGAAAAGCAAAGAATATCAGATAACTCGATCAGTAACATTAGGAAAATTCTAACTGCAAACTGATAGATATAAAAAAAACAATGAGTCTGATGTGGATAGTAATACTGCGAGAAAGCAGTATTAAAAAAGCTTTTAATTGAGTTTTAAAAGTTGCAAAGGCTACTTAAGAGTGAGATCAGGAGTTTAGATGCCATGGCACTGCATGTTTTGCCACCCATGGAGGAAAGTCAGAATCTAGGGGATATCAAGGAAACAGCTGAAGTAGCTCAGAGACTCAAGGAGCAAGGTCATTAAGGGATTTAATAATTAAAAGAAGTGCTTTGTAGTAAATAAGAGATGAAACGGATGGCCATTGCAATTTAAACAGGATTGGGGGGGTCGATTGCGATGGTTTTGGTGAGTAGGCCGTAACCAAGCTGTGAAGTTATGAAAGCATGTACCAGTGATTCAGTATCTTTTGGACTAAGAATTGAGCAAAGATGTGCAGTTTTCACAGAGTTAAAAGAATGCTGCCTTGACCAGGTAGTTGAAATGGACTGAAATTATGGGCTGACAGCATCAGTGTAGTAATGTGAACAGAATGCATTTAAATATTGAAAAGAAGAGCAGAAGAAGGGCCGAAAACAGATCCCTGACAGGGTTTCCACGGGTCTTAAAAAAAGTCTTAAATTGTACAAGAAAGTCTTGATTATGATTTCAAGAGGTCTTAAATTTGGGGACAGAAAGACCAGAATTGCGATATGGCTGAATGTGACGATTAAACTTCAAAAGTCCGGTGCTGCACTGCTTTGTGTACTGCAGCTACCGGGAAAATAGTTATATTTCTTTTTGTTTCTTCTGGACTCCTTTTTAATGGTTAAATTAAATTGTATTAATCAAAAAGCATGTCTAACTAATTAAAATCATGAAACTTAAACAATTTAACATCAATTTATTAAAAGTTTAACAAAAATTACATGTTTAGGGCCCTGTGAAATGTTTTATTTTTACCAACCTTATGATTTATTGTTACCAAATTCTGTTTTAGCATGTCTACTTATTTGAAAGCATAAAAACAAGTTTAATTTATTCTTACAATAGCCTTATGATTTTTTGCACAGAAATTCTTTGTGTATTTACATATTTTAGGGCATAAAACATAAATTTAATCTATCTTTTAAGTAATGAAAATTAAAATGGTATTTTTTGGAAAATAAAGGTCATTTAATATTACAATTAAAACATTGAAGAAATATTGTATGATTATTCCTTAAAAATAAGGTTTTAATAATTTTAGTAGTAGTAGTAGCAGCCTATTAC
>NW_015552625.1:5678374-5679274 GCF_001515605.1 Sinocyclocheilus anshuiensis | reverse complement strand
TTTGGAACAACATGAGGGTGAGTAATTAATGACAGAATTTTCATTTTTGGGTGAACTAACCCTTTAATAGACAGTGTTTCCCCTAGGTGTATGGCTTTGTAAAAGTTTAACAAATATTATATGTTTAGGGCCCTATGAAATGTTTTATGTTTTCCAACCTTGTTTTATTGTTACCAAATTCTGTTTTAGCATGTCTACTTATTTGAAAGCATAAAAACAAGTTTAATTTATTCTTACAATAGCCTTATGATTTTTTGCACAGAAATTCTTTGTGTATTTACATATTTTAGGGCATAAAACATAAATTTAATCTATCTTTTAAGTAATGAAAATTAAAATGGTATTTTTTGGAAAATAAAGGTCATTTAATATTACAATTAAAACATTGAAGAAATATTGTATGATTATTCCTTAAAAATAAGGTTTTAATCATTTTAGTACTAGTAGCAGCCTATTACGTACGTTCTACTGAACAATAGTAATATATTTCTGCCGCAATGCCTTCAAGTAAAACCAAACTTTTATTTTGACGGGTTGCCGTGAATACCTTTACATTTCTGTGTGTATGTGATATGAGAATAGTTTTACTCAAATTAAATGGTCATATGCTCATGAAGTGACTCTCAGAGCGGTTCTGGAGATGTTGTCCATGTATTTTATGTCCTCATTTAGTGAGACGGCAGACGTTAATATCACCGGAAGCGTCACGCCCGCTTCAGTACGAGTGGTAAACAAAACCATGCGCCATTCATTAACACATAGACACGCAGAATTCATATTTAAATAGTCGTTTTGCGGCTTAATATTTACAAATACTAGTAGTGAAGTGACATGTGGCCAAGTATGGTTACCCATACTAGGAATTAGTGCTCTGCATTTATCCCATCCTAAGTGCACACA
>NW_015552625.1:5677107-5678347 GCF_001515605.1 Sinocyclocheilus anshuiensis | reverse complement strand
GACGTGACATGTGGCCAAGTATGGGGACCCATACTTGGAATTAGTGCTCTGCATTTAACCCATCCTTAGTGCACACACACAGCAGTGAACACACACACACCGTGAACACACACCCGGAGCTCCCCGGGCAGCCATTTATGCTGCGGTGCCCGGGGAGCAGTTGGGGGTTCGGTGCCTTGCTCGTGGTATTGAAGGTGGTAGAGAGCACTGTACATTCACTCGCCCCACCTACAATCCCTGCCGGTACGAGACTCGAACCCGCAACCTTTGGATTACGAGTCCGACTCTCTAACCATTAGGCCACGACTAGTGGGAGTGTGCTCACTTGTGTGCGCGCACGTGTGTGTGTGCTGTGCGCGATACAGAGAGCTTGCGTGACCATAACGTAGAGACCGAAATGACATGCCATTGTGTAAATAAGCTAAATAACATACGGCTATTTAGTTTGTTTCACTTAACTCTTTTTAACGTCAAGCAATTCTCTGCTATATGCGTTGAACTAAAACTTTGACCTTTTGCAACGTTTTGATTTAAGTAGCCTATTATTAAAATGATAATGATATCGCACACCCTTGCGATATGCATATTGCCATATTTCGATATATCGTGCAGCCCTAATTTATGTCCTCATTTAGTGAGACAGCAGATGCTAAAATCACCGCAAATAGTCGTTTTGCGGCTTAATATTTACAAACACTAGTGGGAGTGTGCTCACGTGTGTGTGTGTGCGTGCATCGGGGCGGAACGCAGATACAGAGAGCGCGACCATAATGTAGAGACCGAAATGACATGCCGTCGTATAAATAACATAAATAATAAGGCTTTTTAGTTGGTTTAAAAAAATAAAAAAGAACAAGGTATAGACCTGTTCTATCATAAAGGTAACTTTAAATGACTTCTGTTGTGATCTGGCGCTATAGAGAAAATATAATTAAATAAAATTAACTTGACCTTCAAGGCAGGGGAAACATTGGTATGCGCGCATACATTAGGTGATGAATTCTAGCAGGTTAGACTAGTTGAGTGCGTGTGCGCATTTATAGTGCTTTCTTTCACTGCATTAATCAGTCTATTAAAATGCATTTGGATTTATCACATAATTCAAGATATGGGGCAGAATATGTATATATTTATATCATTTCATATAGTGAATATCACACGAAGAGTGCCGTTTTTTTTCTCCAAAAGTCAGCCT
Organism: Sinocyclocheilus anshuiensis; assembly: GCF_001515605.1. Lineage (NCBI taxonomy): Eukaryota > Metazoa > Chordata > Actinopteri > Cypriniformes > Cyprinidae > Sinocyclocheilus > Sinocyclocheilus anshuiensis. Next base: position 5,677,152 of record NW_015552625.1, on the reverse strand, counting down.
GATTACAAATGTGATATTGATTTTATACAACAGTTCAATAAACAA
>NW_015552625.1:5659297-5676904 GCF_001515605.1 Sinocyclocheilus anshuiensis | reverse complement strand
AATGTTTTATGTTTAAAATATCAAAACATTATTTATGCATTTGTAACTGCAGGTTAAAGTATTCCATGTCCCTCAGAGCTGCATTGTGTAAATACATCTAAATGCCACTTCTAATGCAGCTTCTGTGTTTCCTCTGCATTGCAAAGATCAATTTTGTTGATACTGATTTCATTTGCTTGGTAACAGCCCAAATGCAAGAATTTGACTCAAAAGATGGTGCACACTTTTAGAAAAAATGGCTTAACGTTAAAAATGACCATAAAACTTGTTGGAAATTATTAATTTCTATCACTGCTGTGAACTGACCACACTGAATATGACGAATATAAAAAAAATTCAGGAGTCAGCTGTCAGCACAATTACAGATAAGATATCAGCACAATAAGACACTATAGCAAAATATTGTCTAATTGTCGTTATCGATAAAATCCAAGAAAATTATTGAGATATAATTTGTTGTCAATATCGCACACCCCTAATTTGTTATTTAATTGATATAATAATTTATTGATAATTGTTTAAATTAATACTTTTGACTTATACTGTGGGGCCGTTGAATGCTTGAATCTAATTGGCTGACGAACGTTCTGAGGTGTGCAATTATTTTCAGGGAAATGCACGGCGAACGTAGTTCCCGGCAGCTCTCTTGACCGCATTACAGTTCCATATCACGTCGCATAGTTAACTGTAATATATAACGGAAATTAGCATACAGTACCTATACAGCACACAGGAATTACTGCAATCACACGTGCTCACACTCGCACACTACGGTCAGGCAGTTTGCACAAAAAGGTGTTGTCAGCACTGCCCTGACGATTTTATCAGTTAGCCTATATAGTGTAGCAGCTTAAAGGCTACACATGACATTTCTCACTAGCGAGGTAATAACTGCGCTGCTTAGAGACGCTGCTGCAGAACACTGTTGAGGGACACACAGAGGTAGCTTAATTCACACAAGCTCTCTCTCTCTCTCTCTCTCTCTTAAAAAGATGTTTTGGAACTAGCAAAAGAGGCGTTGGATGAGATGCGGAAGAAATAATCCTACTCGCAATAGCGATTTAAGTACAAAAACCGGACGAATCCGTTTAAATATATCATCTGATCGATGTCTTGAGGTGTGGTAACCGTAGTATAAGCGAAATAATTGACTCCGGGCCTTTGAATTATTAGAAAAATAATGCACACCCGAGGTGTAACACCACAACACCTCGGGTGTGCATTATTTTTCTAATAATTCAACGGCCCGTCGTCAATTATTCCTTACTTAACCATTTTCTTAAAAATGGTTTAAAGGCTGAAATGTAAAGTTTATCATTTTATAAAACTTTTTGTTTTGTGAAAACTTGTATCTGAACTGTAAATTATGCTTTTTACAGTAATTTTACAGTTTAATATGGTACTATAGACATTGCCCTACCCCACTCATATGGTATTAATTTTATTTGTGCAGGTCTTAAAAAGGTCTTAAATTTGAGCTTCAAAATCCTGCAGAAACCCTGCATGAGTAAGAGTGAGTCATCTGGAAGCTGTGTCTGTGAGGCAGATCGCTAAAAGTTGAGAGAAGAGTTGTGACAGTGTCAGAAACAACACTTACATTTGGTCCAAAAGGATGTTTTGAAAGTACTGATAGGAGAGGGCACAGATCCTGTGGAAATTGTTTGCACAAGGGTGACCTTGAGCTAACAAGCAGAGAGAAGTACTGGCTTCCAGCTGTCAACAAGGCAGCATGAGAAAGGTAGCACCTGTAAGAATTGGACTTTATTATTATTATTATTTGTTTTTGGCAGTGAATAGCCGCACAGGATTATTGTACCATGTACAGTATTTTGGAAATGCTCCAGAGAGAGGATATGTTTTTGAGAAGAGCATGGTCACCTTCTCCGGAAAACACCAATACCAGTCACTTAGCCGCAGCACCAAACTACCCATTGATATTAGTGGAAGGAAGGTACAGTAAATATTGTGTATTTTTCACTAATATTTTTACTATGTATTTATTGTATTATTATGAGATTCTTTTGTCTCAGACATTGTTGATGTGCTCTCTACAGCGGGCAATTCCTCGTAAGTTTCGGGAACAGTGGGAGACAGGTGTGTCACAGGCTACAGAAGCATTGGGTTTACTAATACAGGAGCGACTGGCCAAATTCAGCTTTGTTTATGAGAATGGGAAAGCCCAGTTCAACCCTCGCATGCTACAAGAGCTTCAAGCACAGCGCAATCAGGGACCACAGCAAGACCAAGATAGGGAGTCTCAGGAGCTTGTTAGCCTCACTCCTCCTGACTCCACTCATTCCAGCCCCAACTCCACAACAACTACCACCATCCCAGGCCTCTTCTCCCACCCCACAGACAGCAGTACTTCAACAGGGAAAAACACCCTCCCCAAAAAAGCACCTAAAACGTCAGTGAAGGGGGATCAGCACGGCACAATACTGAAGTGGAAGAAGACGGAAGCTTCCTCTGCAAAAGATGTCCCTGGATCTACTGTTCAGGTAGCAGTTAATAAGATTGGACTTGTTTATCTCAGTGTAGAATTAGTATTTCAGTTTCAGGCTAGAGATGTAATCTTTCAAATCTTTTGGCATTGTAGAATCACTGCACTGCATCAGAACACCAGAGTCAAATAAAGACAAAGACTGGGAAACGGGCTTACCGGAAAAAGGTGCGTTTTGTCTCACTGGATAATGATCGGTTTTTCTGTTGTATTTTGTGGTAATCACACTTTCTTTTCATTGTATCTTTACATATAAGAAGGACCTGCTCTGTATTGACCTAGACCTTCAGCCAAAAGCTTCTCAGAAGAAACCAAGACAGCTCAGACAGAAGTTTCCTGCTGCACCAAATTCAGTAAAGAAGAGGAAAGTAAAAGCTGGTGTCAGTATCTCTGACACTTTAGGCACAGTGTCCACTAATCCTGGACTTTCAGGTGAGACATTAACTTAAAAGACATTTATAAACTGTAAATTGCAAACAATTACCTAACCAGTGATAATTGCTGTTTTTTGTATCTGTAAAGATTAATAATATATAGACAATTATATAGTTTAAACAGTGCACACTATTGCACACTTTTTTTTTTTAATGAAAGCCCTCAAATGTTCAGGGTTGTTGTTTCATGTATTTTTGTTCTTGTAGTAATTTCCTGTGTTTTTCTTTTATCAGATATAAAGGTATTAGCACCAAGCCCAAAAGTCTTGGAGGAAGATGTTTCTAAAGGTGTGTAGGTGGTTTCATTATTAGTAGTGGTCGACCGATATATCGCCAATGCCGATATTTGGCATTTTTCAAATATCGGCATCGGCCGATAAGTTTTTCTGTTTGGCCGATGCATTTGTGGCGGGACTTTTATTTTGATGGCGCTGAGAACGGCTGCGGCAGCGCCTGAACACACTGCTCACATTGCCCCTCTTGTTCGCTGTCGTCGTTGACAGTTCTGTCCACGAACAGAAGTCTGTCTAATAATCAGATAGAACTGTTAAACAAAGGAATTAAAATGTATACAAAAAAGTATTATAACGATTGCTTTTATATTGTTAGTAATAGAAAGGCAAACATTATAATGCTTTCTCGTTTACCGCCAGCATTCAGCAAATACGCGTTTACATCATTTAAACAAATCTTTGAATGACTAATGAACATCTAATTTCAAAAACCTTGCAAACTTAGTCGAATCCAGCTGTGAGATCTTATGAAGTGTGCATTTGTATCCTGCATGATCGCGTGTACTCTGCATGACGGTCGGTCCATGCGAACTGAATACGGACAGGAGGAGAGTTCAGCTTCATTGAGATGCGCAATCGACAAACATTAAACTCGTGATTTCAAATTATGCTGCACTTTATGCTTTTGCCTACTGTCATATTCATGTCATTTTCACTGTGTGCTGTATGTAAAATGAGTGTTACCTTGGCTTTATTTGAAAAAATGTGATTCCCAATGCACACAAAACTTCCCAGATTACCGAGTGCCCTGTTGGTTACAGTGTTTACTTCCTTTTTAATTATATTTTTATTAAATATTTGTTTATTTGTGAAAAATACTTTCATTTAAAGTATAAGCATGTTTATTTTACAAATTTATTTTTTTAATTAATTTTCAAATGATTTCACATTTCTTAAATATTAAATAAAATACATAAAATTATATCGGCTTTATATCGGCCATCGGCCACCCTGCTTTCCAAGATATCGGCATCGGCTGTCAAAAAACCAATATCGGTCGACCACTAATTATTAGCAACATTTCAGTTGTTTATGGAAAAGGTATATGGTTCAAACCTGAAATTCTCCTTTATAAAAGGTTTCAAGTAAGCATGCATTCTGACTGCTTCATACAGGAAAGAAAATAGGCTACAAACGTTTACGAGAATCCAAGGATGATGTGGCACTGCAGCCTAAAAAGAAAACCAAGCTTGAAAAAGAGTTTAAAAAGCAGAAATGCCAAAAGGTATGATATGATGCGTGTAGATATTTTGGCATGAATTGCTATAAATAATTAATGCAAAATTAAATTATAATAAAATAAAAAAGAATTAATAATTCAGCTATTAAATTAATAATTTATTTTTCCATTCCTTCTTTTCTGTCAGAAGGCACCATCAAATGAGGCTGCTGTTGGTAAACCCCGGGGGAGGAGGTGGAAAGTAGACAGGGATGACAAAATGAAACAAACTAAAAAAGCCCCAAGTAAATGTACAAACTATTTTGAACTACAGAAAATGCCCAGTCTAAATACTGATCTTCTTTGTGTAATTTTTTTCCGTACAGTTTCTCTGTTTTTAAAATTATCTTGGTTTCTCAGGGGAGGAGTCTCCTGCTAAAGCCAAGCGTGTCAGGAAGCGGAAACAGGAGTCAGACAGACAATCTTTTCCTGTCTCATCCAAAAAGCACCGCCCATCATCTTCTCCTGAGCCAGAGGTATGTGTATTTGTTTGTTTTTTAATACTGGAAATATCATACTTGGAACCTGACCATTTGTGAACCAGTTTGTGAAATGTGACATGCATCCAGTGTTTCTTGGTTTGAATAATTGACTTTGTTTGCAATGGTAAATGGGTTTTGTCACTTTTTCTTACAAGATGTCCTGTATGTAAATATATTCTGAATGCATATTTCAGAGTTCGCTGTGTGAGCAGAGACCCGATTCTCCCAGTGACAGTACAGACGAATCGCATCACTCAAAGAAGACCGAACGAACTGCAGGTGTCAAGAAAGAAAGTGTGTGTCTGGTGAGTGAACTCTCTGTGTAGTGTTGTCAAAAGTACCGGTTCTTCGGTGTTAAGTCGATACTTGCATTTTAAAAAAAGTAACGATACTAGCCTTTTTACAGTACCAGTAGTTGTTGAGCATGTAAATGCAATGGCCATTTGGGTATTTCTGTTGGGTCAGTTTGTTCCATGTGAGCTCTGCACACTCAAATCACAACAAAATATAAACAAGATGTAAATAATAGCAGTAATGATGTGATCTGTTTTAATCAGAAGCTGTCCTACATATAATGGTCACATAGCTTATCCCACATGATGAATAGAAACAAATTATGTAATATAATTTTATTTTAAACAGATCAGGAAGATAAAGTGGGTTGAATCCAAGGAATTTTAGAAGATTTTAGAATGGTTATCTACATAAATCTGAAGGCACTCCACCTGCGGTTGCTGTGTTGAATGCTCTACTGTTAGACCATTTAAACATGTTAATAACAAATCAAATGTTTAGTGTACTGCCTCTGACAAAAATCAGCAATAATTGATTGGACTATATTTATTCATTTATTGTAGACTTTATTAGGCGAAGCAAACTTTTCTCAACATTAACAACAAATAAGGGCACATGGTTTACTTGTCGATCAGATGCGGGCAAGAGTTGCATTCAGCTCTTATGTGGTGTGCTGCACATTCATGATTATTACTGTTCCACAGGTGTGTGAGCAGACCGGGGAGGATCTGGTGATGTGTGAAGGACAGTGCTGTGCCTCATATCACCTGCACTGTATTGGGCTGGATCAGTCAGCAGAAAAGGTGCTCTGCTCTGCCTGCAGCTCAGGTAAAAGACACATGGTAATGTGAAGAAAAACAGCTTTCTCACTATTGTGAGCTATAATTTTCTTTCACGGTTTTCAGGTGTGCATGTGTGTTTCACCTGTAAGAAGTCTGAAGGAGAGGTACGGCGTTGCTGTGTGCTTCACTGTGGGCGTTTCTACCATGAGGCCTGTGTGCGGTTGAGCGCTCTGAGTGTGTTCGAGAACCGCGGCTTCCGCTGCCCCCTGCACACCTGCCTCAGCTGCCACTACAGCGGCCGCGGTGCTGGCAAGGCCACCAAAGGTACTTAAACTGGCATGCATGTTTATTTAATTTTGCTCTGTCATAAACATACGGTCAGTGATGTTTATTCAGTAACCACTCAGACAGATTCAACAAGTAATTTGTTAGACTGATTCAAAAAGTAAAAAAAAAAAAAAAAAGTAAAATACTTAGGGAAAAAAAAGTCTGCACACTCCACCAAAAATCACATGCAAGATAAATAACATTTCTCACATATGATTTTTGGTGGAGTGTGCAGACTTTTTTTCAAGTATTTTACTTTTTGGTCTATGTACCTCGGTTGGATTGTTTTGAAGGCACGGTGAGTTTTTTTTTTTTTAGACTGATTCAAACCATAATTTGTGCGTTTGAGTCTTTTTATCGATTAATTAAAAGAACTGGATTATAAGCCTGCAAAGGGATGGCAATTTAAAGATTTTTTTTTTTTTGCTTTGCTTTTTTGGAAACCCAGGTCTTTTTATTTGAACCCACTTTATTTTACGTGTCTTTAATCTTTAACTACCGTGTACTAATGATTCTTATTAATCTCAGTGTGTTTGTGTGTGTATATAATTTTTTTTTTCATCTTACGTAATTCATACTGCAAGCACAATTTGGTTAAACTCTATCCCCCGGTTTCACAGACAAGGCTTAAAGGCCCGTTCACACCAAGCACGATAACTATAAAGATAACGATAAAGATATAGTTCTAAAAATCATTCTCAATATTAAAGAATAGCATAGTTCACACCACAACTATAACGATAACGATACAGAGAAACTATATCGTTGTGATCACTTTCAAAACAATTTTTTTTCCAGCTGATGAACGATAAAACACTGACAGCCAATCAGAATCCATCCTGCTGTAACGAGCTCAAGAATTTAAAACGGCAGACGCATGTGCGCTTAGAATAAACAGACGATATCGTTCGCTGGTGTGGACGCTAATATCATTATCTTTATAGTTATCGTTCTTGGTGTGAATGGGGCTTAAGCCTAATCCCAGACTAAAATGTAAATCTGAGCTGTTTCAACTGAAAGAAACTTGCACTGACTAATCTTAAAATATGTTATTGCCTTTGTTTTGTCTCAAGATGCACACCAGTAATGTTTTTTTCTAAGGCACGTTTATCAAAACTAATTAAATGTCCTAATTGACCTATTGCCTAATCCTGTCTTAACCTAAGCCCTCTCTATGAAACCAGGCCTGTATGTTACAAAATAGGTTAAATTATATAAAAGAGCTAAATGAATCTCCAACAGAAGGACTTTTTTTAAGATGATGTTGGTTTTATCACTTAATACATAAAGCACATTTCCCATTGTCCCCTTGCAGGAAAGATGATGCGTTGTTTGCGCTGTCCCGTGGCCTATCATGTTGGAGACCTGTGTGTTGCTGCAGGGAGTGAGATGATCACTTCCTCTGCCATTGTGTGCACAAACCACTTCAGGCCTAAGAAAGGCTACAGTCACCACTCTCACGTCAACGTCAGCTGGTGCTTCATCTGCTCAAAGGGTGTGACTTCCACTCTCATTATTTAACATATAAGCTCTGTTTTATTCCTTTTTTAATGAGGGGCATCCAAAATTAAACAAAAACATTGCAATAGATGGAAACTGGCCAAATGGGTGCCCTAAGCAGAATAGTATTGTTGTGCCCCCTCCCTCAGAAAATAAAAACACCTACTATATCAAAGGTCAAAATAGAACTTTAATAAAGTATAAAAGTAAATACATTTAATTGTGTAATTAAATTGTATTATTTATAAATTACAATTGTAGCTCTAGACAGTTACCTATGGTTATGATTTTATTAATATCGTCTGATTGATTTTATAGTCTCAAGCATTCAGAAATCACACAAAATAAAATTAAGCAGTTTTACTATGATAAAACCATGGTTAATTTTGGTAAGGTTGTGATGTCCACATGTTTTTGTTGAAGAAATTAAAGAGGCATTTCTATTGCAAAAAGGTGGCCAAAAATTAAACATTAAGTGGATATTTGAATTAAATGTTTGGTCAATATTAAACAAGGATTTGATCGTCCTGTAAGTGTAACAACAGTAATTATCAGGCCTTTGGTGCCCTTTGCAAGCATTTGTAATAATGCAAATTGTTTATTTTGTATTACATTAAGTATTTTAACAGTGTTATTCGATGAAAACCATATGATTATTATTAATTAACCAATCATTATTGCCTCATTGTTTTTATATAATATATTTTAAGTCATGAAAACTAGAATATTAAGTCAGATGCGTTGTTGGTGGTGGTGAAATTATTACCGACATTAAAACACGTTACTAATGTTAACAGTCAAAAAAGTTTCACAGGATTATGAATGTAGCTACCTGAAAGTGATGCACGGGCTTCATCTATGGAAACCAGAATATTAAGTCAGATGCGTTGTTGGTGGTGGTGAAATTATTACCGACATTAAAACACGTTACTAATGTTAACAGTCAAAAAAGTTTCACAGGATTATGAATGTAGCTACCTGAAAGTGATGCACGGGCTTCATCTTGGGCTTTTTTATTTTTCTTTTCCCTGCGCCAGACTGCGCTGATGTCTTTTCCCTAATATAGCCAAGTTGTCCATTTAATTATGAGGATCATTTGTATTCAGCCGCAAACATGAGGTGAGAGTGAGCGCAGATGCGGGAATGGCGTGTCACGTGTGCTTATACTGCCTGCTGCTTTCATCATAAAATAATGTTTAGATTTTTATTTATGTATACGTTAATAATAATAATAATATAGAACGAAATGGTTTTTTTTTTTTTTGGAGAAACTGGGATGGTGCCCCCCCTGGGAGTTGATGTCCTACGCAAACTGCGTACTCTGCATATAGGGAGCGAAAACAACCCTAGAACCTCATGAAAGAATTCTAGCATGCTTGATTTGATCATGATGGCACAATATAAATTAATAAATGTATGTTGAAGGTGGCCGTCTGCTGTGCTGTGAGTCATGTCCAGCTGCGTTTCACCCTGACTGTCTGAACATCGCTATGCCCGATGGCAGCTGGTTCTGTAATGACTGCCGCTCAGGGAAGAAACCCAAATACAGAGACGTCATCTGGGTCAAACTGGGAAACTACAGGTCAGTCTCCGTCGGCACCACACACCTTTAGCTTTATTTAATGTACAAACTCATCTGCTTACAGTGGATTTTTTTTTGTTTATTATAGTTTATTTAGTGGTTTTAGAGGTTTCTTGGGCTAGAGAATGACATTAAGATTTTGATCAGACATAAAATAATGGGCAAAATAATCACATTGATCATAACAATGTCATTGAGGCTTTTTTTTTTTTTTTTATGGTACTAAGTGGAAAGTAACCACCTAGTACCCCAAAGCAATGCCCTGGCTACCACCTGGCAGTGAGCTTTGTACTAGTGTTTAATCGATATAAGCCACTCTTCCACCATTCTTGTTTTGTTCCATGGTGATCCAGCCCAGGTACGGATATGGTTTCGTTTTCCGCTGCGGGGCTGATAACAGCTCGTAATACAAATGTGTCAGTTGTTGCCTTGATAATGAAAGTGTTCACATACAGTATGAGATGTAAATGGTCAGTGTTGGGCAGTAGCGTCGCTACAGGTAGTGACGCTACTAGCTTAACTACATTTCTCGGTAGTGTCGCTGTTTTCTTAAAAGGGTCATATGATGCGATTTCTATTTTTCCTTTCTCTTTGGAGTGTTACAAGCTCTTGGTGCATAAAGAAGATCTGTAAAGTTGCAAAGACTAAAGTCTCAAATCCAAAGAGATATTCTTTATAAAAGTTAAGAGTCAACCACGCCTACCTAAAACGGCTCGTTCTAACACGCCCCCACATGTCTACGTCACGATGTGGGAAGATTTGCATAACGCCGCCCAAATGTTCACGCAAAGAAAGAAGGCGTAACTTTTATTCCTTAAACCGCATAAACACATTTCATTACACCAAATACACAAAATAATGTTCTTTTTAGCAGCATCATATGAGCTCTTTAATCAAATAGCTTTTCAGTAGCGAAGCTCTTTTTTTGATCAAGTAGCGTCAACAAAAGCTACATTATTCAAAGCATTCTGAAGCTCAAGCTCAAATCAGAAATATAACTGCTAAGGATCACTGATCCTGGATCAGTAAGTGACACCACCACCACTAAAGCTCGTAACTCCATTGGCTCCTCAAACTTTCAGTCAAACCTCATTATTCCTCCCGCCTCTCGTGAATGAAGTGTGGCACGCAGTTTGAAGCATCTCAGCTTGTTTGCACTCTGAAGGTAAATTAAGAACTGTTAATTGAATAAGTACAGCGTTTTCTTTACTCAAGAAACACTATTTATAAAGGCTAGTGTGTTTTTTTTTGTATTTGAGGAGCGGAGACGAGTGTCTTAGTCTAGCATTTGTTGTCAAGTCACAGTCAAATAGCTTGTGCGAAATGCTGAATCTTTTATAAAATTATATTTTGGCCAAATAACAGAAAAAACTGAGTGCCCACATAGCGACAGAAAACTGTATAACCTGCAAGTTCATGAAAATGTAAATGCGATGCACGTACTGCCTCTGATGTGGCGTTAATGACGGGAAAAAAACATTCGCTGGTCAGTAGCTTCGTATTTGAACTTGATTTTGGTGAAATGTTAATAATATAATGACACATGCAACGATGCAAATAAACGTAGCCTAAGTTATCTGTAGGCCTATACATCTATATGGTAACACTATACAATAAGATTTTAGTTTTTTAGTTTTTTGTGTGTGTAAACGTAATTTTTTCTGAAGCAATAGTCTCATCAGTGCTCTATCAGGTCTTCCTTTAATCAGCATATTTGTGATATTTGCCTTTAATTGGTTTCTAGGACACTTTAATTTTGTGAAGGACAATATTTTCCTAACCTTATTAAATGTACATCATTTATGTCATGATTTATGTCAATTCTTTTCAGCAATTCAAATTTATCAATGCATTTAGTTAGAATAATAAGACACTGTATGGTTGTTAACATTCAAATGAAATCAGTATCAACAAACTTCATCTTTCCACTGCAGAGGAAACAGAAGCTGCATCGAAAGTGCAATTTAGATGTATTTATTCAGACATGTATGTTTATTGAAGATAAGAGGTTCCATAAATGCATTTACACAGTAAAATTGCAAATGCATAAATAATGTTTTAAGATTCATGTTTTACTTTTTTTAAAATACAAATATGTTGGGAAAAAAAGTGATACTTTTAAATATGAAACCAACCCACCAGTAGGTGGCTGCAAGTCACTGTCTTAATAAGTGAGTCATTGATTCAACCAATTCATTCAAACTGCTGATTCGTTCAGTAAATGAAGCAAGTGACTGTGTTTATGAATGGCTCACTGAATCATTGACTCACCGATTCGTTCAAAACACTGCTGTGTGTTGCTCAGAGATGCAAGTTATTACAGTTACTGTTATACAGTTAATATGGGATAATGGGAAACTTAATATAATATGGCATACGTTTGAATTCAAGGATAGTTCAAGTTTGTCACGCGTCCCTGTCCAGTGATAGCAGAATTTGCACAGATGAACCATCACACAGAGCACGCATGTTTTTATGAGCTGCAAATAAACTAATGAAGATGGAGAATGGTAGCTCCAGTGCATCCGTGTACGGATGTTGTCAAAATAAAAGTCCTGCTATCAACACTTGTCCGCAATAAAGAAAAACATAGAATGCCAAATATCAGATGATCTGTTTTACTTGAACGATATATCTGTCGACCACTAGATATATTACAATGGACTGTCAACCAGTAAACTACAAACTACATTATTGCAAAGGTGATTTTCTTGTCCTAATCTTTAACCTCATCTGAAATTCTAGATGGTGGCCTGCAGAGATCCGTCACCCTAAAAACATCCCGACCAACATCCAGCACCTGCGTCATGAGATAGGAGAGTTCCCCGTGTTCTTCTTTGGCTCTAAAGACTATTTCTGGACACACCAGGGCAGAGTCTTTCCTTACATGGAGGGAGACAGGGGAAGCAAATATCAGCATACTGGCATTGGAAAGGTCTTTAAGAATGGTAAAAAAATGCCTTGTTTTTTTTCTTATTTGTGTATCAGTATTGTCCGTGCATTTGTGGAACGGCTCTTCTGTATTTATCTGTGCAGCCCTGCTGGAGGCTGAAGCTCGCTTTAAGGAGATCGAGATTGAGAGGGAGGCCAAAGAGGCTCAAGAGAACAACAAGAAACCTCCTCCATACAAATACATCAAGGTATTTATGCAAGATTCTCATATCTCAGAAAACCTGCAAATATCATTGAATTTGAAAGTATGTTTTCCAGGCCATGAAAATTTCTATAGGAATTTTAATGTTATTAATGTCTGTTTATATAGTTTCTAATAGATTTAAGTTTTGTTTTTCATTAGGTGAATAAGCCTTGTGGGCGAGTACAGGTCTACACCGCAGACATCTCTGAGATCCCCAAGTGTAACTGTAAGCCATCAGATGAGCGCCCCTGCAGCTTTGAGTCCGAGTGTCTGAACCGCATGCTGTTGTACGAGTGCCATCCTCAAGTGTGTCCGGCTGCAGACCGCTGCCAAAACCAGGACTTCACCAAACGCCTCTACCCCGAGACCAAGCTCATCCGCACCGCAGGAAAAGGCTGGGGCCTGGTGTCATTGCGAGACATTAAGAAAGTAAGTGTGCTGGCTTTTGAACATTTAACAGATGAGATTTACTGTATGTGATTGCTGATCGGCTCTTTTGTGTGTTACTCAGGGAGAGTTTGTGAATGAATATGTGGGTGAACTGATAGACGAGGAGGAGTGCAGAGCCAGAATCAAATACGCTCAGGAGAACAACATCACACATTTCTATATGCTCACTATTGACAAGGTAAATGAAGGCGCCATGTGCGTACAAGCACTGACCGCTCCTCCTGTGCTGGGTTCATGTCTGATGATGGCATGTTTGGACCCTGTACAGCAGAGCCTGAGAAACTGTTGTATTGGGAATGGCACAGAACAGCCTTATGTGGCATTACAGGTCACAACATTACAGCTCATCCCATAGATTACAGCCTATGACAGCTTAATGGTTTGTGACCATTTCTACCTTCATCATGTGTAATATTCCATTTGTGTGTGTACACAGGATCGGATTATAGACGCTGGACCCAAAGGGAACTACTCTCGCTTCATGAACCACAGCTGCCAGCCCAACTGTGAGACTCAGAAATGGATGGTTAATGGAGACACACGCGTTGGCCTGTTTGCTGTCTGTGACATCCCTTCTGGTGAGCTCATTATCTGAAAATACAGAAATTTGATGTTTTTTTGTGCAAGGCCGGGTGATATGTTAACTTTTTCCCTTCCTAATTGTAACTAGCGTTTTATACAATTTTACTTCTTGTCTTAAACATTTAGAATCTGCTTTGCAACGTTTATTGAAAACAATTGTTCCTCTAAAATTGCTTAAAAGAATCCCCCCCCAGGCAGAGAAATTTTTAAAAAGCTGTATTTCTTAGCCTAATTTCTATGTTGACAACACAATTTTACCTTCTGGAGACAGTTATTTTGTGTGTGATTTTATAAATATATTTTTAACTAGAGTGGTGGTGTATTGTAATTATTATATTAAACATTTAGAATCTGCTTAGCAAAATGATTCTTGGGAAGAACACCCATTTAAGTAAAATGAGCAAATCTATTTTAATACACTTCAAAAACAAGGCTTCAAAATATTATTTGTTATAATTTTCTGTGTTGCCCCAGCCTAATTTTGTGCGCTTTATCTATATCAGGGATGGGCAACTGGCAGCCCGCGCAGCCGTGTACGGCCTCCAGTGTCTTTTATATGGCCTGCAGTGTCTTAGTACGGCCCACTGGATTATATTAGGCTTGGATTATCAATTTTAAAACATTTGAAAAGTCACGTAAAGATTGGATAGGATGATAGGACGTGCACTCTAACGTAAACATTTACTAACATTAGCAAATAAAAAATGAAAAACTGACCATGAAACCGTATTTTCCAGTCAAGATGGTAAACTGATTATCTTTTTACCAAGTTCAAGGGAATACCCATATGTTTGGAAATCTGTATTTTTATTTAAATCGCCATCACACCACTGCTCACAAACAATGGGGACGCCAGAGTTGCACTTGCCTCAAATTTCAAAGGTAAAATTCATAGTCAACAAAAGCTTTTTGCCAAATGCATGACAGAAATGTTTGCACTGAACTGTGGGTTCTTAGGGGGTTCCTGTTCTTGGGGTTTCCGCAGGTCCTCAGTTTAATTGTTTAAATTTAAGGCCATGAAAACTCTTAAATGGTACAAAAAGTCTTAATTATAAATGGTCTTAAATTTGGGGATGGGAAGACAAGAATTGCTATGTAGATTAATATGTCGATTAAACTTCAAAAGGCTATGATTTAACTGAATAAACCTGAGTGCTGCACGTCAGCGTTGTGTACTGCGGTTACCGGGGAAACCGTTATATTCTGCAGTTCTGAAAGCGAGACCTGCTGGCAGAGAACAAATTTTCTTTTTCAATAAGCCCTTCTGCTGTTTTTGCTACATATTTTAAAATGTGAACTAGTGGATCGACAAGAAGCTAATGCATTATAAAAATCTAAACAATTAAGACACTAAGATATATGTAATTTAATATAATAATTGATTGATAATAATTGTTTAAATTAATATCATAATTGATACTTTTAACTAATTCCTTTTCGTAAAAATTGTTTAAAGACTGAAATGTGAAGTTTAGGTCTTAAAAAGGTCTTTAAAGGTCTTAAAATTAGATTTTAAAAATCCTGCAGATACCCGGTTATACTATGGTACCATTTGAAGTAATTTTTTTTTTTTTTTAATAAGCCCTTTTTAACTGTCCTCTTAGGTTGTTTTGATAATGTTCTGTAGGCCACTAATAAAAAGTAAGACCTCTGTCTCTACATTTGTTTGTTGCAAATTTACAGACAATGCATTTGAGATGTTTACATTGGCTTGTTGGGGTAATATTGCTGTCAACTGACAACAACGTTTCCCTTCAGAATTAGCATAACTGCACAAGTTTTATAGTTAATATCTTTAAAAACAAATTACATTATACTTTGATTTCCTTCAATAAAAAGGAAATTGAGTAAAACGATGTAAAAGGTGTGTAGACGTGGATTAGTAATCTGGCCCCTTGGTATAAATGAGAAAAAAAATTCTGGCCCTCATCACTATCAAAGTTACCCATCCCTGATCTATACATTTCTTTATTCATATTCAATTTTATTTACTCTGAAGTTGCCAAATCAGTTTTTCCCCATGTGACAATGTTTTCAGGCACAGAGCTGACTTTTAACTATAACTTGGACTGTCTGGGGAATGAAAAGACTGTGTGCCGCTGTGGAGCGCCCAACTGCAGTGGTTTCCTAGGTGACAGACCCAAGGTGAGTGACTGTAAAACCTTTCATTTCAGCTGCCTCTGTCATTACTGATGTCTTGCTGGGGCAGTGTAGTGGTTAAAGCTCAGGCCTGCCGTGTGAGCTGTCACCATTGTG
Source organism: Sinocyclocheilus anshuiensis (assembly GCF_001515605.1). NCBI lineage: Eukaryota > Metazoa > Chordata > Actinopteri > Cypriniformes > Cyprinidae > Sinocyclocheilus > Sinocyclocheilus anshuiensis. The sequence goes on along the minus strand of NW_015552625.1, from coordinate 5,661,067 downwards.
CCCTTCATCAAACACTTAACTAAGCTTGTCCCTGTAATACCTGTACATGTTGATTTGGATAAAAACCTCTGCTACATAACTACTTTATCCAGTTCTTATAGTCAAGGAGTGAAAAGTAATAATGTCAATCAAAATACCTTAATGCTCTCTTCACCAAACTTCAGAATGGTCATACTTCTGAGCCCAAAGCCAAGCATCAAAAGAAAAAGCCCAAGAGGAGAAAGTCCCGGAATGAAGGCAAGAAGTCTGAGGACGTGTGTTTCCGCTGCGGTGACGGAGGAGAGCTGGTTCTGTGTGATAAGAAGGGCTGCACCAAAGCCTATCACCTCTCCTGTCTGGACCGCACCAAGAGACCATTTGGTAAACATTACTCTTTAATGGCATAATATGCGACCCTGGACCACAAAAGCAATCTTAATTCGATTGGGTATATTTGTAGCAATAGCCAACAATACATTGTATGGTTCAAAATTTGCGATTTTTCTTTTATGCCAAAAAAAATAGGATATTAAGTAAAGATCATGTTCCGTGAAGATATTTTGAAAATTTCCTACCGTAAATATATCAAACCCTAATTTTTGATTAGTAATATGCATTAAGAACTTAATTTGGACAACTTTAAAGGCAATTTTTTTGCACCCTCAGACTCCAGATTTTCAAATAGTTGTATCTCGGCCAAATATTGTCCTATCCTAACAAACCATACGTCAATGGAAATCTTATTTATTCAGCTTTCAGATAATGTATAAATCTCAATTTTAAAAAAATTGACCCTATATGACTGGTTTTGTGGTCCGGGGTCACCTATGTTATGTAATTTATGAATAGCATATATAAAAACTTCCATTTGTGGTCTGTGTTGTCTTCCAGGTCGCTGGGACTGTCCCTGGCATCACTGTGACGTGTGCGGAAAGAACTCGGATGCTTTCTGCCAGCTGTGCCCTAACTCTTTTTGCAAGGTTCACCAGGAGGGGGCGCTGCGGTCGCACACGCTCACGGGCCAGCTCTGCTGCCAGGAACATGAAGACTCTGATATCTGCCCTCAGGCGGAGACCCCGGTGGAGCACAACACTGAAGAACCCTCATCTACCAAACCACGCAAGTACAGGCGCAGATCGACGGCCACAACCAGCAGCAAAGAGCCTCTCAAGAAGAGGTCCAGAAAGACCGCAGAGGTGTAGTGGGATATCGAACTATGGAACCTGCCTTTCCTCTCACTAATCCCGCCCTCCCCTTCCTCAGCTCCTGCCCCAAACGATTGAGTGATATTGACGTCGCGTGACTGTTCTGCCAAGCTGAAAGCACTGTACGTGTCTGATCAGGGAAGCGTGTTATCACTGTAGAGCTCGTCAGAGCTGCCGAATCAGGTCCCCTCCACTCACTCTGCCTCCTCAGATTCCACGTACGTGTGTGTGTGTGTGTGTGTGTGTGTGTGTGTGTGTGCGCATTGACAAATAGACGACAGAGCCGACAGACCGAACACCTCAAATAAACAGCATTACAGACGCCAAACTTGAAACCTTTTTACACTTTTATGAATCTCGGCATAGATTTTTTTTTTTTTTTTTTACAGTAGATATGTATATGGAAATGTATATTAAAGACCAAAATTATAATACTGGATTTATTGTTAGTAACAGGTGCCAGGAGTCTTGGTTTTGTTTTTAACAAGTGGTATCTTTACATAAGACACTATGGGTAGCCCTTGAATTACAATTTTAGAGTCAGTTCATATAAACTATAGAGCAGCACAAGGTTTTTTTTTTTTTT